>NC_059211.1:28866357-29188023 GCF_020615455.1 Coregonus clupeaformis
CTCTCTCTCTCTCTCTCTCTCTCTCTCTCTCTCTCTCTCTCTCTCTCTCTCTCTCTCTCTCTCTCTCTCTCTCTCTCTCTCTCTCTCTCTCTCTGCTCTCTCTCTCTCTCTCTCTCTCTCTCTCTCCCCTCTCTCTCTCTCTCTCTCTCTCTCTCTCTCTCTCTCTCTCTCTCTCTCTCTCTCTCTCTCTCTCTCTCTCTCTCTCTCTCTCTCTCTCTCTCTCTCTCTCTCTCTCTCTCTCTCTCTCTCTCTCTCTCTCTCTCTCTCTCACTGCCTGTTTCTAGGGTCCTACTGGTCCACATGGAAACCCCGGCCTGCCTGGTCCTCCTGGTGCCAAGGTGAGTGCCCTTCTCCTGGGTTGGGGGGCACAAACGTCCCCCTGGGGCTCCAGAGAGAGCCCTGGTTAATGTTGTGGGATGTGGGGGCCTTGATGATGGGTCAGCCAGGACCAGTTTTATAGACTGGGCCCTGGCTGTGATGTTCAATGTCATACTGGAAAGCAGAACCTAACTAACCTAGGGGTTGAGGTTATGATTTCTGTTATAACTTTGGACAAGATAGACTCTTTCCCAGCCATTGCCATGGTGAAGAGCAGCAGCAGAGATTTTATTGAGTGGAAAGTGCCCCCTGGGCATGATGGAGGCCTTTCATCGGCTGTTCTATGCTGATGGACGAGGGGGAAAATGCCTCTGTCTGTCATTTGATTGAGTAGGCATTAAAGAGGAGGGGCGGGACGGAATGGAAGGGAAGGTGGTGAAATAGGTGCATGGAAAAAAAGTGGTGTTGGTGAGGAGGAAGAAGGAGTGTTTATTCATTTGTTCTTGGACGGGAAGAACAAGAGAAGGATACACGTGTAGATGGATTTTGTTTTTCCATAGAGTATACGTTGCAGCTTGCTGTGATGTGAGTCTCTTTAATGACTCTCAAGGCAAGGGGTTGACTTGACTTCTGTCCTGAACTGTTGGGTCGTTAGTTGGAACACTCTAGTCGACTGGGTCAAGTTGAGGCTTAGATGAGTAGGAATATAACAGGAATACTAACAGTAACGGGTATAGCAGTATTATCATTAAAGGCTGACATCGGCAATATGTTATGCTTTTTACAGTATGTTTTAGTGATTGTAGCTTGATGTACAGGCTCTGTTAATATGTACAGGCTCTGTATTACCTATCCCGAACCCTCTGATTGGAGATCTATGCCTTCAGGACAGTTTCCATATTTTGACATCACAGTTTATGTGGGGAATTGACTGCATATGCGAGACGTTGATATGTTTAAGGAGACTTTACCATATAAAATTCCCTGTCTACACTGAATTCAAAGTGCTCCAAAACCGTAGCCAATGCTCTTCTTCTCAGAAAAGCTATTTCCTGAATAAAGTCATAGAAAAAGTCATTGTTGTGATTCAGAGGGAGAGTATTATGAAAGGGAGATCTTAAAGCTGTTTCAATAGAAACGTCAACATTGGGGCCCACCAGATCAGATCATATGGCCCATGTGTTCTGACTGAAACATACTGTATGTGATTATACTGCAGCCTCCTCAACGAGCTGGCCAATTTCATACCATAATATTTCATATTGCTCCAGTAATAATTTGTTTTGCAGTAAAAGTGATGATGATAGGCATTTATTTAGAGATCTGTGATTGTGGGTTTGGGGTTTGAAGTTTACCCCTCATTAGCGTACATTAGATCAGGTTTTAAGAGGGAAGAACCCGCTATGGGGGTTGGAAGTTGGGAGGAGAGGATGAAACAACACCCACACTGCCTTGGGGCACTAAGGCAATGATGAAAAACTATCCCAAAATCCTTGGGGGTGATGACGCAGGAAACTAGAGAAAAACAGAGAGACCCACACAGAGATAGAGAGAGACAGAGACAGTGACACACACAAGACAGACAATAACGAGAGAGAGAGAGAGAGACAGACAGACAGACAGACAGACAGACAGAGACAGTGACACACACGAGAGTGAGACAGAAACATGAGACCACAGAAAACACCTGAAGCCAAGTAACCACCAGCCAAATGATACCTTTGGCTGGTGTTCATCTCTCCTGAGTTTTCTCCTAGGTGGTAAGGGTACCCTGGAGAAAACTCTCTCTCTCTCTCTCTCTCTCTCTGCTCTCTCTCTCTCTCTCTCTCTCTCTCTCTCTCTCTCTCTCTCTCTCTCTCTCTCTCTCTCTCTCTCTCTCTCTCTCTCTCTCTCTCTCTCTCTCTCTCTCTCTCTCTCTCGTACCTCTTAAATAAAGACCCTCTTTCCAATGTGGCTCATCTTCCTTTTATGTATTTGCCTCTGTTGCAGTAGGGTAGGCTGGGCTCGTCACCTCTGTTTCTCATCATTGAGGTCAAAAATAAAGAATAATAGGTGCAGTGAAATGTGTTGTTTTACAGGGTCAGCCATAGTAGTACAGCACCCCTGGAGCAAATTAGGGTTAAATGATTTTCACATAGTTGGCTCGGGGATTCGGATCAGCAACTTTTTGGTCACTGGCCCAACGCTCTAACCACTAGGCTACCACCAATACCTCAGAGGAGGAAGTAGCTCCACTTGTAAAGCAGGCGTTAGTTGACTGCTCAGCCTCAGACACACAGAGCCCTGGTATGGTCTGGTGGGTTTTCCTAGACTGGTTCAGACCCAGCCAGCTCTCTGACAGGGATGTGGGCTGCACTGTGCAGACGGCACTGGTGTGGTGGCTGTGGCCAAGTCGTTAACCTAACCTTGTCTGTGGTGAGAGTTGGTTGGCACCAGACACCCCTTGTAGTTGATGAGAAAAGCTCCAATTTTGAACCCAACCCCTTCAATGTGGGGCCATAAACAAAGGATGCATATACACTGAGTATACAAAACATTAAGAACACCGGCTCTTTCCATGACACAGACTGAACAGGTGAATCCAGATGAAACTATGATCCCTTATTGATGTAATTTGTTTAAATCCACTTCAATCAGTGTAGATGAAGGGGAGGAGACAGGTTAATGAAGGATTTTTAAAGTCTTGAGACAATTGAGACATGGACAACATTAGTTAGATCCCATTGGACAACATTAGTTAGAATGTGCCATTCAGAGGTCGAATGGGCAAGACAAAATATTTAAGTGCCTTTGAACGGGGTATGGTAGTAGGTGCCAGGCGCACCGGTTTGAGTGTGTCAAGAACTGCAACGCTGCTGGGTTTTTCACGCTCAACATTTTCCAAGAATTGTCCACCACCCAAAGGACATCCAGCCAACTTGACACAACTGTGGGAAGCATTGGAGTCAACATGGGCCAGCATCCCTGTGGAACGCTTTCGACACCTTGTAGAGTCCACGCCCTGACGAATTGAGGCTACTCTGAGGGCAAAATGGGGGGGTGCAACTGAATATTAGGAAGGTGTTCTTAATGTTTGGTATACTTAGTGTATTATATCATTTCCTCATGCTACCCCTTGTTAATTCCATTGTAATTGCACTGTATCATTTCAATGTGAAAATTAGTTGTTTTTAAGTGGATAAGTGCTGGTTTCAGTTGATGTTTTTGCATAGTTGGAGAGAGAAGCATACTTTATCTAAATCTTTCTGACCGCACACGTAGAGACAGAAACGTCCTATATTCCTCTGTTTCCTCTCTGGTTTGTCAGAAGGAGATCTCGGACATTGATGGATGTGTTCTGGTATGACCTTTCACCCAGGTGTGGACGCCATGGGAGGGCAGCAAGGGCCCTTGAGGTTTCCCAGTTGATGCTTTTGAAACACTTTGCATCCTAAATCACTGTAGCTAGCACCACAGAAACACACACATACACAAACACACACCGCAGTAACCCGACACACACACACACACACACACACACACACACACACACACACACACATGACCCATCAATGAGTCATGACTGACTCATCCTCAGACCCCAAACCCCCACTCTGTGTTCGAGGCGGGGGTGGATAGAGAGGAACTCTTTGTCTCTGTTTGTAAAGTGTGTTGTGAAATGTGATGTGTGAGGGAAGAAGGGAAGAAACAGAGGGATGAGAAAATAAATAAGAAGCAGACCTGTGTGTGTCTGAGGTGCCTGGTCGATGTGCTGAAAGCTGAAAAGCTTCAGTTGACGGTTGTTATGACAATGGGCTAGTGGGACCTGAAAGAGGCTTTAAATGAACACCATGCCCTGTTGACCTTCTTCAAATAAAGAAGAGAGGGACTTGGGGCTTTCACACACACACAAACAAACACACACACAAACACACACACACAAACACCCCTCCCTGCCCTTAGCAGCTGAATGCTTGAACGGCCGTCAGTCAAAACAAGTGAAATGCTATGCTCCAAACCCCCAAAGACAGAGTGTGAATTACGGGGGAGCCAGGGGGAGTTAAGCTCTCCTGAAGGAGACATGAGCTCTTCTAAAGGGGGGGGGTCTATAAATATTGCTAATTTGACCGAGGCGCACACTGACAGCAAGATGCATCAATCTCACCGGAGATCTCATTGGCTGTAAGATACCTTACAGAAAATCCATGAACAGCACAGATCAGTCAGTCAGAAAGGAGATGAGAAGTGGTGTCTGTAAAGAAGCTTATACACACCACCTCTCACATTCCCCTCACTGAGGACTGGAGTTTGTTTGGAAACCTTACCCTGTGTGAATCAGCCTGTGTGGTTTCTTCTGTCACTTTGTTCTTATTGGAAAACACTGTTGGACCTCCTTCTCTTTAAAAGAGATTTAGAGTGTGGGAATCGGGTGGTGAACTTTGCCACAGTAGAGAGCAGCAGAGATGACATTTGAACTTAGACCCCCCTGTATGTAGTGGAGGGTGCTGCCTGCTATAAATAAGTGCTGACCCTCTGTGTGTCACTGTCAGGGCTCCAAGGGCGATCCAGGACTGTCCCCAGGTCAGGCCCCGCCAGGAGACAAGGTAAATAATAATCTGGTGTAGTCTGGTCTGGGAGACAGACAAACAGAGAGAGAGAGACTCTCACTCTCTCTCCCTCTCTCTCTCTCTCTCTCTCTCTCTCTCTCTCTCACTCTCTCTCCCTCTCTCTCTCCCTCTCTTTCTCTCTCTCTCTCCCTCTCTCAATTTCAATTTCAATTCAATTTCAATTTAAGGGCTTTATTGGCATGGGAATCATATGTTAACATTGCCAAAGCAAGTGAAGTAGATAGTAAACAAAAGTGAAATAAACAATACATATTAACAGTAAACATTACACTCAGAAGTTCCAAAAGAATAAAGACATTTCAAATGTCATATTATGTATATATACAGTGTTGTAACAATGAGCAAATAGTTAAAGTACAAATGGGAAAATAAATAAATAGAAATATGGGTTGTATTTACAATGTTGTTTGTTCTTCACTGGTTGCCCTTTTCTTGTGGCAACAGGTCACAAATCTTGCTGCTGTGATGGCACACTGTGGTTTTTCACCCAGTAGATAAGGGAGTTTATCAAAATTGGGTTTGTTTTCGAGGTTAGGAAGTACAGCTCAGTTTCCACCTCATTTTGTGGGCAGTGTGCACATAGCATGTCTTCTCTTGAGAGCCAAGTCAGCCTACGTCGGCCTTTCTCTCTCTCCCTCTCTCCCTCTCTTTCTCTCTCTCCCTCTCTCCCTCTCTTTCTCTCTCTCTCTCCCTCTCTCTCTCTCTCCCTCTCTCCCGCTCTCCCTCTTTTCTCTCTCTCTCCCTCTCTCTCTCCCTCTCTCCCTCTCTTTCTCTCTCTCTCTGTCTGTCTCCCTCTCTCTCTCTCTCTCTCTCTCTCTCTCTCTCTCTCTCTCTCTCTCTCTCTCTCTCTCTCTCTCTCTCTCTCTCTCTCTCTCCCTCTCTCTCTCTACCACTCTCTCTCGCTCTCTCCATCTCTCTCTCTTTCTCTCTCTCTCTCTCTGTCTCTCTCTCGCTCCTGCTCTCTCTCACTACTCCGATATTTCTCTTCTGACATCTTGGTGTCTCGCTGTAAAGCTTTGGCACAGCTACCTATTATCAGTCTGTGCTGTTTCTGTTGGCCTGTACTCTATCCATCCTCATCTTTTGCTTTGCATGTTTGCCAGCTGCAGCTCCCTGTTCAGTTTCATCTTACCCTTATCTGATATTTCTTAATAGTTTAAATTCCTTTACTTGGCAAATATTGTCATATGAAAAGAGACTTGCTAGGAACTTTTTCTTCTAAAGTGGTCAAAGAAGGAGGGATCTAACTAATGTTGTTGTCATGGTTTCCTCCCTCTGTTTCCAGGGCGACAGAGGTCCACAAGGTGTTCCAGGTCCAGATGGGTTCGCAGGTCCAACGGTAAGAGTTCAATGGTAAACGGTTATAACACCGTTATGCAGCCGTGCACACAATGCAGCCGTTTTTATATCAATATCAAATAATTTCTGGGTAACAATTAAATACCTTTCGGTAATAGATTTGCATAAATAAATAAATAAACTATTTCTCAAGCAATAATTTTGCTAGGACTGTCTGGAAGGGGTCTGAGTGGGGAGGGGAAAACTGAAAAGTATTTGTTATTGGCAGAGAGGTTTGAAACTTTTTTTGTTATTGGTCTATTAACCAATTTACAGCATGGTTATGTCACCATGGAAAGGCGAAACTCCCGCCCATGCAAACCTGCTGATTAGGAAATACCACTGATCAAATACATATTTTCACACTTTTATAGTGTTACTTTCATCAGCTGTTTTACAATATGATATTAAACACTGGAAAAACTGAATTTTGACTACACTGGGCCTTTAACCTCTGGCTGTGACAGAAACATATTATCTAAAGCAACTGGCGTGCCATTGGCTCTTTTAAGACATGAATGATGAGAACTGGTCCTGATACAATGAGATTATCCGATTATCAGTTCACTGCATGAGCTTCTGTTCTGAATCTGAGGCATTTCTGCTCACCTCACACACGATGTTTCCACTGTATAAGCTTCCTAAGTGTTACCCACACCTTAAGCAGAGGCCTCCAGCGGTCCCTGGCTGTGGTCAGGAATCAGGATAATGTTACCCAGCCACAGAGAGGGTCTGTCCACCCTGCTCTCGCCCCGTCGGGCTGGACACACACACATTCATAGATACACGCACACACCGGCGGGCAGCCTGGGGAGGTGGCGTCGCCGCGGGACCTGTCTGCAGCCGGGCTCCCCCGCCTGAACCTGAGAACCACCGGAGTCAAGGGTCATCTTTAAGAGGAAAGGCAGTCTGAGGGAGGTTATGGCCCCAATGGCAGGCACACCATCTGATGCCTCTTCAAAAGAGCAAATGGCGTGAGGAGAAGGAGGAACCTGGGAAGGAACCAATTAAATTCATACATCAGCACACACAGCACAGCTCTCTCAAATGTCCTCAGTTTAGTCTCAGAGTTAAGAGCCTTTATCAGTCTCCACAAACTGTAGCTGGCTGTGGACTGCTACTGTACTGCCACTGCCCCTAGCCTTACTCTGTCTATCCCTCAGACCTGGGTTCAAATACTATCATTTCAAATATTTTAGCTGTGCTTGATTGAGCTTGCCTGTTGCACAGAACAAATAGAAAACACCAAGCAGGCTAAAGCAAAAGCTAAAAGCATTAACAATATTAAAAATAGTATTGAAACCTAGGTCTACTCTCCACATATCTGTCTGAGGTTGCCCTTTACCTTGCCTCCCAGGAGGAGACAGACTAATGTTTGCAGTAGCTGAACCTAATACCCAGCCCATCAACTGTGTCCCGGGAAGGTATTTTCAGAGGAAATGAATGACTTCGGCATAAGCCCCTTACCCCAGAGTGTTAAGGTTACCGTGTCACAACCTAGGAAACTGTAGTGGAGAAGAAAGGAGCAGGCCTGTAAAAAATGTTTTGCTCTCCTGTCCCAAACAAATATGAGCTACCTAACCTACTTTTGTTTGGGAGAGGTACCCATCTGTTGTTGATATGGCCGTCAGTGGGAAATGATAAACCTGAAGATAAAAACAACAGTGTTTTAAATAAACTAAAAACTCTGGCATTACAGTTAAAAGGATGTGTTGTTTATTAAAAGCTCAGGATTAGCGCTAGTTTAGCTAAATGCAGTATCTGGCTATAATACTGAGACTGAGGATTATAACTAAGCAAGCCAACTAGGGTTTCAAAGAAATATCAAATTTGTTTGTGCATTTTATATTACATTATTATTTATGATTTCCCCCTGTAATCGTTTTCTGCCTTAGATGTTTCTCGTTATGTTTTATAGACGAGGAATGCTCAAATCATGAAGCATCCAACATGTTGATTTGTATTTATGCTCATGGAATATATCCTGGTTTGACTCGACCAGAGCTATTTGACCATTACAAGACCTCTTTTGGACTACAGTGTCAATGATTACTGACCAGGCAGTCATTTGATTATACGTCAATTTAGATACAGTTTAGCATCAACTGTTATTTAATTTGACACCTGAAAGTTACAGTATCTGACCGGTACAATACCTTTTTTTAAACTATCAAGGATTATTGACCGAGCATATTCACTTAATTATACAGTACTTTCAACTGGCCTCACTGTAGAATGAGGTCAGTATAGCATCAACGGTTATTTCATTGGACATCTGTCTTCTACAGTAGCTAGTCATGGTCAAGTTGGGAAATGTTTGTCATTGTATGACTTTCTTTAAGAAAGATTAAGTGAAACCGGTCTGTCAGTGTCAAAGCCCCATCCATCCCGTAGTGAGAGCAGATACGTGTTTGAGATCGACTACAAATGACCTTGCCCCCCAAGTAACTACTCAAATTTGTGATAAAGGGCCTCCCGAGTGGCGCAGCAGTCTAAGGCACTGTATCGCAGTGCTTGAGGTGTCACTACAGACCCGGGTTCGATCCCAGGCTATGTCACAGCCGTCCATGACCAGGAGACCCATGAGGCGGCGCACAATTGGCCCAGCGTCGTCCGGGTTAGGGGAGGGTTTGGTCGGCCGGGATGCCCTTGTCCCATCGTGCTCTAGCGACCCCTTGTGACCTGGTCTGGGCCCGGCACCTGCAAGCTGACTTTGGTCACCAGTTATACAGCGTTTTCTTGGACACATTGGTGTGTCAAGAAGCAGTGCGGTCGCGTTTCGGAGGACGCATGGCTCTCGACCTTCGCCTCTCCCAAGTGTTTTAGAGGGGTTCACACATGCCTGCTGACCCAGAGCAGAAATAGCCTTGCCATTCCCAGACCAGGTCACAAGTAAATCACCACGCCCTTTGACCCTTGACCTCAGGGGTGGCACCAGACCATGACCTTTAACCGTTAGGGTGGCACCAGACTGCTGGGTGCTGGGAAGGAAGAAGGAAGCTCTGGAATGTTCCAGAATCCTTAGTAAACCCTGGGCGTCCTGTCTCTGTATGATGGTATGGCTGAAATGCACACAGACTGACCTTTGGCTACCTGGCTATGTATACTGCCTCCTACAGACTGGATCATCATAGGCGTACAATCACTCTTTTTACCCACCCCCTCTTTCTCTCTCTTTGCCCCTCTCTCTCTCTCTCTCTCTCTCTCTCTCTCTCTCTCTCTCTCTCTCTCTCTCTCTCTCTCTCTCTCTCTCTCTCTCTCTCTCTCTCTCTCTCTCTCTCTCTCTCTCTCTCTCTCTCTCTCTCTCTCTCTCTCTCTCTCTCTCTCTCTCTCTCCACTGACCCAGATCAGAAGTGTTCAGATATCACTTTGTATGACTCAGTCAGTCAGGGGCCCTATACAGGATACCTAATGTAGAGCACGTGACATTCTCCTTTCAGTCCTCTTTGTCTCTGGTCCTCATTAAATTGTTTCTATCTCTACCTGCAGGGTGCTAAGGGCTATCCAGGGCCATCAGGACAGCCAGGAGAACAGGTGAGTCATTAGCGTTCATTGGGTCAAAGGGGTTCGTCACACACATGTCCTAAACAGGCCAGGTCACTGATCTCATTATGGCCCAATTTGGGGATAGAGCATGACACACACACATGCACACACACACACACACACACACACACACACACACACACACACACACACACACACAGAGAGAGAGGCACAGACAGCTATAGCCTGTATTTCATTTGCTGTATAGTCAGGTCACTCTCTCAGCTGTCCCTGTGTTGTCAGCCATTGCTTTTCTCCCTCTCACTTCCCTTCCTTCTCCGTGAAGAAGAAATGTTTCCTCTTTTGACACATAACATCCCAAAACAGAGTGCTCTCAGGCAGCACACTTAAATCCTGTGAGGTGTTGCGATGACTTCAGCACCAGGTGCCACTCTGTGCCCTGAAGTGGTCAGGGTTCAGGCTGGAACAGGAAGGGGAGGAGTTAGAGGGAGAAGAGAAGAGAAGAGAAGAGAAGAGAAGAGAAGAGAAGAGAAGAGAAGAGAAGAGAAGAGAAGAGAAGAGAAGAGAAGAGAAGAGAAGAGAAGAGAGTGTTCTGCTACAGTCTGGCTGTACACACTGTCTTTCTGGGTCTCTGCACCACTATGTTACAGTACCAGGGGCAGGAGCCTGGAAGCACAGAGGTGGGGAGGGGGATGGGTATGGAGAGTGGTACACATAGTCAGTAGACAGAGTGGGTGGAGGATAGAGGGTAGGAGTGCAGTGGAGTGGCGGGTGAGGGTGAACAGTGCCTGTTTTATTCCTGAGCTGGCAGCATTGGCAAGGGCCAATGTTTATCTTCTTTCATACTGCTCTCTCTCTCTCTCTCTCTTTCTCTCGCTCTCTCTCTCGTTCTCTCTCTCTCGTTCTCTCTCTCTTTCTCTTTCTATCTCTCTCTCTTTCTCTCTCTCTTTCTCTTTCTATCTCTCTCTCTCTCTCTCTCTCTCTGTCTTTCTATCGCTCTCTCTTTCTCTCTTTCTCTCTTTTTTTCTCTCTCTCTCTCTCTCTCTCTCTCTCTCTCTCTCTCGCTCTCTCTCTCTCTCTCCATCTCCCTCTCTCTTGCTCTCTCTCTCTCTCTCTCGCCCCCTCTCTCTCTCTCTCTCTCTCTCTCTCTCTTTCTCTCTTTTTCCGCAGGGCATACCAGGACTTCCAGGAGTGACTGGGGCTGCAGGTTACCCTGGCAGGCAGGTGCAGTGAATACGCTCCAGATTCCTCCATCCATCCTCTTGGCTTGACCACATTACCCAGAATTCTACCTGTGTACTATCATATTGCTGTACTCAGAAATACGTATCATGTTCACCTGTCTCACTCCAAACTACAGTAGTGACATAGTCCCAGTCTCTTTACAAGCATTTCACTACACCCGCAATATCATCTGCTAAATATGTGTATGTGACCAATAAAATGTCATTTGATTTAATTAGACTAGTGAAACAACAGTTGACTGGTGACCTTTTCGCTTGAAATGTTTAGCAAAATAGCTTGAATCATTTTCATTTCACCCTTTTATTAATTGAAGATTATACTGAAGACAGGTTTTGTATATTTAAGACAATGAATGTTTGAACTAAAAGTTCATGCTCAGAAATGATAACAAGGATGTATAATGTAGCTGAGAGTAAGCTATGACTAGCATGTTTCCTTATTCTCTTTTGACCTCTAAGACAAACAGTCTATCCAATCAAACTGTTCATTCCCTATCCATATAAAACGTACCGTTTTATGTGTTTTATGTGTGGAAGTATACTGTGAATTGTCCTGTGTAACAGACAGTCTCTCTCTACATGTTTTGACAATACCCTCTTCTCATGCTGCTCTTTGTTGTAGGGTTTGGCTGGGCCAGAAGGTAACCCAGGTCCTAAAGGTGTACGTGTAAGTACAGCTCCCTACTTCCTGCCCTCTCCCCTCTCCTCTCTCCCCTCTCCCCACTCCCATCTCCCCTCTCCCCTCTCCCCTCTCCCCTCTCCCCTCACCCCACTCCCCATCTCCCTCTCCCCTCTCCCTCTCCCCTCTCCCTCTCCCCTCCTCTCCCTCTCCCTTATTCCCCACTCCCCTCCCTCTCCCTCTCCCTCTCCCCCACTCCCACTCCCCTCTCCCTCTCCCCTCTCCCCTCTCCCCTCTCCCTCTCCCCTCTCCTCCTCCTCCCCTCCCCTCTCCCCTCCCCTCTCCCTCTCCCCTCTCCTTATTCCCCACTCCCCTCTCCCCTCTCCCCTCTCCCCTCTCCCCTCTCCCCTCTCCTCTCCTCTCTCCCTCTCCCCTCTCCCCTCTCCTCTCCCACTCCCCCACCTCCCTCTCCCCCACTCCCATCTCCCCTCTCCCCACTCCCATATCTCCACACTCCACTCCCATCTCCCCACTCCCCACTCCCCACTCCCCTCTGCCCTCTTCTGCACTCAGCTCTGTTAAAGGGAATACTTAATTTCCTGAAGGGATTAGTCAGTGTCAGGCCTGCAGAGAGGGAGGGAGGGAGGGAGGGAGGGAGGGAGGGAGGGAGGGAGGGAGGGAGGGAGGGAGGGAGGGAGGGAGGGAAAAAAAGAGAGCAAATGAGAGAAAGGGGCTGGTTTAGGTAGGGCGTGAGTTACAGCTCAGGGAAAGAAAGGCAAGTGGAGATTAGTGAGAACGTGAGGGAGAGAAGAGAGAGAGGGGGAGAGCATAGATATAATGATTGGGAGGAGGGAGAGAAGAGAGAGAGGGGGAGAGCATAGATATAATGATTGGGAGGAGGGAGAGAAGAGAGAGAGGGGGAGAGCATAGATATAATGATTGGGAGGAGGGAGAGAAGAGAGAGAGGGGGAGAGCATAGATATAATGATTGGGAGGAGGGAGATGAGAGAGAGGGGGAGAGCATAGATATAATGATTGGGAGGAGGGAGAGAAGAGAGAGAGGGGGAGAGCATAGATATAATTATTGGGAGGAGGGAGAGAAGAGAGAGAGGGGGAGAATATAGATATAATGATTGGGAGGAGGGAGAGAAGAGAGAGAGGGGGAGAGCATAGATATAATGATTGGGAGGAGGGAGAGAAGAGAGAGAGGGGGAGAGCATAGATATAATGATTGGGAGGAGGGTATGCAGTATGGGAAGTGTAAGGGGTATCCCTCACAGTTTGTCCTTTGTGTTATGCCTACATGATATGTTCATGTCAGAGACAGAATGACATCAGCCTATTAGGAAAACTACAGGGCTCAATGAGTTTGAGGACATCTCTGGCAGATTGCCATGGCTGAAGAACGTGGAAAAAGAGGGAGATCAGAGAGAGAGAGAGCGAGAGAGCGAGAGGAGGAGATGAAAGATAAAGAATGACAGAAAGAATGGAAAGAAAATATGAAGAGAGAGAGAGATCAGAGACAGAGAGAGAGAGGGGGAGAGATATTTAGTCATCTACTGTACATGGTGTATTATTGCTGACTGAAGGAACATGTGATTCTAGTTAGGAAGAAACCAAAACATAGCAGATAAGCCGCCAGTCCGCCACTATTCCAGACTGCTGTCTGTTCTTATTATAGAAATCTCCTGTCCCCCACACTGGACCAGACTCTGTCTGCCTGTTCATGTGTTCACTCCTCCCTTTTCTCCTCTCTTTAAGGGGGTGAATTGAGAGGTAATGGTGACGAGGCATTATTTGCTACCCCCAGATGAGTATTCTGTTTCGTACTGAGTGAGATGTGGACATGACTGATCTCTCTTTGAGGTGGTCATCTCTTAGCCTGCCAGCAGAGAGGGATTCATAATTGAAAATGTAAATGTTTGAAAAATACACCGCTTGTTACTTTTCTTACTGAGCGTGGATAAATGGCCGCTTGTAACTTTCTCTGAGGTGGTGATTAGCTCTCAGTCTGTCAGCAAAGATGTAACTTTTTTTTACAGAGCAGCATGGGTGACCAGTTGACCTGCTGCTCTAGCCATGAAACATTCTACAGACGGAGCTGTTTCAGCTCAATAAGACCAGGGTTGGTAGCTCCCCTGGCAGAAAGATGGAACGGTAGAATGAGAAAAAGAAGAGGCAGAAAGATGGAACGGTAGAATGAGAAAAAGAAGAGGCAGAAAGAGAGAGATCTATCCCTCTCAAATCTGTCCATGATGCCAGACAATGTATCATTAGGCTGAAAGATTGACTTCAGGCTAACCTTTCTGTGGACTTGCGTGTGGGTTCTTATGTGAACACGTGCATATGCCAGCACTAGAATACAGTAGGTGAATATCATCATCACTGATCTTTGATCTGGCCACAACCACAACAGGGTTCCTCTAGCTACATACATTAACTCACCTGACACGCAGGACTCAATGAGTTCAGAGATCCTATCAATTTGATGGGCTTAAGATAAATCTGCTCAGGTATTCAACAGTCTGCAGGATGTCACAATCATTTATCTGTATGCACTGTACCATCAGAGATATGGTGATTTATCTATATGTACAGATGTAGGATCTTAATTTTAGCTAGTTTCCTACTGCAGGAAAATAATCCTGCAGCAACAGGAAATGTGAATTATTATGTGGATTATACAGTGCCTTCGGAAAGTATTCAGACCCCTTGACTTTTTCCACATTTTGTTACGTTACAGCGTTATTCTAAAATGGATTTAAAAAATAATAATCCTCAGCAATCTACACACAATAGATTTTTAGCAAATGTATTAAAAATAAAAACAGAAATACCTTATTTACATAAGTATTCAGACCCTTTGCTATGAGACTCGAAATTGAGCTCAGGTGTATCCTGTTTCCATTGATCATCCTTGAGATGTTTCTACAACTTGATTTGAGTCCACCTGTGGTAACAGTGCATGTTGACAGTGCATGTCAGAGCAAAAACCAAGCCATGAGGTCGAAGGAATTGTCCGTAGAGCTCTGAGACAGGATTGTGTCGAGGCACAGATCTGGGGAAGGGTACCAAAAAATGTCTGCAGCATTGAAGGTCCCCAAGAACACAGTGGCCTCCATCATTCTTACCTGGAAGAAGTTTGGAACCACCAAGACTCTTCCTAGAGCTGGCCGGCCAGCCAAACTGAGCAATCGGGGGAGAAGGTTCTTGGTCAGGGAGGTGACCAAGAACCTGATGGTCACTCTGACAGAGCTCTAGAGTTCCTCTGTGGAGATGGGAGAACCTTCCAGAAGGACAACCATCTCTGCAGCACTCCACCAATCAGGCCTTTATGGTAGAGTGGCCAGACGGAAGTCTGGAGGAAACCTTGCACCATCCCTACGGTGAAGTATGGTGGTGGCAGCATCATGCTGTGGGGATGTTTTTCAGCTGCAGAGACTGGGAGACTAGTCAGGATCGAGGCAAAGATGAACGGAGCAAAGTACAGATAGATCCTAAATGAAAACCTGCTCCAGAGAGCTCAGGACTTCAGACTGGGGCGAAGGTTCACCTTCCAACAGGACAACGACCCATAGCACACAGCCAAGACAACGCAGGTGTGGCTTCGGGACAAGTCTCTGAATGTCCTTGAGTGGCCCAGCCAGAGCCCGGGCTTGAACCCAATCGAACATCTCTGGAGAGACCTGAAAATAGCTGTGCAGCAACGCTCCCCATCCAACCTGACAGAGCTTGAGAGGATCTGCAGAGAAGAATGGGAGAAACTCCCCAGATACAGGTGTGCCAAGCTTGTAGTGTCATACCCAAGAAGACTCGAGGCTGTAATCGCTGCCAAAGGTGCTTCAAGAAAGTACTGAGTAAAGGGTCTGAATACTTATGTAAATTGGATAAACCTTCTAACAACCTGTTTTTTCTTTGTCATTATGGGGTATTGTGTTTAGATTGATGAGGGAAAAAAACAATTTAATTAATTTTAGAATAAGGCTGTAACGTAACAAAATGTGGAAAAAGTCAAGGGGTCTGAATACTTGCCGAAGGCACTGTAATTAATATCAATTTTTATAGGGGTTGATACATTTTTGATAAGGGAAAATCAAGTCTGAAATTTCATAGTGGAAATTACAAACTTCAGAAGCTTTTTTAAACCTTGCAGGAAAGTTCTCCGGCAACAGGGTGATCAAATTAAGATCCTACATCTGTAAGTACTTACTGTACCATCAGAAATATGCTGATTTATCTCTGTGTTTGCTGTACTGTAGGTTCAACAGCATTCCTGTTCAACTTCCACTGTCTGTGGGTGACTGACGAATGTTCAGTTCAGTAACGCCCCCCCTGTCCTAATTCATCAATAGACAAAGTAAAGACATGTTTCAGGTTTCAGGTTTTACTAGTCGTATGTACGGGATAGACATGGTATACACCGTCCAACGAAATGTTTACTTGCAGGTTCCTTCTCCACAATGCAACAACAATAAGAAATAATAAAATATAAGAATACGAACATAAAGTAAATGGCTCAGTGGAATAGAATAAACATTTTAGCATCAGTATAATACAGGAAGGCACAATTTATAGTCCAATATTTACACGTGTTTTGGGGAAGGGAGGATTGGGGGGCAAGACTTTACATTTGTACAATCTGTCCAAATGATGTCTTTCTTAGATGTTAGATATGATTATAAGACTTTATTAAGGGGTCTTACATGCTCATGACTTTGCAGTATACCTCCAGCTAAAGTGTTACAGATGTTCAAACTGGTTCACCTGTAACTAATGTGTGTTTGTGTTTCAGGGTTTCATTGGTCCTCCTGGTATAGCTGGTCCACCAGGGCTAGAAGGGGAGAGAGTAAGTATCGCCTTGATTCGGGGACCGTGTGGCGCAGAAGTCTAAGGCACTGATTCGCAGTGCTAGAGGTGTCACTACCGACCAGGGTTCGATCCCGGGCTGTATCACAACCGGCCATGATCGGGAGTCCCATAGGGCGGCGCACAATTGGCCCAGTGTTGTCCGGGTTAGGGGAGGGTTTGTCCGGGGTAGGCTGTCATTGTAAATAAGAATTTGTTCTTAACTGACTTGCTAGTTAAATAAAGGTTAAATAAAATATGTGCACCTAATTAAGTGTCTGTTTGAAAACTGATCTAACCAAAGGCAATTCATGTTGCATTTAATCTGTTTTGGAGCTATGAAGCAACAGGAGAATATGTGGTTGGCCTTGTTAATTGTAACTTATTTATAGATCCAAATGTTTGCTGATACTTACAAAGCAGTTGATCCAAGCACATTGCTCTCTCCTCAGGGAGTTCTTCCATAAGGACAACTAAATGTCTAATAACTACATGTTCGACATTGTTGTATGAGTGGAAAATATGCTCTTTCATCATGAAATAAATCATAAGTCCTTGGAGCATAGTACAGTGTTTATGATCCCCTAATAACTCTCCTAGCCTGGCAGTAATGTCCAATCAAGAACCTACATTAATTTATTCTGTGGGGGAGGCCTTTAGGATATTTTTTCATATGAATTACTCAGCAAATGGCAGTCACTTTTCCACACCTGAGAGTTAAGTTACATTTTCCCTTTTCCTTTTTTTCAGGGTATTCCCGGTCCGGTTGGGAAGACCGGTCCCAAAGGAAGACAGGTAACGGATCCCACTACACCCACACCACACAGCTTTGAAACCAGAGATATTACTGGAGAGGTAAAAGGGGAACGGAACACATTCATCTCTGTCAATAACTGGGGTCCAAATTGTGGAAAAAGTAATTTGCTATCAAGATGTTGGAAGGATGGGGGGTAACTGGAGGGGGGTAAATCAGTACAGCTCCTAACAGAGAAGGGGAGGGAAAGGGAGAGGAGAAAAGAGGAGGGAGAGGAGAGAGGAGAAGAGAGGAAGAGAGAGGAGAAAAAATGAGAAAAGAGGGGAGGAGAGGAGGAGGCGTGAGGAGAGGGGGAAATACCGGTGGGAAAGAAGGGTTACACAACCCCTAAACATGTACATCAGGTACTCCTAAAGAAGTAATACTTTACCCTCAACACAGGAAGCCCTAAGAAACTTCAAAGCCAGACATAATTTGTATGCTGTGAGTGTTCGCTGCTAATGTGCAAATGCACTCGACACAGACAGTGCCAAAACTAAAAAATCACACACAGACAAAAATAAAAGATTACTCATGAAATAAAAACAACCGCTGGACAGGATGCCAATAACAGGAGTATATGCGTACCGTGGCATTTTGTTCGGCATTTGAGGGATTCTCTCTCAGTGCCAGTCAGGGTGGCATAGGAAAACAGTGTCTCAGAGACAAAGGCCTGACATAGGGTGGCAGGTAGCCTAGCAACAGGAGTTTAGGACTCATCAGAACATCACACAATATGCAAATAAGATCGGTGTGTAGGCAGGCAAGGAGGGCCAGCATCTTTTACACTGTTTCATCTGACAGGCCCACAATGAAGAGAGATTATTACCTAGGAGTGCCTGAAAATCTAAAGGCGCACCATAACTCCTAACTGAACTGCCAAAATTGTGCAATGAAAAACTTTTGTTTTTGTTTTGTGTCCAGGGAGTTGTTGGGGACGTTGGTGAAAGGGGTCATCCTGGACCTGATGGCGACGAGGTAAGATCTACGTCTCTCCTCCTCCTCTTATCCTGTTGCCTAGTTTGTGGACTCAGACACTCCAGGAAGTATTTAGTGTAGCCCTGCTCTAGAGGCCCAATGCCTTTTGATAGATTAGCTTTACTGAGCAGGGCTGAGCAATGTACTGTATTTCCTGCTGTTCTCTTTTGGCCTCAGAAATGCTAGGGTTGACTCTATACAGCCTCTGTATGGTTTAGATTAGAACACTCTCTGCACTGTCTATCTTTCTGGATCTATCATTGAGTACGCTGACACGGACACAATAATATGATTAGTCAGATTAATATTTGCAAGACAAATTATTTCCTTAATAATCCTGTTTACATGGACACATCTGAAATCTGGCAACTGATGGGACTTTGATAAATGCAGAATATCGCCAATCAAAATAAACCTTCTACCACAGTGACCATGTTATTTTTGGGAACCCTATTTGATTCTGAGTTCGGACATATAAAGTTGGTATTTGAAAATTATTTCTAAGATGCATACTTTCAGTTTTTCCGAACTCACTTCACTCGCGCAAAAGAAGGAAGCTTGCTTGGCTGGTGCTAGCACATACACAGATCAAATACACTGCTGGAACTCTGATTAAGGCGTTTACATGTCCTAACGATTCGAAAGATTGCACAGAAAACCAGGTGTTTTAATCGCTGTATACTTACTTCGATTATGACCTTACGCCGATTAAGATAAGTAGAGTAAGGTGTTTACATGACTAATGCCATACTCAGCCAACTGCCATAATCAGTTTAATATTGAATTATTAGTGTCCATGTAAACATACTCTATAACTCTGGATGGATGAGCTCAGCCCAGGCCCTGTGGTCTGTAATGTTTTAGAGCTCAATGTGCTGAGATGATATGTAATCCATTAAGATTAGCGGGGATGTGTTGGGCAGAGTTCAATCAAAACAGCAGTTAGAGGGGTTATCTTTATTGAGCCGGAAAAGTATGCTGCAGATTATAAACTTTGATGTTTCTTCTCTTCTGTTTGTTCTGGGCCTGTTTTTTATTGATTTAAAAAGCACGGTAAAAGCACTGTAAAAGCACTGTAAAAGTACTGTGAAAGCACTGTTTAATGTAGACTTACAAGCAGTGACGAAGATAGGTTTGTACTATGATTAGCTGTATCTGGGTGTGCCAGCCTGCATGATATTGTAATTTGGAGAAAAGCTTTATTATCCTGTGTGTGTGTGTGTGTGTGTGTGTGTGTGTGTGTGTGTGTGTGTGTGTGTGTGTGTGTGTGTGTCTGTGTGTGTGTGTGTCTGTGTGTGTGTCTTTGCATTGCTACCCTGTACTTATGATGTTCCTGTGCTCTCCTACAGGGGCCTGCTGGAGGGGCTGGCATGGGGGGCTTTCCTGGTCTAAGGGTGAGTATCACACAACACAACATTACATTACACACCATGTCTTCATTCATCTGTTGTGTTTCGATCAAGGTCCAATGTTTTTAGCTTTATGACATTGTGCGTTTAGTGTTGTAGAGGTTGACTACAGTAGTATCTTACCACTGACTTTGAATGTAGTGTTCATTCATTCATTCATTTTCTCATTCCATTCATTCATTCTGGTATGTTTGATTTTGATCAGTTCAGGGAAGATGAGATAGAGTAGGGTCTGATGCTGTTGATTCCTCTCTACAGTACTTCTCTCATACAGTGTATTTAAAAAAATTCCCTGGCGCCGACGAGGATGGCTGCCTCGCGACTAGCTCTTAGGAAAGTTTTTTGTATCATTACATACAGCCGGGAAAAACTATTGGATATCAGAGCGACGGTAACTCACCAGCATTACAACCAAGAATACAACTTTCCCGAAGCAGATCCTTTGTTTGCTCTCCCCAGGGCAATTGAACTGATTCCAGCGGCTGATCCAAAACATAGCCGGCGGAGGAGAGGCACTCGGAGCGGCCTGCTGGTTCGACTTAGGAGGCGCGCACACCACCCACAGCTTCCAAGTATACTACTCGCTAATGTTCAGTCTCTGGTTAACAAGCTCGACGAGCTCCGGGCAAGGATTTCTTTCCAGAGAGACATCAAGGCCTGTAACATACTTTGTTTCACGGATACATGGCTCTCTGGGGATATTCTGTCGAAATCGGTCCAGCCAGATGGGTTCTCAGTTCATCGCGCAGACAGGAATAAATATCTCTCCGGGAAGCAGAAGGGCAGAGGTGTGTGTTTCATGATTAACGACTCATGGTGTAATTGTAGTAACATACAGGAACTCAAGTCCTTCTGTTCACCCGACCAAGAATACCTCACAATCAAATGCCGACCGTATTATCTCCCAAGATAATTTCCTTCGGTTATAGTCACGGCCGTGTATATCCCCCTCAAGCCAATACCCCGACGGCCCTCAAAGAACTTCACTGGACTTTATGCAAACTGGAAACCACATATACTGAGGCTGCATTTATTGTAGCCGGGAATTTTAACAAAGCAAATTTGAGGACTAGGCTGCCGAAGTTCTATCAACATATCGACTGTTGTACTCGCGCTGCTAAAATCCTCGACCATTGCTATTCGAACTTCCGGGATGGTTTTAAGGCCCTCCCCCGCCCTCCTTTCGGCAAATCTGACCACGACTCCATTTTGCTCCTCCCTTTCTATAGGCAGAAACTCAAACAGGAAGTACCCGTGCTAAGGACTATTCAACGCTGGTCTGACCAATCAGAATCCATGCTTCAAGATTGTTTTGATCACGCGGACTGGGATATGTTTCAGGTAGCCTCCGAGAATAACATTGACAAATACACGGATACGGTGACTGAGTTTATCAGGAAGTGTATAGGTGATGTTGTGCCAACTGTGACTATTAAAACCTACCCTAACCAGAAACCGTGGATAGATGGCAGCATTCGTGCAAAACTGAAAGCGCAAACCACCGCATTTAACCATGGCAAGGCGACTGGGAATATGGCAGAATACAAACAGTGTAGCTACTCACTCCGCAAGGCAATTAAACTGGCAAAACATTTTTGTAGACGCTCTTATCCAGAGCAATTAGGGTTAAGTGCCTTGCTCAAGGGCACATCGACAGATTTTTCACCTAGTCAGCAGGGGATTAGAACCAGCAACCTTTCGTTTACTGGCACAACACTCTTAACCACTAAGCTACCTGCCGCCCCAGTAAAACTTCAGTATAGAGACAAAGTAGAGTCGCAATTCAACGGCTCAGACACGAGACGTATGTGGCAGGGTCTACAGACAATCACGGACTACAAAAGGAAAACCACCCATGTCGCCGACACCGACGTCTCGCTTCCAGACAAGCTAAACACCTTCTTCACCCGCTTTGAGGATAACACAGTGCCACCGACGAGGCCCACTACCAAGGACTGTGGCCTCTCCTTCTCCTTGGCCGACGTGAGTAAGACATTTAAGCATGTCAACCCCCGCAAGGCTGCCGGCCCAGACGGCATCCCTAGCCGTGTCCTCAGAGCATGCGCAGACCAGCTGGCTGGTGTGTTTACGGACATATTCAATCTCTCCCTTTCTCAGTCTGCTGTTCCCACATGCTTCACGATGGCCACCATTGTTCCTGTACCCAAGTAAGCAACGGTAACTGAACTAAATTACTATCGCCCCGTAGCACTCACCTCTGTCATCATGAAGTGCTTTGAGAGACTAGTCAAGGATCATATCACCTCTACCTTACCTGTCACCCTAGACCACTTCAATTTGCTTACCGCCCAAATAGATCCACAGACGATGCAATCGCCATCACACGGCACACTGCCCTATCCCACCTGGACAAGAGGAATACCTATGTAAGAATGCTGTTCATTGACTACAGCTCAGCATTCAACACCATAGTACCCTCCAAGCTCATCATTAAGCTTGAGGCCCTGGGTCTGAACCCCGCCCTGTGCAACTGGGTCCTGGACTTCCTGACGGGCCGCCCCCCAGGTGGTGAAGGTAGGAAACAACATCTCCACTTCGCTGATCCTCAACACTGGGGCCCCACAAGGGTGAGTGCTCAGCCCCCTCCTGTACTCCCTGTTCACCCATGACTGCGTGGCCAAGCACACCTCCAACTCAATCATCAAGTTTGCAGACGACACAACAGTAGTAGGCTTGATTACCAAAAATGACGAGACGGCCTACAGGGAGGAGGTGAGGGCTCTGGGAGTGTGGTGCCAGGAAAATAACCTCTCACTCAACGTCAACAAAACAAAGGAGATGATCGTGGACTTCAGGAAACAGCAGCGGGTGCACCCCCCTATCCACATCGACGGGGCCGCAGTGGAGAAGTTGGAAAGCTTCAAGTTCCTTGGCGTACACATCACTGACGAACTGAAATGGTCCACCCACGCAGACAGTGTGGTGAAGAAGACGCAACAGAGCCTCTTCAACCTCAGGAGGCTGAAGAAATTTGGCTTGGCACCTAAAACCTTCACAAACTTTTACAGATGCACAATTGAGAGCATCCTGTCGGGCTGTATCACCACCTGGTACGGCAACTGCACCGCCCGCAACCGTAGGGCTCTCCAGAGGGTGGTGCGGTCTGCCGAACGTACTACCAGGGGCAAACTACCCGCCCTCCAAGACACCTACAGCACCCGATGTCACAGGAAGGCCAAAAATATCATCAAGCACATCAACCACCCAAGCCACTGCCTGTTCACCCCGCTATCATCCAGAAGGCGAGGTCAGTACAGGTGCATCAAAGCTGGGACAGAGAATGAAAAACAGCTTCTATCTCAAGGCCATCAGACTGTTAAATAGCCATCACTAGCACATTAGAGGCTGCTGCTGCCTATTGAAATCACTGGCCACTTTAAGAAATGTAACACTAGTCACTTTAATAATGTTTACTTATTGAATAATATCTTGCACTGCTCATCTCATATGTATATACTGTATTCTATTCTATAATATTCTACTGTATCTTAGTCCATGCCGCTCTGTCATTGCTTGTCCATATATGTATATATTCTTAAATTCCATTCCTTACTAGATTTGTATGTATTGGGTATATGTTGTGAAATTGTTAGATATTACTTTTTAGATATTACTGCACTGTCGGAGCTAGAAGCACAAGCATTTCGCTACACCCGCAATAACATCTGCTAAACACTTGTATGTGACAAATAACATTTGATTTGATTTGAAACACATTAAGCTACACTCCATATTTGTCTGTATATTAGATGTTTTGGATGATGTTTTGGATACTGGGAGAGTTAAATGTTTGATGAATGGGGAATCTGCTCTGACTTGCTTTGATAAATGGAAATCTAGCTAGTGCCAATGGTTTCTTAGACAGGCACCATGGATTTGTTTTGAATGGCAACAATATATTCCTCATCCTGCCTGCGAGTGCTACTGTGGAATGCTTAGTGCTGCACTGTGCGGAGCAGACCATGACCTGCCAAAGGTGGATTATCAATATTTGATTCACTTTAAAGGCTTGGCGGCCTGTCAAGCCCTGAGCTGAGAGAGAGAGAGAGAGAGAGAGAGAGAGAGAGAGAGAGAGAGAGAGAGAGAGAGAGAGAGAGAGAGAGAGAGAGAGAGAGAGGAGAGAGGGAGAGAGGGAGAGAGAGAGAGAGAGAGAGAGAGAGAGAGAGAGAGAGAGAGAGAGAGAGAGAGAGAGAGAGAGAGAGAAAACCTTTTGTCATCATTTTGATTGACTTCAGATGCAGTATAACGTTGGCTAGCTAAGCTTGAGGGGATACCACTGGATTTTAGATACCTAACATTAGCATTATTAGCTATTTTTGACTAACTTTGCTAGCTAATAACAGCATTGCCATCTGTCTAAAGTCAATTTGACGACATGATAATGATGGCAAAGTTGTTTCCTGCAATTTTTTTGCCTACTTTAGCACTGTCATTGTATTTCCAGGCCACTATAGTGTAATTTAGACGAAACAGTTCAGAATGACTTGGCTTATCATGACTTTTGGGCACAACTATGGCGGAGGGCGGCTTGAGAATGTTCATAACAATGGCATGACACGACCGAATTATGGGGGAGAGAGAGAGAGGAGAGAGGAGAGAGGAGAGAGAAAGAGAGAGATAGAGAGAGAGAGAGAGAGAGAGAGAGAGAGAGAGAGAGAGAGAGAGAGAGGGGACAGGGTGAGTACTGGGCGGCTGGCTGCATATGAGAACTGCCCTCTACCTCCACCAACTCTTCTTCTTCTTCTTTGAAGTCCAGTGCCAAAGGAGAGAGACTCCAGCTTTGGTTTCTTCTAATTAGTTGAGACGCCTGACCCTCCTGCATACTGCAGGTAAAGAGGGAGGGAGAGAGAGAAAGAGAGAGAAAGAGGGAAGGGGAAAGAGTGGGATGAGTGAAAGATGTGCATAGCAATTCTTTCTGAAACTCATGAACACTCCCATGCCGTTTTAAGGCATCAAAACATCTCCTAAAAGTGTCCATCCAAGCCACCGTAATGATAGATACTGTATTACCTCCACCCATGACCCTCTTAGCCCCATGACCTCCATAACCCATCTTTATCCACAGGGCTGCTGAGGTGAGGGTTAGGCCCCGTCCCTGGTTGGCTGTGTTGGTCGGAGCGTGGGAGGTTGGGAGGCTGGGAACCCTCTCTCCATCAGTCAGATTTACGGGGGAACCCCGTGGGGCGCTTAAAGGGGAGCTGGATTCTCTCTGGATGGAGTTTCCACAGCCATAGCCACAGCAGCCGGACATAACTCAACCTCTATACCGTAACTTAACTGTAAATTGACTGAACTACTGTTACAAGATGGCCGCCAGGCAGCATGACCCCCGACCCCCCAGGTTTCTGATCTGACTCAGATGGATGTCTCTGACCCATCCCTACAAATCAACATGTTCTCTCTGGACAGGACATGACTGGACATGGTCAGGTCAGGCTGCTGGAGGTTAGGCCTATTGGGGAAAAGCAGCCAACTCTAATCCAGCTGTGACAAAAATTGGAGGCTACATTTGTAGGATATAGATACAGCAGTTCATGTATAGTACCTACATGTACAATAAAGTTGTATTGAAACGTAATGTATAACCCAGGACAGGACACATGATGACAGGTCTGTTCTACAGAATGGCTGGATGGTAAAGTTGCCAATTGGATTAATTCCATTCATGTAGTTACAGTACATACTTACATACACTACATGGCCAAAGGTATGTGGACACCCCTTCAAATTAGTGGACTTGGCTATTTCAGCCACACCCGTTGCTGACAGGTGTATAAAATCGAGCACACAGCCATGCAGTCTCCATAGACAAACATTGACAGTAGAATGGCCTTACTGAGGAGCTCAGTGACTTTCAACGTGGCACCGTCATAGGATGCCACCTTTCCAACAAGTCAGTTTGTCAAATTTCTGCCCTGCTAAAGCTGCCCCGGTCAACTGTAAGTACTGTTATTGTGAAGTGGAAACGTCTAGGAGCAACAACGGCTCAGCCGCAAAGTGGTAGGCCACACAAGCTCACAGAACGGGACCGCTGACTGCTGAAGTGTGTAGCGTGTAAAAATCGTCTGTCCTTGGTTGCAACACTCACTACCGAGTTCCAAACTGCCTCTGGAAGCGAAGTCAGCATAAGAACTGTTCGTCGGGAGCTTCATGAAATGGGTTTCCATGGCCGAGCAGCCGCACACAAGCCTAAGATCAGCATGCGCAATGGCAAGCGTCGGCCAGAGTGGTTAAAGCTCGCCGCCATTAGACTCTGGAGCAGTGGAAACGCATTCTCTGGAGTGATGAATCACACTTCACCATCTGGCAGTCTGACAGACGAATCTGGGTTTTGCGGATGCCAGGTGAACGCTACCTGCCCGAATGCATAGTGCCAACTGTAACGTTTGGTGGAGGAGGAACAATGGTCTGGGGCTGTTTTTCATGATTCGTTCTAGGCACCTTAATTCCAGTGAAGGGAAATCTTAACGTTATAGCATACAATGACATTCTAGGCGATTCTGTGCTTCCAACTTTGTGCCAGGCCTAATTGCCCAACATCAGTGCCCGACCTTACTAATGCTCTTGTGGCTGAATGGAAGCAAGTCCCCTCAGCAATGTTCCAACATCTAGTAGAAAGCCTTCCCAGAGGAGTGGAGGCTGTTATAGCAGCAAATGGGGGACCAACTCCATATTAATGCCCATGATTTTGGAATGAGATGTTCCACATACTTTTGTTATGTTTCACAGTCATCAATGTGTTTTAAATTCAATACAACTTTATGGTAAGTTCAGGTACTTTACATGAAATATCTCTCAAAGATGATCTTGTGAATAACAGCGCTAGACTATGAAGCTCAATATCCACAATGTCTCCCTGTCTGAAAAGCAGACAGATAAATGGATCATTACTTTTAAATGCCTAATGTAGCCTTCGTTAACCCTTTATAAGGCCTATGTAGTGCTTACATATACTTTAAGAATGCTCTATAAAGCCTTATAAGTTGTGGTTTGTTATGACCATAGTGTGCCTACAGTATTGGCTGTCTTTACTGGGCTCTGTCACATCAGAGACTTCGCCCCAGAGAAAGTAGGTCCCACAGCAAAGCCAAATCTGAATTCAACTCTATGAACGTGGGACACTTCCGTCACGCCGGAATTGGAATCACATGTCCTCCAGCTGTCATTGATGTGAGAGGAACCCAGCTAGCGTGGCCGTGGCGACCGATTCCTCATGTCACTCTGTCTGCGCCCTGTGCCCCACCCCGTGAGGAAGTCTTTCAAATTCACATATCAAACAAATTGGTGGCATCTCCTCCGGTGATTGATATCCATCTCTCTAACCTCACCCCCACCTTATGCAGGAGGCAGAGAGAGAGAGACAGACAGGAGACAGACATGCAGGCCAGTCCCTCTCTAGCCTCTGTTCTTTCCTCCACTCCTCCTGTTCTGTGCTCTGTTCCAAAACTCTTCTTGTTGCTGCATATTATTCCTTGACTTTTCCTTGAAGCATTGTGACCTAATTCTGGAGAACTTCTTTAATAACAAAGTTGTGGCAGTGAGCCTGGACGCTGCTAGATCCTACAGCATGTTCCTACAGGACAGCCATGATGGATCAGATCTGCTTGGTGTTTGACTTTTGACAGACAGACTTGGTTGTCTTGTGTGGTTTGGTCTCCTATCCATGGTGTATAATTCTTTACTGATTGTCATGGTTTTATTATCATTTTGATGGGAAAATGCTCAGCTGGTGCAAGAAATGGGGAACTATTTCTCATGTGGCCTCCGACCATAAGATGAGCTGTAAGGAAAAATAGCTATTTCAAACAAACTACTGACAGTCTGGTGAAATAACTGGAGAACATGTAGTACAAAGACGTCTTTAATGGAGGAGCACAACTGCTTTCAATTAAGAATCCTCAGCTGCGCTTATCTGTTATTCTATTGTCTCCATAAATACAACTGATGATTTACCAAACAACTCCATGTTTTACAACTGCTTTCAATAATTGATCCTCAGCTGCTCATATAGTAACTGTTCTCTGTAGTCTTCATACAAGTCATGATTTACCAAGGTACTCCTCATGTTTTACAATGTGAACAAGCCTTAATGGTTTCCGTGACAGCGGCTGGCGGAATTTGTTATATAGGTTAAGCAGCAGGAGGCAGAGGTCTCTGTTCAGGTGTACAGGCTGGCTCTGATGAGGGTGCTGGTGTATATATCAGTCGGGTGCTGGTGACAATCCCCTCAAAGCACAGTAATGGGAAACAGACCCACACCGGTAGGCCAGTAGGCCTGGAACACATGGAACCACTTACAGAGCGGCCCTCGGTCCCACGCTACACTGCTGCATCAGTCTGCGGAGCGGGAGAGAGAGAGTGGGCACAGAACATCATCATGATCTTCCTCATCATAATTATCAAAGTCAATGTAATTACAATGATTAGAACCATAATTATAATAATAATGAATCATGAACCGTGCGGTGCTAAAGAACATGCAGTACAGTAGGTGTCTCTTTCACTGCCTGCCTGTAATAGAAGACTCCTTGTCCAGCAGCACAGTGTCCGGTCACTCCTACCATGTCCATGTTGCAGCTGATTAGATGTCCTGCATCCGCTCGCGTGGAAGACCTAACCCCAAACGGACGCTTTAGTGTCAGCACAGGCACAGCTTGGAAGTCATCATAGCTAGGTGTTGACTCACAGGAGTGCATATGTCAAAAATAATCCTGTGAAACATGTCCTTCAATGTCTGGCCCCATAAAACAGAGCCTGTATAATATATACTGCATACTCTGTGTGTATGTGTGTGTGTGTGTGTGTGTGTGTATTGTATCTTACCCCACTGCTCCTTCTCTCTACAGGGAGACCCAGGACCTGAGGGACAGCGAGGACTGACTGGCATAGTGGGAACTATGGTAACTACAGAACCTCCTCTCTCCCCTCCTCTCATCCTCTCCAACCTCTTTCCTCACCTTTCCTCTCCTCCTCTCTCCTCTCCTCTCCTCTCCCATCCTCTCCTATCCTCTCCTCCTCTCTCCTCTCCTCTCCTCTCTCCTCTCCTCTCCCATCCTATCCTATCCTCTCCTCCTCTCTCCTCTCCTATCCTTTCCTCTCCTCCTCTCTCCTCTCCTCTCCCATCCTCTCCTATCCTCTCCTCCTCTCTCCTCTCCTATCCTATCCTCTCTCTCCTCTCCTATCCTATCCTCTCCTATCCTCTCCTCCTCTCCTCTCTCCTCTCCTCCCTTCCTATCACCTCTCTTCCTCTCCTCTCCCTTTCTCTCTTCCTCTCTCCTCTCCTCCTCTCTCCTCTCCTATCCTCACCTATCCTCTCCTCCTCTCTCCTCCTATACCTCTCCTTTTCTCGCCTCCTCTCTCCTCTCCTCTCCTCCTCTCTCCTCTCCTTCTCTCTCTCCTCTCCTTCTCTTTCCTCTCCTCCTCTCTCCTCTCCTATCCTCTCCTATCCTCTCATCCTCTCTCCTCCTCTCCCCTCCTCGTCCCTCTCCTATCCTCTCCTCCTCTCTCCTCTCCTCTCCTTCTCTCTCCTCTCCTCTCCTCCTCTCTCCTCTCCTCTTGTCCTCTCTCCTCTCTTACCCTCTCCTCTCCAGTAAGTAATTTCTTATATCGGCCTCTGTATCTTCCTCTGTCTGGCCTCTTTTCAAAATGGCTGCCACTGAGGACTCCCTCCTCTCTTGTTCTCTCTCTGACAGGGCCTGGCGGGAAAAGCGGGGCTGCCTGGATTGAAAGGTGATAAGGTGATCTAAATATTTATATTATTGTAGTGTATCTGTGAATGTCCTAGCGCAGTGTGTGTATGAGTGGGGTGTGTGTCCAGTACATGGGGAGGATGATGGGATAGGATGGGAGTAGCAGATCAGAGGAATGATGATTTGATATGCACATACATGCCAGTAGTTATTATTTTTGTATGTATTTATTTATCTGTATATGTTATATATGTATGTATATATATATACAGTTTGTATGTATGTATGTATGTATGTATGTATATTCTTTTACTGCTCTAGGGATATAATTATTGTTTGGATAACCTTATTTACTATTATGTATTGATTTTTACCTTACATTTCTTCACTCTTTATGCGATGCGCAGTGCAGAGAACACCGGAAGAATGATTGTAATGTTTGTTTATGTGTCAATTAATCCCATAAGGGATGGGTTGCCAATTGGCGATTTGACACGAAAATATATAATTTCATTCATTCATGCACTATTAGAAATAGAGATGTGTTTTATAAATCCTTTCTAAATGTTGGAGAACAGGGTTTCATCATTCCGGCTCTGTAGTACAACTGGCTGAGCTTGTTTTACTTTCCTAAAAATTACACAGTTCCTCCATCAAACTTTTGGGCTTGAATGCTACTTGACTATTGATTGATATATCTCCTATGGGATGGGTTAGATAGAAACCTGTCACTCATAACCCCTGAACATGGATGGGGAAAGTGTGTGTCCCTCTCAGTGTGATTGTATTGTTGTGTTGTTAACACTGTCCTCTGATGTAAGCAGGATGGTTGTATTATATCTCTGTGTGACGCTGTAACATTCAGGGCGAACTTGGACTAAGGGGTGAACCGGGAGAGATGGGTTACCAAGGTGACAAGGTAGGACCACAACACATTTCCAGTCAGTCTGAATATTATTATTATTTTTTTAAAATCATGAGCAGGACATTCTCCAGACGCATCATAGGGGTCTTTACTCAGTCAACATGGCTGTGATGCTAGCCTCAAACACATACTGTACTCTTATCATACCATACATGTATAGCAGATGTATAGGTAATGATAGAAGGCTAGGGTTGGGTTCAGCACATGCAATATGGATATGAAGCTACGTTGATGCTAAATACTCATACAGACAGAGATGATAAAACTCAGCGCTGCTTGTCATAGAGCTGACAGTTAGACTAAACACCCTCAGGTCCCTGTTGCATTGTACAACACACACACACACACACACACACACACACACACACACACACACACCCTAAACCCAACTAAATATTGTAATAAATATTGTGGAAATTGAGAAAGTTCAGGTGACTAAACTGCTTGGAGTAACCCTGAATTGTAAATGGTCATGGTCAAAACATATTGATACAACAGTAGCTAAGATGGGGAGAAGTCTGTCCATAATAAAGCACTGCTCTACCTTCTTAACAGCACTATCAACAAGGCACGTCCTACAGGCCCTAGTTTTGTTGCACCTGGACTACTGTTCAGTTGTGTGGTCAGGTGCCACAAAAACGGACTTAGGAAAATTGCAATTGGCTCAGAACAGGGCAGCACGGCTGGCCCTTGGATGTACACAGAGAGTTAACATTAATAATATGCATGGCTCAAAGTGGAGGAGAGATTGACTTCATCACTACTTGTATTTATGAGAGGTATTGACATGTTGAATGCACCGAGATGTCTGTTTGAACTACTGGCACACAGCTCAGACACTCATGCATACCCCACAAGACATGCCACCAGAGGTCTCTTCACAGTCCCCAAGTCCAGAACAGACTATGGGAGGCACACAGTTCTACATAGAGCCATGGCTACATGGAACTCTATTTCACATCAAGTAACTGATGCAAAATTAGATTTAAAAAAAACAGATAAAAATACACCTTATGGAACAGCGGGGACTGTGAAGCAACACAAACATAGGCACAGACACATACATACACAAACATACACACTATACACACACGTATATATGGATTTTGTATTGTAGATATGTGGTAGTGGTGGAGTAGGGGCCTGAGGGCACACAGTGTGTTGTGAATGCATTGTAATGTTTTAAAAATTGTATAACTGCCTTAATTTTGCTGGACGCCAGGAAGAGTAGCTGCTGCCTTGGCAGGAACTAATGGGGGTCCCTAATAAATACAAATACCCCCCCCACACACACACTTAAAGAAAAGAGAGTGAAATAATGAGCTATGGAGAGAGTAGGAGAATAAACAAGTGTTTTCTGTTTGTACCCCCAGGGTGCTGCTGGCTTGCCTGGACCTCCTGGACTCCGTGGGAAACCAGGCCCACCTGTACGTAATATGTGTGTGTGTGTGTGTGTGTGTATACAGTGCCTTGCAAAAGTATTCATCCCCCTTGGCGTTTTTCCTATTTTGTTGCATTACAACCTGTAATTTAAATGGATTTCTATTTGGATTTCATGTAATGGACATACACAAAATAGTCCAAACTGGTGAAGTGAAATGAAAACAATAACTTGTTTCAAAAAATTCAAAAAAATAAATAACGGAAAAGTGGTGCGTGCATATGTATTCACCCCCTTTGCTATGAAGCCCCTAAATAAGATCTGGTGCAACCAATTACCTTCAGAAGTCACATAATTAGTTAAATATAGTCCACCTTTGTCCAATCTAAGTGTCACATGATCTGTCACATGATCTCAGGATATATACACTTGTTCTGAAAGGTCCCAGAGTCTGCAACACCACTAAGCAAGGGGCACCGCCAAGCAAGCTGCACCATGAAGACCAAGGAGCTCTCCAAACAGGTCAGGGACAAAGTTGTGGAGAAGTACAGATCAGGGTTGGGTTATAAAAAAATATCAGAAACTTTGAACATCCCACGGAGCACCATTAAATCCATTATTAAAAAATGGAAAGAATATGGCACCACAACAAACCTGCCAAGAGAGGGCCGCCCACCAAAACTCACGGACCAGGCTAGGAGGGCATTAATCAGAGAGGCAACAAAGAGACCAAAGATAACCCTGAAGGAGCTGCAAAGCTCCACAGTGGAGATTGGAGTATCTGTCCATAGGACCACTTTAAGCCGTACATGTCACAAGCCGGGCTAGAACTCCGGTCTCAAATGTGTAGAGCTTGGGGTACTACCCCTTAGCCACAGAGGAGATGTTGTAGGACCCAAATGAAACACCCCAGGCAATACTCCAGGTAAGTAGATTTAATGTTCCAAAACAGGAGGCAAAACAAAACAACTCCCCAGAGGGGAGAAAAACAAACTAAAGATAACTTTGAATAACTTACTAGGACTGATACGGTGGGACAAAGCAGGAGACACATAGACAGGACGCAATAACCAAGTGAGAAACAAGGGGAAAACACACAGCTAAAATACTCAAGGGGAAACAAGGCACAGGTGACATAGATAAGCTAATTAGGACACATGAGGAAAAACTAAGGCAAAGGGGGAACACAGCTGACCTCTAGAGGCCAGGAGACAAACAGGGGAAGCAGGAAGCTGACAGGACCCCCTCCTCTAGGAACGACTCCTGACGTTCCTTCCAGAACACCCTGGCCCCAGGGTGCGAAAATCTCGGATCAACCCTGGGTCCAGGATGTCCCTGGCCGGAACCCAGGAGCGCTCCTCTGGCCCGTAGCCCTCCCAGTCCACCAGATACTGCAGAGAGTTCTGGACCCTCCGGGAGTCCAGTATCCGGCGGACTGTGTAGGCTGGAGGCTGGCTGGCCGTCTATGATCCTGGGAGGTGGCGGGGGTCTGTGTGGGGGGGCAAAAGGAGAAGACAAGACAGGTTTAAGGAGTGAAACATGGAAAGTGGGGTTAACTCTAAGGGAGCGAGGCAGAACTAAACGATACGACACAGGGTTAACCTTTCTAGAAATGCGGAAAGGGCCGATGTATCTCTGGGAAAGCTTCTTGGATTCGACCCGGAGGGGCAAGTTCTTAGTGGCCAACCAAACTCTCTGACCAGCTCGGAAACTAGGGGCCGTCCGGCGGTGGCGATTAGCCTGACTTTGGTATCTCTGGGAGGTCCGAAGGAGGGTACACCTGGCCTTCTTCCAGGTCCGCCTACAGCGTTGGACAAAGCGCTGGGCCGAGGGAACACCAACTTGCGCCTCTTCCTCTGGAAACAAAGGAGGGTTGTAACCGAACTGGCATTCGAAGGGGGACAATCCGGTGGCTGAGGACTGGAGGGTGTTGTGGGCATATTCAGCCCAAATAATATAGGTGGCCCAAGACGTGGGATTACTGGCCGCCATACACCGCAGGGTGGTCTCCAGATCCTGATTAATCCGTTCCGTTTGGCCATTAGACTCTGGATGGAATCCTGACGATAGGCTGGCTGTGGCCCCAATAAGCCTGCAGAAGGCCCCCCCAAAACCGGGACGAGAATTGGGGACCTCGGTCAGAGACCACGTCCAGGGGAATGCCAAATATCCGGAAGACATGGTTCATGAGGAGCTCCGCAGTCTCCTTAGCCGAGGGCAGCTTGGGCAGGGGAATAAACCGGGCAGCCTTAGAGAAACGGTCTACCACCACCAGGATGACGGTGTTGCCCTGGGATAGAGGAAGTCCCGTAACAAAGTCCAGAGAAAGGTGTGACCATGGCCTTCGAGGAACAGGTAAGGGATGGAGCAGTCCCTGGGGTCGCTGGCGTGTCGACTTTCCCTGGTTGCACACAGGGCAGGCCTCAACAAAGACCTGCACGTCCTTCTTGATGGACGGCCACCAAAACCGCCGTCGGAGGAACTCCAGTGTGCGAGCACTGCCAGGATGGCATGTCAAGGGCGACTCATGACCCCACTGCAAGACGCGGGCCCGAACCGAGAGAGGAACGAACAGGCGACCGGCAGGACCACCGCCTGGATCGGGCTCATGGGCAAGAGCTTCTCGTACCCCTCTTTCTAGTTCCCACTGAAGAGGTGCGACGATCCTAGACCTCGGAATAATCGATGCCAAGGGCTTCTCTTGTACCTCGGGAGAATAGACTCGAGACAGAGCATCCGGCTTGACGTTCTTGGTGCCAGGTCGGTAAGTCAGGATGAACTGGAATCGATTAAAGAAAAGGGACCATCGTGCTTGCCGAGGGTTCATCCGCTTAGCCTGTTGGAGATATTCCAGGTTCTTGTGGTCTGTGAGAACCTGGAAAGGGTGCTGAGCCCCCTCAAGCCAATGGCGCCACTCTTCCAAGGCCAGTTTAACCGCAAGCAACTCTAGATCCCCCACGTGGTAGTTGCGCTCGGCCTCAGACAGGCGGCGAGACATGAAGGCACAAGGGTGTAATCTCCCATCCGCACCCCTCTGTGACAGGACGGCTCCCACCCCCACCTCTGAGGCGTCCACCTCCACCACGAAAGGTCTCTCTGGGTCAGGGGTCACCAGAATCGGAGCAGAAGTGAAGCGGCGCTTGAGATCCTCGAAGGCCCCTGCTGCTTCCGGACCCCAGTGAATCTTGGTCCCTCCTCCCTTGGTAAGCGTCGTCAAGGGGGCTACCACCGAGCTGAAATTCTTGATGAACTTCCGATAGAAGTTAGAAAAGCCAATGAACCGTTGAACCTCCTTGACCGTGGCAGGTGTGGGCCAATCGTGGACCGCCTTGACCTTCTTGGGATCCATCTCTAGGTGCCCGGGAGTGACAATAAACCCGAGAAACTGAGTCTGAGAAACATGAAATTCACACTTCTCAGGCTTAACGTAGAGGTGATTGTCAAGGAGCCTCTGGAGAACCCGGCTAACATGCCCCTCATGCTCCTTCAGTGACCTCGAGAAGATGAGGATATCGTCCAGGTACACGAAGACGAACAGATTAAGCATATCCCGGAGAACATCATTAATGAGGGCTTGGAATACTGCGGGGGCATTGGTGAGCCCGAACGGCATCACCCGATATTCATAGTGTCCCGTGGGCGTGTTGAACGCCGTCTTCCATTCGTCTCCTGGCCGGATCCGCACGAGATGGTAAGCATTGCGGAGATCCAGCTTAGTAAAAATGGAAGCCCCTTGAAGCAGCTCAAAAGCAGTGGCCATGAGAGGAAGAGGGTATCGATTCCGAACCGTGATCTTGTTGAGTCCCCGGTAATCAATACAAGGCCTCAGACCCCCGTCTTTCTTTTCAACAAAAAAGAAGCCCGCCCCAGCCGGGGAAGTAGAGGCATAGATGAGGCCGGCTGCCAAGGACTCCTTAATGTAGGTGTCCATAGCTGCGTGCTCGGGGAGGACAAGGAAAAGATCCGACCTCTAGGAGGGCAGCACCCAGGGAGTAGATCAATGGCACAGTCATAAGTGCGATGAGGCGGTAAGGCAGTAGCCCGGGCCTTGCTGAACACTGCTTTGAACCGATGGTAAACACTGGGGACTCGGGAGACGTCAACAGACTCTTGAAACTGGGTACTAGGGGCTGAGGAACTCTGAAGCATGCAGGTGAGTTGGCAAGTGGGACCCCAGCTAAGAATGGTGCCAGTAGGCCAGTCGATCTGGGGATTATGTCTGCATAGCCAAGGGTGACCCAGGATAATAGGATACTCGGGAGAGTCAATGAGATAGAAGGTCTCCTCCTGCTGGTGTTGAGAGATGGTAAGTCGCAGGGACTGAGTCGCCTCAGTAACTTTTCCTGGTTCCAGAGGTCTGCCATCTAAGGCTGTAACTGCCTGGGGTTGAGGAAGTAGTTGGGTAGGGATCTTAAGTTCCTTAGCCAAGGTTACATCCATAAAATCACCTGCGGCACCGGAATCGATCATAGCCTGGACCCGATGCTGGTGGCCCTCCCAGGACAGAGTGGCTGGAATAGCTAGGACCGCGTTAGTAGGAGGAGCTCTAATTTTCCCCATCACAACCCTCCTGTAGCTGGGCGGGGACAGGCGTTTCCCAAAGCTCGGGGCAAGTGGAGTGGAAGTGACCGGCAACCCCGCAGTAGAGGCACCGACGGCTCCCTCATGCGACGTTCCCTTTCGTTGGAAGAAAGCCTGGAACGGCCTAACTGCATGCTCTCCGGGGAATCCTGGGGCAGTTCAGGAGCCGGGGCAGCTCTGAATGACGGAGTCCAAACAGGAGAAACAGAGCTGCTCAGAGGAACTGGGGACTGAGACACCTGACGGCGAGCCGTTCTCCGCTCTCTTAGACGATTGTCCAGGCGGATGGCCAAGGCTATGAGGGACTCGAGATCTTCAGCTGGTTCACGGGTGGCTAACTCATCTTGAAGGGGCTCAGATAACCCTCCCTGAAAGCAGACCCTCAGCGCTTCATCATTCCATCCGCTCCTTGCTGCTATGGTTCGGAACTCAATGGCAAAATCTGCCGTGCTTCGGGGGCCCTGACGGAGAGACAGTAGGCGCTTGGAAGCCTCCCGCCCACTGACAGGATGATCGAACACCCGCTTGAACTCTTCTACAAATGCAGCGTGGGAGTCACAACAGGCCTCCTGGGACTGCCACACCGCAGAGGCCCAGGCGAGCGCCTTGTCTGAAAGAAGGGTAATGAGGTAGGCAATCTTGGAACGGTCTGTGGGAAAACTTGAGGGTTGGAGCTCGAAGGTGAGGGAGCATTGGGTGAGGAAACCCTGACAAGAGCTTGGATCCCCAGAAAAGGGCTTGGGAGGTGGTAGTCGGGGCTCCGCCAACCGAGAAGGCCTGTCGTCACTGGGAGGTGACCGGGGGAAGGGGGAGAACCAAGGAGGCGTTCAAAGAGCTGGTGAAGGGAACTCATCATTTCGGCCAGGAGTTGAGAATGTCTAGCCATCAGCTCCTCTTGTCGGCTGAGAACGGCTTCATGGCGCTGGAAAGAAGCCTCATGTCGAATGATCACCGCCAACAGGTCCTGGGAACTGAGTGTTTCTGGGTCCATGATTGGTCTTGGTTATTCTGTCACAAGCCGGGCTAGAACTCCGGTCTCAAATGTGTAGAGCTGGGGGTACTACCCCTTAGCCACAGAGGAGATGTTGTAGGACCCAAATGAAACACCCCAGGCAATACTCCAGGTAAGTAGATTTAATGTTCCAAAACAGGAGGCAAAACAAAACAACTCCCCGAGGGAGAAAAAACAAACTAAAGATAACTTTGAATAACTTACTAGGACTGATACGGTGGGACAAAGCAGGAGACACATAGACAGGACGCAATAACCAAGTGAGAAACAAGGGGAAAACACACAGCTAAAATACTCAAGGGGAAACAAGGCACAGGTGACATAGATAAGCTAATTAGGACACATGAGGAAAAACTAAGGCAAAGGGGAACACAGCTGACCTCTAGAGGCCAGGAGACAAACAGGGGAAGCAGGAAGCTGACAGTACATTCCACAGAGCTGGGCTTTACGGAAGAGTGGCCAGAAAAAAGCCATTGCTTAAAGAAAAAAATAAGCAAACACGTTTGGTGTTCGCCAAAAGGCATGTGGGAGACTCCCCAAACATATGGAAGAAGGTACTCTGGTCAGATGAGACTAAAATTGAGCTTTTTGGCCATCAAGGAAAACGCTATGTCTGGCGCAAACCCAACACCTCTCATCACCCCGAGAACACCATCCCCACAGTGAAGCATGGTGGTGGCAGCATCATGCCGTGGGGATGTTTTTCATCGGCAGGGACTGGAAACTGGTCAGAATTGAAGGAATGATGGATGGCGCTAAATACAGGGAAATTCTTGAGGGAAACCTGTTTCAGTCTTCCAGAGATTTGAGACTGGGACGGAGGTTCACCTTCCAGCAGGACAATGACCCTAAGCATACTGCTAAAGCAACACTCGCGTGGTTTAAGGGGAAACATTTAAATGTCTTGGAATGGCCTAGTCAAAGCCCAGACCTCAATCCAATTGAGAATCTGTGGTATGACTTAAAGATAGCTGTACACCAGCGGAACACATCCAACTTGAAGGAGCTAGAGCAGTTTTTCCTTGAAGAATGGGATAAAATCCCAGTGGCTAGATGTGCCAAGCTTATAGAGACATACCCCAAGAGACTTGCAGCTATAATTGCTGCAAAAGGTGGCTCTACAAATTATTGACTTTGGGGGGTGGTGAATAGTTATGTACGCTCAAGTTTTCTGTTTTTTTGTCTTATTTCTTGTTTGTTTCACAATAAAAAATATTTTGCATCTTCAAAGTGGTAGGCATGTTGTGCAAATCAAATGATACAAACCCCCAAATAATCTATTTTAATTCCAGGTTGTAAGGCAACAAAATAGGAAAAATGCCAAGGGGGTGAATACTTTCACAGCCCACTGTATATATGTGTTTCTCATTTTAACCCATTAGACTGGCACTTAATTAATGGAACAACCCCAGTAAACACCCTGTACCTTTTAGACTTTAAATACCTGCACTTTGTTACTAACAGCCCATATAACTGCCTGAAACTAAACCATCCTGCCTGAAAACTATTAGGACAAATTCACACAACATATTTATACCACCTGTTGCGTCCTGCGTGAGTCGGTGACAGGCAACGAGGGAGTATGTTTTGTCGTCCTGCAGAGTATTAAAAAGCATAGGGCTCTGATCAACCTTTAATTCTACAGACGCCAGGCAGTCAGTCACTGTGGCATCACAGAAAGACTATATGAATATTTGTTTTGACAACAAAATACCAACCACACACAGCTTGCCTGCCTCCTTAGAAACGTTGGCAACTATCAAATAGAGTGAAGACTCACTACTGACGCTTTGAGTACCAAGCCTTTATCTGCCTCATGCTGTTTGTGTATATAATATACAGTATGTTATGCATGTGTGGGTGTCTGTTTGTGTATATAATATACAGTATGTTATGCATGTGTGGGTGTCTGTTTGTGTATATAATATACAGTATGTTATGCATGTGTGGGTGTCTGTTTGTGAGAGAGAAGAAAACAGAGAGATGCTTGGCACTGATGTTTCCACTATTTGTGTTCATGTGTTCATGTCTCTCTGCTCTAACTTCAAACAAAAGAGAAACCTGCGCACTGCTCTTGCTCATATCACTTAAAGCTTTAATAAAATAAGTAATTCGAGCAAGGGCAGTGTACGGGTTTCTCTTTTCTTTTAAGTTGGCACATTATTCCCACGCACCTGCAACTAGATAACTCAGATATGCAAGCGCTTTTTAAAATGTTTAATGTCTCTCTGCTCTGACAGGGTAAATTGGGTGAGATTGGACCACAGGGACCTCCTGGCCCACCAGGACCTGAGGTAAGACAACAAACACTGATATCATTAAAGCCACACTCTGTTAAATGTGTGATATTGTGTTTCTGTCGCTTTAATGGTCATTGAGCTACTGATACAGCTCAATATGATGTCATAAAATGATGTCATAAACTTCTGTCATATAGTGCTATAAATGGTCAAACAACTAAACCATGCAAACTGAACCAATCATAAAAACATATCTTCCTGATCTAAGAGTGTATTCCTACACAGTGTTGTTATAGTCAAGTTCAAATTCTAGTTCTGTTGGGACCATATTGTATCCCTGTCCTATTATTTGCCAGAGATTAGATCTTTTCAAGTTCAAGTTTCAACTTTATTGTCCCAGAGGGAATTGGTGGCAGAGATGGCATAGAGAAACCGTCCTGAGACTGTCTGAGACGGTCTGCTCCACTACCTGTGTTCTGTCTGGGGTCAGGGTGTAAACAGATAAACACTATCACTACACTAACACCATAAAACACTATCACTACACTAACACCATAAAACACTATCACTACACTAACACCATAAAACACTATCACTACACTAACACCATAAAACACTATCACTACACTAACACCATAAAACACTATCACTACACTAACACCATAAAACACTATCACTACACTAACACCATAAAACACTATCACTACACTAACACCATAAAACACTATCACTACACTAACACCATAAAACACTATCACTACACTAACACCATAAAACACTATCACTACACTAACACCATAAAACAATATCACTACACTAACACCATAAAACACTATCACTACACTAACACCATAAAACACTATCACTACACTAACACCATAAAACAATATCACTACACTAACACCATAAAACACTATCAGCCCCATATCTCTCTTTATCTTTACCCTCTGATTAGACCGTGTGTAAAAGCAACATGGGTACAGGTCCATATTAACTATAGTCATAGCTGTATAGTGCCTTTGTATAGCATCTATCTTTTTAGTTGATCACAGGTTGTCACAACCAGGTGAGACAGTGTGTAGAAGCCACGGGTACAGGTCCAGTGTAATGCCTCATAGTGCTGCCTCTCTCCCAACCCCAGGTCATGCTAAACTCCTGTCCTGATCCATGAGACAGACACGTGTAAACAGTAGATAAGCTAACAGAGAAGACACAGTAGTGAACTAAAATCATCATGGGCACAGGTCCAGAGTAGTGCTTTAGAGCCTCTTTATTGCTGCTCCCTATCTCTACGGCTGCTGCCTCCCTCCCAACCCCAGGTCAGCCACTGTCCTGTGTCGAATGAATGTTAAACACTTGAGATAAGGTCGTGAACTTGGGGGGACAGGATACACACAACAAGCAAACTGAACCATCACAGAAATACTTTGATAGCACTCCTTAAACCCACCACAGAAATACATTGATATCACTCCTTAAACCCACCACAGAAATACATTGATAGCACTCCTTAAACCCACCACAGAAATACATTGATAGCACTCCTTAAACCCACCACAGAAATACTTTTATAGCACTCCTTAAACCCACCACAGAAATACATTGATAGCACTCCTTAAACCCACCACAGAAATACATTGATAGCACTCCTTAAACCCACCACAGAAATACAGTACATACAGTAAACTTCCCTTCATTCCTGCGTCACATTGGTTCTGATATATTCCCAATCTAGCAGATCTACCAGATAGCAGGAGACTAGGAGATTACCATTAATAGGAATATATAGGATTTGGAGAGTCAAACTAATCCAAACGTATCCTGTAATGGTCTTGGTGTGTGCATATCATGTGAATCACAGACTAGATGTGTTTTATGTTTTATCAAACTGAATCCAACAATGTCTCACTTTTTTTACCGTCCGTCCTATAAATGGTATAAGTCTACTTCATGGTGGTTGTATTTGACTGTTTGTTGCCTTGTCAAGATAAAGAGCCCAGAAAGGTTCACTCCATTTTAATCTCTTTGGTCCTATTAAAACGCCACATCTGTAAATCTGATAGATCTCCATAGCTTTCTCTCCCCCTCTCCCCTCTCCTTCTCCCTCCCACCAACTCTCCACCCACTCTCCCCCTCTCCTTCTCCCTCTTCCTCTCTCCCCCTCTCCCCTCTCCTTCTCCCCCTCTCCTTCTCCCTCTCCTCCTCTCCCCCACCAACACTCCCCTGTTTTAATTGAGCAGGCCATGCCATGCTGAGGCAGGTGTGTCTGACAGTCTTCAGCCAACATCTCTATCCATCACCCCCTTTACATATGGTTCATATAACATAGCTAAGCCCTGTCACTCTTTAGATACAGATGTATTGACGTTGCCTACCCTGTCTTACAGAGGGGCAGTGCGCTCTCTGTTCTCATCATTGTCAATCCATAAAGTATGTTTAGAAAGAGGGGAAGTGTGGGTCTGACCCTGACCCTGCCACATATAGCAATGTACAAGCATGTAGTCACCCTATGTGGATAATCCTACACTCCCTTTATGTACACACATATCTAAAGGCACGATGATGTAATAGAATGGAATATAAAGTAACTGAATACATGCAGGTGTGTTCAGGAGTTCAGGTGTGTTCAGGAGTTCAGGTGTGTTCAGGTGTGTTCAGGAGTTCAGGTGTGTCATGTTAGATGTGGCATCAAACCTACATGATCACATCAGTCATGTGATTAATGATGTCATCAATGAACCAGGTGGTTCATTTTTAACTCTTTGTTTGAATTTCATCCTGTTTTGTTTCTCAGGGTTTTCCTGGAGACATCGGTGTGCCAGGTCCCAACGGCCCTCCTGGACCTAAGGTAAAGACAAGACAAGCACTGTTTCCACAACTCAACTCTATCCCAAACAAAATGCTTAATCCTCAGCAGGGGTTGTAACCAAAATTATTTGTTTTGTTCTGAACAGAACCATTACTTCCACTGTTCCGACCTGCAAAATAAAGTTCTGAACTGGTTCGAACCCCAAAAAAGTACCGGTTTATAATGTTCCTTTCTGTTCCTTTATAAACTTCTGAAATATATATTGTTTTACATTTAGCTCGACATTAAATGACTTCACCAATCAGTGCGGATAGAACAGCTTAGGAGCGGGCAAGCTATAGCTCAGTGAGTTGTTTACATGCGCAATGGACAGACAAGTGTAGGGTGACTGAAATCTTACGGAGCGGCCTAGCTAGCTAACAAGCTTGTTTGTGCAGAGCGGCGCCAGAATGAAAAACACGTCTTACCTTTTTGTAGTTAATAAATCCAATGTGAAACGTGATAACTATAGTATTCTTAACTAGCATTGAAAAGTTAATCCATTCTTCTGTAATAAAAAATATTTCCCTAATTTCTGAATCATGCTTGTAACGTCAGTAGGTTACAGTAAACTATTCATCAGAGGGGAAGGGGCAGCTAGCCTACACACACACTGGTAAAGATGTCCGGCTGGCAGGCCGACGCTGGAATATGTTTCTGAGTGACAGAGTGAGGGCTTTGCATAGGCGCTTTGTTACGTTTTTTTGTGGGACTGAAAAAAATGCCTGGAACATAAAATAACGTAATTAACCGGTTTGCTTTTAAAATAACGGTTCTGTTCCGAAACAGTATACAGTAGATCACTTTTGTTCCCAGTTCTGATTATGTTCCTCGAAAAATTTCTTTATTTTCCGGTGTTCTGTTCCCTGAACCGGTTCCAACCCCTGATCCTAAGTGCATCTTTTTCTCGTGAGGGTTAATGTATATGTTTTTGCTAATAGCAACTCAACACATCTGTTTTGTATGAATGACATACCAGGTGTCCTGTTATGTTTCAGGGCCTCCTAGGTACCAGAGGGCCACAGGGACCCCCGGGGCCAAAAGGAACAGAGGTATGAGACATTTATTCCCCCTTACATTATCAAGAACTTAAGCTTGTGGGTAAGAACCACTAAACTACATCATACTCAGAATACTGCAGACACAACTGAACATGCAGGAAGCGAACAATATTTTGTTTTCATTTGATTACAAAACAGATTCTCCGTTTATACCTAGTCAGAGCAGTTGAACCTGCAACCAGAGTTGAGGTGATTGGCAATGCTAGAGTAGGTTCAGGCTATGTGGAACACTATGGGGAGCCGTAGAGTGATTCCAGGTTCCAGGGCATGTTCCACTGTATTGTATAATGTCATGATTCATCACTGGCTGCTAATAAAAACAAGGCAGGCTCCAGGGTTTTTCAGGCAGCAGTGGAAAATAAGAACAGAAGCCTTGGCAGTGTGTACAGTACGTACACCTTTCCATTGTGCTAGTTTTACAGTATTGGCACCCAACTCAACTGTGGTACAGAGTTGGGAGGCCCCTCACTCTCTCGCACTCTCTTTCCTGGCATGGAGTCTTATTGCATAGCCTGCAAGAAAATGCTGTAGAGTTCAATCACTATGGCATTGATTGATGTTAATAACTTTCACTTCAGCTGATCAGAGAAAATGCCTCAAAGCAGAACATCATACATGCTGATCATTGGACTCATCAAGCTCTCCTTCAGGCAGTGTGAACATAGAGACAAACATCCAGGTCACTCTGCTAGGGAGAACACAGTGATCGATGAGAGTACACACACACACAAACACACGCACACAAACACAAACACACACACAAACACACACACACAAGCGCACAGGCTCTTGCATGCCTTCTGTGGCTTTAACATTAGTAGATCTGTGCATAAGGGGTGAGATGGGATGACAAAGTGTGAGAGTTACTCAGCCAGTGTTACTGCCAGTGCCGAGTGATGTTACCACGTCCCCATATCCAGCTGTATGTGATGTATTGCACTGTGTTTACCTGTTTTACTGTGTATTTTCAGGGTGATGAGGGACCCCTTGGCCCACCTGGCAGCCCTGGTACTGCTGTAAGTGTCTCCAGGCCCTCTTCAAATCACACTGCAGATACACAACCTGCATGTTTTTCTGTTGGTCCCCATCTCCACCCATTTCCAGGTGTTTCTTGTGTAAAGGTGTTTCGTCATGAAGGAACACAGATGAGATGTGATAAAACATGAAAAGCGGATGCATCCTGTAATGTGTGTGTGTGTGTGTGTGTGTGTGTGTGTGTGTGTGTGTGTGTGTGTGTGTGTGTGTGTGTGTGTGTGTGTGTGTGTGTGTGTGTGTGTGTGTGTGTTTCTCCACAGGGGAGAGTTGGAAGGAAAGGCTACATAGGGGAACCTGGACCCGAGGGAATGAAGGTAAGAAGTTACTATCAGCTTGCGTACTGTACACATGCTGTATTGGACTGTTTAGAAAAACAACCAGCTTTCCAGCCAACACAGTGTCAGTGCCGAGTGCTGAAGCGCGTATCGCGTAACAATCTTCTCTGCTCGGTTACAACTCTCACTCACTCACGAGTTTCAAACTGCCTCTGGAAGCAACGCAGCACAATAACTGTTCGTCGGGAGCTTCATGAAATGGGTTTCCATGGCCGAGCAGCCGCACACACGCCTAAGATCACCATGCGCAATGCCAAGCGTCGGCTGGAGTGGTGTAAAGCTCGCCGCCATTGGACTGAATCTGGGTTTGGCGGATGCCAAGAGAATGCTACCTGCCCGAATGCATAGTGCCAACTGTAAAGTTTGGTGGAGGAGGAATAATGGTCTGGGGCTGTTTTTCATGGTTCGTGCTAGGCCCCTTAGTTCCAGTGATGCGAAATCTTAACGCTACAGCATACAATGACATTCTAGACGATTCTGTGCTTCACACTTTGTGGCAACAGTTTGGGAAAGGCCCTTTCCTGTTTTAGCATGACAATGCCCCCATGCACAAAGTGAGGTCCATACAGAAATTATTTGTCGAGATCGGTGTGGAAGAACTTGACTGGCCTGCACAGAGCCCTGACCTCAACCCCATGGAACACCTTTGGGATGAATTGGAATGCCGACTGCGAGCCAGGCCTAATCGCCCAACATCAGTGCCCGACTTCACTAACGCTCTTGTGGCTGAATGGAAGCAAGTCCCCGCAGCAATGTTCCAGTGGAAAGTCTTCCCAGAAGAGTGAAGGCTGTTATAGCAGCAAAGGAGGGACCTACTCCATATTAATGGCCATGATTTTGGAATGAGATGTTCGACGAGCAGGTGTCCACATACTTTTGGTCATGGTGTGTACTATCTAATTGAGATAGCATGCATACCACTTTTGAGGTCTTAGTTTAGTTGTCTGGTTGATGTTTTTCTCTTTAAAACAAAGAGCAGGATTCCAGACGTGTTCCTCACGTTACTTCATTAGAGTTAACTGGTGTGAACCCAGCGCGAGGCCTTGTGCCATCATTATTATAGCTGCTCAATGTGGCAGACATTTATTAGTCAGAATTACAGTTTAGTTTTTTCCTCTGAATGCCATGCAAATCAGTGTCCCTGTGTTTGTGAATGAGTTGGGCTCTTGGGTTAGTTCAAGGGGATAAATGTGTTGAGGCTTATTAACAAAGAGAAGGAATTCGCCCTGGACTGTGATTAGAGCATAATGAAACCCGCAGGAGGGAAATAAACAGAAACATAAGAAATCAAGAGCATTTCCATGTGTGCTTTTTAATCAATTGTTTATTTAAAACCCTGTGTGTTCAAGCTGTTGATCATGTGACTGAATGACCAATGGCTGGATCTTAACATCGTAACACACAGGAAGAAAACATACTAATGTTTTGTTTTGATGTTCTGGTTTTCAGGGGGAGACGGGGGACCTTGGCGGCATTGGAAAGAATGGACTGCAAGTGAGTCTGGTGTTTTTTGCTGACTATGCATGGGGTAGGGTGGAGGAAGAGGAGGAGGAGGAGGAAGAGGAGGAGGGGGGGTAGGGAGGTAGAGGAGGAGGAGGGGTAGGGTGGTGGATGAGGAGGAGGAGGTGGGGGGATAGGGAGGAGGAGGGGTAGGGAGGAGGAGGAGGGGTAGGAGGGGTGGTTGCGTAGGAGAGCACACATGAGAGGGATAACCACTTACCACAGACTGTAGCTAGCTAGCTAGGACCCCTTTGAAGCCAAGGAGGAGCCTCGGGCTCCATGTAAAAAAAAGACCTCAGCTCAGAAACACATGGAGCCTCTAATGAACGCCATTACATCACTTTCCAAATAAATCAAATCTGGAGGGTCTGAGAGAGACTGCCTATAGGTTGACTAACTACAGGTTAGCCCTGGGTCAGGAGATAGGTTCCTGGGCTGAATGCGTTCAATGTGTTCACAAAGGCTTTATTGTGTCACCTAGAGAGCCCTTAATGCAACATGTTGCCAGTAAAACATTTGAACCAATCATTAATTGGGAGTTTTTATGATTTGATCAGCTGTATTTTAGGGCGACCCTCCAATTAAATCACAGTAATAAAGAAATGACTTATTATGCCTCCCGGCTGCCTGCCTCTGCCTCTACTCACAGACATTACAGTACAACTCCATATCTCAGCTGCCTGCATGCCTGGGGCTATGCTAAGGCTTATACCTTACTGTGGAGATGTGTTTTGCGGTTGGCTACTGTGTTTTCATACGCTGGCTTTATGTACTGTACGGATGAAACTGTCAGGTATTGCAAACGTATGTTGTTTATTATATAGATTAGAACAGACAGGAATGTAGATGTCTAGTTTGCACCAGCTGTAGATGATTAAGACTTCCAGCCACACACTGGAGTGTTCCACACACAGAAATGCTCATCTGTCAAACACAGAAATGTTTAGAGGAACCAGTGCAGCACTGCAGCGTCTTTCACACCTCTGGCCATATTGGCCCAGCCCCAGCATCCTCTCTGTTTAGCAACAAATGGCCAACGTTGGCGTCTGATTTTTCCAGGGGGAAAAAACCTTCTTCCTCCCTCCTCATCCACTCCTTCCTCTCCTCCCCCTCTTCCTCTCCTCCTCCTCCCCCTCTTCATCTCCTCTTCCTCCCCCCTCTTCCTCCCTCCCCCTCTTCCTCCCGTCCAGTTTCCAATTAATGCAGTCCAGAAGTGTCGTCTGATCCCTCCTCTCTGTCTGTCCCCATTCCCACTCTATACAGCCCTCCTCTCAGACTCAGCTCTACAGTCTACCGCTAACATGCTCCAGATGTGGCCTGTCTCTGTCAAACACACCACTTATTGAGTAACTAAGACATGATGGGGAAAGATAGAAAATAGACTGTGAAGAAATGTAGCCACTAAAACACACAAGACATCCAAGTACAGAACATCTCTTCTACAAGAATTAAATACATCTCTTCTACAATAATGAAATACATCTCTTCTACAAGAATGAAATACATCTCATGTACAATAATGAAATACATCAGGAGCCTCCCGAGTGGCGCAGCGGTCTAAGGCACTGCCTACTCTAATGACACCAGCTGGACGGTGTTTCCTCTGACACATTGGTGCGGCTGGGCCAATGTGTACAAAAAGAATGAAATGCATCTCTTGTACAATAATGACTTTTTTTTTTTGCCTCCTGTAAGACAACCACAGTGACCACACTGGGTTTAGCAGTTGGCCAAACTTTTTTTCAGCCTCTAACTATCCTTTTCAGGATGCACTGGGATAAGAGATGCAGCTCCTCTCCTCACCATAGACTCTGGCTCTGGGCCAAACCTCAGCCCTTTATCCAGATGACTGATCTGGAAGTGATTATTCTCTTGATGTTTTTTTCTAATATTTACATTAGCCAGTGTTCTCTTCATTAGCAAGAGGTCCACAGGTGTATGGCAAAGGTCAGTGGGATGTTAGATCGCTCTTATAGCTGGGCTAGAACTTGGCTGATGTAGGCATGCTATACAGGGCTGGGCGGTAGAACACAGTATAGAATTACATTGTTTGTTAAGAGTCCCAAAAATGTGAACCGAGCATGGAAAAAGGTCCTTTCATTACTCAGCCCCCTGGTCTTGGAATTCCCTCCAAGCCAACCTAAAACTTCAAAGGACAAATAGATGAACAGGTTGTTGAGACATGTAGTTGTTTCTAGCCACTAGCCACTAGTTTGTGTTGCGTTATGTAAGGAAAAATGTTGTTTTACTTCACACACCACACACATCCACTTTGTTTGCTGTTGTATTTGTGCTGTTGTCAGTGTCTTCTGTCTGTGCTGTCTGTTTTGGTTTACATTTGTATTTTATTTTTAATCTCAGTCCCCGTCCACACAGGAGGGCTTTTGCCTCTTGCCAAGCCGTTATTGTAAATAAGAATTTGTTCTTAATTGATAGCCTGGTTAAATAAAGGTACACATTTTTTAATAAAATTGAATCAGCCCAGGTTAAATGGATGGTTTCTGCAGTATACTGTATTTACTCAGGATTGGTTGGGATAACACACAACAGTCAGGTAAATACAGTACATGGATACAAGAGTGTATGTGAAGCAAACAAAGGTCCCAGACTTTAGAAAACTGCTGCTGGGCAAAAAGTATCCTATAGATAAAGAAATGAGAGACCTGCACACGGAATATGCTCCCCAAATACAATACCATGTGTGGAATAGGAATATGGCTTGTGAATACTGTGAAAGGAATGCATGTTTTTATTGTGTTGTTCATACGACACGAAATTAGCGTTTTACATATATTTCATTGCCTCGTTACTTTATTAACAACATGAAACATTGCATGTAATAATTACATTGTTCAGTTTAATGTACTCAACTTTCATTGAGGGAATTTCCCCTTGGTTCCTTCATGTAATTTCCTTTCAAAAGCATGTGATGGCAGTGCTTACCCCATCCTCACATCACTATGACCCCCTGCATTCCTGCTGTCAAAACAGGTTGAAAAGAACCTTCTGATGGGTGGGGATCATGTCTCCCCTCATAGACGTACTTTACCCTGATGTGTGTATACTATTGACCACTCTTTCTTCTTTCTCTCTCTCTCTCTCTCTCTCTCTGTCTCTCTTGTCGCTCTCTCTCTCTCTCTCTCTCTCTCTCTCTCTCTCTCTCTCTCTCTCTCTCTCTCTCTCTCTCTCTCTCTCTCTCTCTCTCTCTCTCTCTCTCTCTCTCTCTCTCTCTCTCTCTCTCTCTCTCTCGCTCTCTCACTCTCACTCTCTCTCCTCTCCCCCTCTCTCTCGCTTCTCTTTCTCTCCTCTCCCCCATCTCTCTCTTCTCTCTCTATCTCTCTCCCATCTGCAGGGTCCAGCAGGCCTGATCGGTACGTCAGGGGGAATAGGAGATCCTGGTGAAAAGGTAGCGTGGTGTTTTTTTTGCCATTAGGCTTTCGAAGTGGGTTAGCCAGACGCTGAGGGTCAGGCAGACAGACAGACAGACACTGACCACCCTCACGTCCACATCAATAACAATATCATAAACATCACTCAGCCATTACTGTGTTCCCACTGTCTCCTTAGAGTTCACTCAACCAACCCTGCATCTCAGTCTCACACATTGAAATGTAACTTGAAATGTAAAGTGGTCTTTTCCACTTTGTGGCAAAGCAAGCAAACACAAACCACACACACTCAGCTGGGTCATGCTCCTCAAATACGTGAGTCATTTTAAGTCTCCATGCTTCATGAGGAAAGAGAGACCCCTCGGGGCTGTTTCCCAACTAGTTCCTGTGCTTATAACAACACTCAACCCCAATAATCACCCTTCAACCCTCAACCCTCAGAACTCAGCTTCCCCTGCTGCTCCCTGACTGTTGACTTAAATTATTTTACTGAGGTCCTAACTGCTGATTATTGACATGCACTCAGTTGGATGCCCCGGTCCCGCTCCCCAGCCAACCCAGAAACCCCATCTCTCTGTCAGGACACTGCTCTGAAATGCTCACTCTCTCAGAAAGACCTACACCTCTCTCTTTCTATCTTTCTCTCACTCTCTCACTCTCTCACTCTCTCTTTCTCTCAATTCAATTCATTTTCAATTTAAGGGCTTTATTGGCATGGGAAACGTATGTTAACATTGCCAAAGCAAGTGAAGGAGATAGTAAACAAAAGTGAAATAAACAATACAAATGTACAGTAAACATTACACTAAGAAGTTCCAAAAGTTGTATTATGTATATATACAGTGTTGTAACAATGTGCAATAAGTTTGCACATTGGCAGGTTATCTTTGTTTCTGTCTTTTCTGTGTTTGATCAACTGTAACTCTGAACCCCAAGGCAGTATCTATGACTGATGTAACTACTGTATAACTGTGGCCCATATCTGAATATAAATTATATTTCCTCTTTGGCTTTCAGGATACCTGTCTGAGAGTTCTGTACACCATCACTGTAGCCTCCAATGTTCTCTTCCCCTTAAGCTCTGTCTGTCTGTCTGTCTCTTAATGCTCTTCTGTAGCCTTGACCTGTGTTTCTCTTTCTTTCTCTCTCTCTCTCTCTCTCTCTCTCTCTCTCTCTCTCTCTCTCTCTCTCTCTCTCTCGCTCTCTCGCTCTCTCTCTGAGACAGACCTACCCCGTCGTTGCCCCTGCTTATTACTTCCACTGTATCTGTCAGCACCAGCACCAGCAATACCCTGTCAGCCTGTGAATTCCTTTCAGATTATATACATTTAATCCAATTACGCAGTCTGATTTAGACAGATTTTTCCAATACAGAGCTAAAACTATTCTCTGTTTCTGAGTACTGTAGGCTGGTTACAAAGAGGGAGTAGTTTATCAGTGCTTGTACAGTCATGACAGGAGAACAGGGGATTAAAACATAAACAATACAGACTGATAGAGACTAGAGGAGAGACCCAGTGTTAGATACTAGAGGAGAGACCCAGTGTTAGATACAAGAGGAGAGACCCAGTCAGACTGTTAGATACTAGAGGAGAGACCCAGTGTTAGATACAAGAGGAGAGACCCAGTTAGACTGTTAGAGACTAGAGGAGAGACCCAGTGTTAGATACTAGAGGAGAGACCCAGTCAGACTGTTAGATACAAGAGGAGATACCCAGTGTTAGATACAAGAGGAGAGACCCAGTTAGACTGTTAGATACTAGAGGAGAGACCCAGTGTTAGATACAAGAGGAGAGACCCAGTTAGACTGTTAGATACTAGAGGAGATACCCAGTGTTAGATACAAGAGGAGAGACCCAGTCAGACTGTTAGATACAAGAGGAGATACCCAGTGTTAGATACAAGAGGAGAGACCCAGTCAGACTGTTAGATACTAGAGGAGAGACCCAGTTAGACTGTTAGATACTAGAGGAGAGACCCAGTTAGACTGTTAGATACAAGAGGAGATACCCAGTGTTAGATACAAGAGGAGAGACCCAGTCAGACTGTTAGATACTAGAGGAGAGACCCAGTTAGACTGTTAGATACTAGAGGAGAGACCCAGTGTTAGAGACTAGAGGAGAGACCCAGTCAGACTGTTAGAGACTAGAGGAGAGACCCAGTCAGACTGTTAGATACAAGAGGAGATACCCAGTGTTAGATACAAGAGGAGAGACCCAGTCAGACTGTTAGATACTAGAGGAGAGACCCAGTTAGACTGTTAGATACTAGAGGAGAGACCCAGTTAGACTGTTAGATACTAGAGGAGAGACCCAGTGTTAGAGAGTAGAGACCCAGTGTTAGAGAGGAGAGGAGAGACCCAGTGTTAGAGAGGAGAGGAGAGACCCAGTGTTAGAGAGGAGAGACCCAGTGTTAGAGAGGAGAGGAGAGACCCAGTTAGACTGTTAGATACTAGAGGAGAGACCCAGTGTTAGAGAGTAGAGACCCAGTGTTAGAGAGGAGAGGAGAGACCCAGTGTTAGAGAGGAGAGGAGAGACCCAGTCAGACTGTTAGAGAGTAGAGACCCAGTGTTAGAGAGTAGAGGAGAGACCCAGTCAGACTGTTAGAGAGGAGAGACCCAGTCTGGCTCATCCAGCCACAACCTACAGAGTTTAACTGTAACAAGCCAGGCCAGTCCTGTTACACAGTGTAAGTGGGTTTTAGTATAGACAGACATTAGTATCAACTTTAAAGGCCAACTCTGTGATATTTACAGCCGTCACTCTAGCCTGTACTGTGTTCAGGAGGCTCTCACATAACGTCTCAAGGCCTGTGGAGCGGTTGAGCAGTGAGGTTTGATGGTTTGATGTATGAAGGTTCAGGTCAGTGGTGGTGCAGCGGTTAACGATCCCTCTCCTGTGCTTGTGTTTCCCAGGGTGACCGTGGTCCTGCAGGTCCATTGGGTCTTCCTGGGGAGAAGGGGTCCAGGGTAAGTACGGAACTAAGTACAGAACGTCTAAATGCACCACTTAGAGAGAGTGTCTGGAAGCGCTACACTGGTGGCAGGTTATCTTTGTTTCTGTCTTTTCTGTGTTTGATCAACTGTAACTCTGAACCCCAAGGCAGTATCTATGACTGATGTAACTACTGTATAAATGTGGCCCATATCTGAATATAAATTATATTTCCTCTTTGGCTTCCAGGATACCTGTCTGAGAGTTCTGTACACCATCACTGTAGCCTCCAATGTTCTCTTCCCTTTAAGCTCTGTCTGTCTGTCTCTTAATGCTCTTCTGTAGCCTTGACCTGTGTTGTTCTCTTCCCTTTAAGCTCTGTCTGTCTGTCTCTTAATGCTCTTCTGTAGCCTTGACCTGTGTCTCTCTTTCTTTCTCTCTCTCTCTCTCTCTCTCTCTCTCTCTCTCTCTCTCTCTCTCTCTCTCTCTCTCTCTCTCTCTCTCTCTCTCTCTCTCTCTCTCTCTCTCTCTCTCTCTCTCTCTCTCTCTCTCTCTCTTTCTCTCTCTCTCTCACTCTCTCTCACTGTCTCCCTGTTAATACTCTTCTGTAGCCTTGATCTGTGTGCCTCTCTCTCTCTGTCTGTCTGTGAATGATATTCTGTAGCCTTGACCTGTGTCTCTCTTTCTTTCTCTCTCTCTCTCTCTCTCTCTCTCTCTCTCTCTCTCTCTCGCTCTCTCTTCTCTCTCTCTCTCTCTCTCTCTCTCTCTCTCTCTCTCTCTCTCTCTCTCTCTCTCTCTCTCTCTCTCTCTCTCTCTCTCTCTCTCTCTCTCTCTCTCTCTTTCACTCTCTCTCTCTGTCTGTCTGTGAATGCTCTTCTGTAGCCTTGACCTGTGTCTCTCCCTCTCGCTGTCTGTCTGTGATTGGTCTTCTGTAGCTTTGACCTGTGTCTCTCCCTCCCTCTCCCTGTGGTTAAGCCCTGCCTGTGTCTGTGAGCGTTCTAGTGTAGCGGAGCGTTGTGAGCACTGCAGTGTTCTGTAGAGTGTCTGGAGACAGAGAGAGACTGGTTGATGTTCCTAGCTGACCTAGGGCCTGTGGACAGACAGCTCCAGGTTTGTGTCTTTGGTCACCAGCCCTGAGCTTCTGGCTGGCTGGCTGACTCACTGGCTGATCGTCTGGCTGCTGACTGGCTGCCTGCCTCCTTGGCTGGCTGGCTGACTGGTTGGCTGGCTGACTGGATGTCTGACTGGCTGGCTGGCTGGCTCCCTGGCTGATCGTCTGGCTGCTGACTGGTTGGCTGGCTGCAGCCTACTCTGTCTGTCAGTGGGATGAGTGATGGTGGCCCTGGCCAAACCTTCCTGTCCTGTAACAGCCATACTGCAGACAAGCAAAACCACAAAGTCAAGGGCTTCAGGAATAATTCAGTGTTGATGTCAGGGTCCTTGTAAAATATTGTTTTCCTTTGAAATGATTGCATAACAGAGATGGAGTTTCATTTGAATTATTTTCTTGCTGAGCTCAGCAATTTTATTTTAGTTAACTGTTGGCATAGATTGGATGTACAAAGGGAGAGTTGCACACACACACACTGCTCCCTGTACTAACCAGAAATCTTGGCTGTGTTCCTCTCTCTTGTTGTGACGCTCTGGCCTTAGTTTGAGCTTAGTACGCTGAAGGAGAGACTCTTCTCAATCAATCAACCAATCAATCAATCAACATTCACATTAATGGTTACATGCACAGAAAAGGAAATGGCCTCAGTCTCATTTACATTTACATTTACGTCATTTAGCAGACGCTCTTATCCAGAGCGACTTACAAATTGGTGCATTCACATTATAGCCAGTGGGATAACCACTTTACAATTTTATTTTATTTTTTAGGGGGTAAGGGGGGTAGAAGGATTACTTTATCCTATCCCAGGTATTCCTTAAAGAGGTGGGGTGTCAAATGTCTCCGGAAGGTGGTGAGTGACTCCGCTGTCCTGGCGTCGTGAGGGAGCTTGTTCTACCATTGGGGTGCCAGAGCAGCGAACAGTTTTGACTGGGCTGAGCGGGAACTGTGCTTCCGCAGAGGTAGGGGAGCCAGCAGGCCAGAGGTGGATGAACGCAATGCCCTCGTTTGGGTGTAGGGACTGATCAGAGCCTGAAGGTAAGGAGGTGCCGTTCCCCTCACAGCTCCGTAGGCAAGCACCATGATCTTGTAGCAGATACGAGCTTCAACTGGAAGCCAGTGGAGTGTGCGGAGGAGCGGGGTGACGTGACAGAACTTGGGAAGGTTGAACACCAGACGGGCTGCGGCATTCTGGATGAGTTGTAGGGGTTTAATGGCACAGGCAGGGAGCCCAGCCAACAGCGAGTTGCAGTAATCCAGACGGGAGATGACAAGTGCCTGGATTAGGACCTGTGCCACTTCCTGTGTAAGGCAGGGTCGTACTCTCCGAATGTTGTAGGATCGGGTCACCGCCTTGATGTTAGCGGAGAACGACAGGGTGTTGTCCAGGGTCACGCCAAGGCTCTTCGCACTCTGGGAGGAGGACACAACGGAGTTGTCAACCGTGATGGCGAGATCATGGCGGGCAGTCCTTCCCCTGGGAGGAAGAGCAGCTCCGTCTTGCCAAGGTTCAGCTTGAGGTGGTGATCCGTCATCCATACTGATATGTCTGCCAGACATGCAGAGATGCGATTCGCCACCTGGTTATCAGAAGGGGGAAAGGAGAAGATTAGTTGTGTGTCGTCTGCGTAGCAATGATAGGAGAGGCCATGTGAGGATATGACAGAGCCAAGTGACTTGGTGTATAGCGAGAATAGGAGAGGGCCTAGAACTGAGCCCCTGGGGGACACCAGTGGTGAGAGCACGTGGTGCGGAGACAGCTTCTGCCACGCCACTTGGTAGGAGCGACCGGTCAGGTAGGACGCAATCCAAGAGTGAGCCGCGCCGGAGATGCCCAGCTCGGAGAGGGTGGAGAGGAGGATCTGATGGTTCACAGTATCAAAGGCAGCAGACAGGTCTAGAAGGACAAGAGCAGAGGAGAGAGAGTTAGCTTTAGCAGTGCGGAGAGCCTCCGTGACACAGAGAAGAGCAGTCTCAGTTGAATGACCAGTCTTGAAACCTGACTGGTTTGGATCAAGAAGGTCATTCTGAGAGAGATAGCAAGAGAGTTGGCTAAAGACGGCACGCTCAATAGTTTTGGAGAGAAAAGAAAGAAGGGATACTGGTCTGTAGGTCTGTTGGTTTTTTGAGAAGGGGTGCAACTCTCGCTCTCTTGAAGACGGAAGGGACATAGCCAGCGGTCAAGGATGAGTTGATCAGCGAGGTGAGGTAAGGGAGAAGGTCACCGGAGATGGTCTGGAGAAGAGAGGAGGGGATAGGGTCAAGCGGGCAGGTTGTTGGGCGGCCGGCCGTCACAAGTCGCAAGATTTTATCTGGAGAGAGAGGGGAGAAAGAAGTCAAAGCATAGGGTAGGGCAGTGTGAGCAGGACCAGCAGTGTCATTTGACTTAACAAACGAGGATCGGATGTCGTCAACCTTCTTTGCAAAATGGTTGACGAAGTCATCCACAGAGAGGGAGGAGGGGGGGAGGGGGAGGAGGATTCAGCAGGGAGGAGAAGGTGGCAAAGAGCTTCCTAGGGTTAGAGGCAGATGCTTGGAATTTAGAGTGGTAGAAAGTGGCCTTAGCAGCAGAAACAGATGAAGAAAATAGAGAGGAGGGAGAAAAAGATGCCAGGTCCGCAGGGAGTCTAGTTTTCCTCCATTTCCGCTCGGCTGCCCGGAGCCCTGTTCTGTGAGCTCGCAATGAGTCATCAAGCCACGGAGCTGGAGGGGAGGACCGAGCCGGCCGGGAGGATAGGGGACATATAGAGTCAAAGGTTGCAGAAAGGGAGGAGAGGAGGGTTGAGGAGGCAGAATCAGGAGATTGGAGGGAGAAGGATTGAGCAGAGGGAAGAGATGATAGGATGGAAGAGGAGAGAGTAGCGGGAGAGAGAGAGCGAAGATTGCGACGGCGCATTACCATCTGAGTAGGGGCAGAGTGAGTAGTGTGGGAGGAGAGCGAGAGAGAAAAGGATACAAAGTAGTAGTCGGAGACATGGAGGGGAGTTGCAGTGAGATTAGTAGAAGAACAGCCTCTAGTAAAGATGAGGTCAAGCGTATTGCCTGCCTTGTGAGTAGGGGGGGACAGTGAGAGGGTGAGGTCAAAAGAGGAGAGGAGTGGAAAGAAGGAGGCAGAGAGAAATGAGTCAAAGGTAGACATAGGGAGGTTGAAGTCCCCCAGAACTGTGAGGGGTGAGCCATCCTCAGGAAAGGAACTTATCAAGGCGTCAAGCTCATTGATGAACTCTCCAAGGGAACCTGGAGGGCGATAAATGACAAGGATATTAAGCTTAAATGGGCTAGTGACTGTGACAGCATGGAATTCAAATGAGGAGATAGACAGATGGGTCAGGGGAAAAATAATGTCCACTTGGGAGAGATGAGGATTCCTGTGCCACCACCCCGCTGACCAGATGCTCTCGGCGTATGCGAGAACACATGGTCAGACAAGGAGAGAGCAGTAGGAGTAGCAGTGTTTTCAGTGGTAATCCATGTTTCCGTCAGCGCCAAGAAGTCGAGGGCCTGGAGGGTAGCATAGGCTGAGATGAACTCTGCCTTGTTGGCAGCAGAACGGCAGTTCCAGAGGCTGCCTAAGACCTGGAACTCCACGTGGGTGGTGCGTGCAGGGACCACCAGGTTAGAGAGGCAGCAGCCACGCGGTGTGAGGCGTTTGTATAGCCTGTGCCGAGAGGAGAGAACAGGGATAGACAGAGGCATAGTTGACAGGCTGCAGAAAATGGCTACAATAATGCAAAGGAGATCGGAATGAAATGAACTAAACATCTGGGAAAGGAGAGAGCGGGGCCTCCCACACCACAACACCTAAATATAACTCTCCCAACTTCCACCTCAGAAACTATAATTGTTGTAAACTACAGCGGTTCAATGTTTTCTAGAGTTAACATCTTACTTTGCATATGTACTTCTGTTTTTCTTTCACTTTCCTCACTAATTGTTAGTCCTTTCTTCTGGTTTCTGTTTTGGTCCAAGGGGTATCCAGGCTTACCAGGCGGTCCCGGTGATGTAGGTCTGCAAGGCCCATTTGTAAGTCTTCAGCAACTAAACTTTGTTGTGAAATATGTCTGATGTTCTATCCCACTCATATAATGTTAGGATGGCATTTCTCTCTCTCTCTCTCTCTCTCTCTCTCTCTCTCTCTCTCTCTCTCTCTCTCTCTCTCTCTCTCTCTCTCTCTCTCTCTCTCTCTCTCTCTCTCTCTCTCTCTCTCTCTCTCTCTCTCTCTCTCTCTCAATTCAATTCAATTCAAAGGGCTTTATTGGCATGGGAAACATATGTTACCAAAGCAAGAGAAATAGATAATAAACAAAAGTGAAATAAACAATACAAAATCAACAGTAAACATTACACTCATTTTCAAAGGAATAGAGACATTTCAAATGTCATATAATGGCTATGTACACTACCGGTCAAAAGTTTTAGAACACCTATTCATTCAAAGGTTTTTCTTTATTGTTACTATTTTCTAATAGTGAAGACAACACACTTTGAAGTAACACATATGTAATCATGTAGTAACCAAAAAAGTGTTAAACAAATCAAAATATATTTTATATTTTTCAAATAGCTGCCTTGATGACAGCTTTGCACACTCTTGGCATTCTCTCAACCAGCTTCACCTGGAATGTTTTCCAACAGTCTTGAAGGAGTTCCCACATATGCTGAGTACTTGTTGGCTGCTTTTCCTTCACTCTGCGGTTCGACTCTTCCCAAACCATCTCAATTTGGTTGAGGTCGGGGGATTGTGGAGGCCAGGTCATCTGATGCAGCATTCCATCACTTCTTCTTGGTAAAATAGCCCTTACACAGCCTGGAGGTGTGTTGTTGGGTCATTGTCCTGTTGAAAAACAAATGATAGTCCCACTAAGCCCAAACCAGATGGGATGGCGTATTGCTGCAGAATGCTGTGGTAGCCATGCTGGTTAAGTGTGCCTTGAATTCTAAATAAACCACAGACAGTGTCACCAGCAAAACACCCCCACACCATAACACCACCTCCTCCATGCTTTATGGTGGGAAATACACATGCGGAGATCATCCGTTCACCCACACCGCATGTCACAAAGATACGGCGGTTGGATCCAAAAATCTCCAATTTGGACTCCAGACCAAAGGACAAATTTCCACCGGTCTAATGTCCATTGCTCGTGTTTCTTGGCCCAAGCAAGTCTCTTCTTCTTATTGGTGTCCTTTAGTAGTGGTTTCTTTGCAGCAATTCGACCATGAAAGCCTGATTCACACGGTCTCCTCTGAACAGTTGATGTTAATTGAACTCTGTGAAGCATTTATTTGGGCTGCAATTTCTGAGGCTGGTAACTCTAATGAACTTATCCTCTGCAGCAGAGGTAACACTGGGTCTTCCATTCCTGTGGCGGTCCTCATGAGAGCCAGTTTTATCATAGTGCTTGATGGTTTTTGTGACTGCACTTGAAGAAACTTTCAAAGTTCTTGACATTTTCTGGATTGACTGACCTTCATGTCTTAAAGTAATGATGGACTGTCGTTTCTCTTTGCTTACTTGAGCTGTTCTTGCCATAATATGGACTTGGTATTTTACCAAATAGGGATATCTTCTGTATACCCCCCCTACCTTGTCACAACACAACTGATTGGCTCAAATGCATTAAGAAGGAAATAAATTCCACAAATATACTTTTAAGAAGGCACACCTGTTAATTGAAATGCATTCCATGTGAAAGAATGCAAAGAGTGTGCAAAGCTGTCATCAAGGCAAAGGGTGGCTATTTGAAGAATCTCAAATATAAAATATATTTTGATTTGTTTAACACTTTTTTGGTTACTACATGACTCCATATGTGTTATTTCATAGTTTTGATGTCTTCACTATTATTCTACAATGTAGAAAATAGTAAAAATAAAGAAAAACCCTTGAATGAGTAGGTGTTCTAAAACTTTGGACCGGTAATGTACAGTGTTGTAACGATGTGCAAATAGTTAAAGTACAAAAGGGAAAATAAATAAACATAAATATTGGTTGTATTTACAATGGTGTTTGTTCTTCACTGGTTAACCTTTTCTTGTGGCAACAGGTCACACATCTTGCTGCTGTGATTGCACACTGTGGTATTTCACCCAATAGATACAGTGGGGGAAAAAAGTATTTAGTCAGCCACCAACTGTGCAAGTTCTCCCACTTAAAAAGATGAGAGAGGCCTGTAATTTTCATCATAGGTACACGTCAACTATGACAGACAAAATGAGAAAAAAAATCCAGAAAATCACATTGTAGGATTTTTAATGAATTTATTTGCAAATTATGGTGGAAAATAAGTATTTGGTCAATAACAAAAGTTTCTCAATACTTTGTTATATACCCTTTGTTGGCAATGACACAGGTCAAACGTTTTCTGTAAGTCTTCACACACTGTTGCTGGTATTTTGGCTCATTCCTCCATGCAGATCTCCTCTAGAGCAGTAATGTTTTGGGGCTGTCGCTGGGCAACACAGACTTTCAACTCCAAGATTTTCTATGGGGTTGAGATCTGGAGACTGGCTAGGCCACTCCAGGACCTTGAAATGCTTCTTACGAAGCCACTCCTTCGTTGCCCGGGCGGTGTGTTTGGGATCATTGTCATGCTGAAAGACCCAGCCACGTTTCATCTTCAATGCCCTTGCTGATGGAAGGAGGTTTTCACTCAAATTGGGATGCCAAATGTTATGTTCCTTTTGATGGCGTAGAAGGCCCTTCTTGCCTTGTCTCTCAGATCGTTCACAGCTTTGTGGAAGTTACCTGTGGTGGTGATGTTTAGGCCGAGGTAGATATCGTTTTTTGTGTGCTCTAGGGCAACAGTGTCTAGATGGAATTTGTATTTGTGGTCCTGGCAACTGGACCTTTTTTGGAACACCATTATTTTTGTCTTGCTGAGATTTACTGTCAGGGCCCATGTCTGACAGAATCTGTGCAGAAGATCTAGGTGCTGCTGTAGGCCCTCCTTGATTGGGGACAGAAGCACCAGATCATCAGCAAACAGTAGACATTTGACTTCAGATTCTATTAGGGTGAGGCCGGGTGCTGCAGACTGTTCCCTATATCCATCCTGCCCTGCCTTTCGAAAGTATTTGAAAGCCAAGTTAACAAACAGATCACCGACCATTTCGAATCCCACCGTACCTTCTCCGCTATGCAATCCGGTTTCCGAGCTGGTCATGGGTGCACCTCAGCCACGCTCAAGGTCCTAAACGATATTATAACCGCGATCGATAAAAGACAGTACTGCGCAGCCGTCTTCATCGACCTGGCCAAGGCTTTCGACTCTGTCAACCACCGCATTCTTATTGGCAGACTAAATAGCCTTGGTTTCTCTAATGACTGCCTCACCTGGTTCACCAACTACTTCTCTGATAGAGTTCAATGTGTCAAATCGGAGGGCCTGTTGTCTGGACCTCTGGCCGTCTCTATGGGGGTGCCACAGGGTTCAATTCTCGGGCTGACTCTATTCTCTGTGTATATCAATGATGTTGCTCTTGCTGCTGGTGAAGCTCGGATCCACCTCTATGCAGACGACACCATTTTGTATACATCTGGCCCTTCATTGGACACTGTGTTACAAACCTCCAAACGAGCTTCAACGCCATACAACACTCCTTCCGTAGCCTCCAACTGCTCTTAAACACTAGTAAAACTAAATGCATGCTCTTCAATCGAACGCTGCTTGCACCCGCCCACCCGACTAGAATCACTACTCTCGGCGGGTCTGACCTAGAGTATGTGGACAACTACAAATACCTAGGTGTCTGGTTAGACTGTAAACTCTCCTTCCAGACTCACATTAAGCATATCCAATCAAAAGTTAGATCTAGAATAGGCTTCCTATTTCGCAACAAAGCCTCCTTCACTCATGCTGCCAAACATGCCCTCGTAAAACTGACTATCCTACCGATCCTTGACTTCGGCGATGTCATTTACAAAATAGCCTCCAACACTCTACTCAGCAAATTGGATGTAGTCTATCACAGTGCCATCCGTTTTGTCACCAAAGCCCCATATACTACCCACCATTGTGACCTGTACGCTCTTGTTGGCTGACCCTCACTACATATTCATCGCCAAACCCACTGGCTCCAGGTCATCTATAAATCACTGCTAGGCAAATCCCTGTCTTACCTTAGCTCACTGGTCACCATAGCAACACCCACCCGTAGTCTGCGCTCCAGCAGGTACAGTGAGGGGAAAAAGTATTTGATCCCCTGCTGATTTTGTATGTTTGCCCACTGACAAAGACATGATCATTCTATAATTTTAATGGTAGGTTTATTTGAACAGTGAGAGACAGAATAACAAAAAACATTTCCAGAAGAACACATGTTAAAAATGTTATAAATTGATTTGCATTTTAATGAGGGAAATAAGTATTTGACCCCTCTGCAAAACATGACTTAGTACTTGGTGGCAAAACCCTTGTTGGCAATCACAGAGGTCAGACGTTTCTTGTAGTTGGCCACCAGGTTTGCACACATCTCAGGAGGGATTTTGTCCCACTCCTCTTTGCAAATCTTCTCCAAGTCATTAAGGTTTCGAGGCTGACGTTTGGCAACTCGAACCTTCAGCTCCCTCCACAGATTTTCTATGGGATTAAGGTCTGGAGACCTGCTAGGCCACTCCAGGACCTTAATATGCTTAGTCTTGAGCCACTTCTTTGTTGCCTTGGCCGTGTGTTTTGGGTCATTGTCATGCTGGAATACCCATCCACGACCCATTTTCAATGCCCTGGCTGAGGGAAGGAGGTTCTCACCCAAGATTTGACGGTACATGGCCTCGTCCATCGTCCCTTTGATGCGGTGAAGTTGTCCTGTCCCCTTAGCAGAAAAACACCCCCAAAGCATAATGTTTCCACCTCCATGTTTGACGGTGGGGATGGTGTTCTTGGGGTCATAGGCAGCATTCCTCCTCCTCCAAACACAGCGAGTTGAGTTGATGCCAAAGAGCTCGATTTTGGTCTCATCTGACCATAACACTTTCACCCAGTTCTCCTCTAAATCATTCAGATGTTCATTGGCAAACTTCAGACGGGCCTGTATATGTGCTTTCTTGAGCAGGGGGACCTTGCGGGCGCTGTAGGATTTCAGTCCTTCATGGCGTAGTGTGTTACCAATTGTTTTCTGGGTGACTATGGTCCCAGCTGCCTTGAGATCATTGACAAGATCCTCCCGTGTAGTTCTGGGCTGATTCCTCACCGTTCTCATGATCATTGCAACTCCACGAGGTGAGATCTTGCATGCAGCCCCAGGCCGAGGGAGATTGAGAGTTCTTTTGTGTTTCTTCCATTTGCGAATAATCGCACTAACTGTTGTCACCTTTTCACCAAGCTGCTTGGCGATGGTCTTGTAGCCCATTCCAGCCTTGTGTGGGTCTACAATCTTGTCCCTGACATCCTTGGAGAGCTCTTTGGTCTTGGCCATGGTGGAGAGTTTGGAATCTGATTGATTGATTGCTTCTGTGGACAGGTGTCTTTTATACAGGTAACAAGCTGAGATTAGGAGCACTCCCTTTAGGAGTGTGCTCCTAATCTCAGCTCCTTAGCTGTATAAAATACACCTGGGAGCCAGAAATCTTTCTGATTGAGAGGGGGTCAAATACTTATTTCCCTCATTAAAATGCGAATCAATTTATAACATTTTTGACATGCGTTCTTCTGGATTTTTTTGTTGTTATTCTGTCTCTCACTGTTCAAATAAACCTACCATTAAAACTATAGACTGATCATTTCTTTGTCAGTGGGCAAACGTACAAAATCAGCAGGGGATCAAATACTTTTTTCCCTCACTGTATATCTCACTGGTCATCCCCAAAGCCAACACCTCCTTTGGCCGCCATTTCTTCCAGTTCTCTGCTGCCAATGACTGGAATGAACTGCAAAAATCTCTGAAGCTGGAGACTCTTATCTCCCTCACTAACTTTAAGCGTCAGTTGTCAGAGCAGCTTACCGATCACTGCACCTGTACACAGCCATTCTGAAATTAGCCCACCCAACTACCTCATCCCCATATTGTTATTTATTTTGCTAATTTGCACCCCAGTATCTCTATTTGCACATCATCTTTTGCACATCTATCATTCCAGTGTTAATACGAAATTGTAACTATTTTGCACTATGGCCTATTTATTGCCTTACCTCCATAACATACTACATTCGCACACACTGTATATATATTTTATGTTTGTATTTTTGACTTTATGTTTTGTTTACCCCATATGTAACTCTGTGTTGTTGTTTTTATCGCACTGCTTTGCTTTATCTTGGCCAGGTCGCAGTTGTAAATGAGAACTTGTTCTCAACTGGCTTACCTGGTTAAATAAAGGTGAAATAAAATTTAAAAAAAAAAATGCCCTCGCCAATTTGTTGATATATATGTTGAAAGGGGTGGGGATCAAGCTGCATCCCTGTCTCTCTCTCTCTCCTTGGGCCAGAGGAAAGCACTCTCCCTCTCTCTCACTGATTGCATTTGTGGTTGGAAAGGAGTTATCTTTTCCTCGTCATAAATTGGGCTTGTGACACATAAACATTGAATACAGATTAAATACATTGACTCTGTGACACATAAACATTCAATATAGATTAAATACATTGACTCTGTGACACAAACATTCAATACAGATTAAATATATTGACTCTGTGACACAAACATTCAATACAGATTAAATACATTGACTCTGTGACACATAAACATTCAATACAGATTAAATACATTGACTCTGTGACACATAAACATTAAATACAGATTAAATACATTGACTCTGTGACACATAAACATTCAATACAGATTAAATACATTGACTCTGTGACACATAAACATTCAATACAGATTCAATACATTGACTCTGTGACACAAACATTCAATACAGATTAAATACATTGACTCTGTGACACATAAACATTCAATACAGTTTAAATACATTGACTCTGTGACACATAAACATTCAATACAGATTAAATACATTGACTCTGTGACACAAACATTAAATACAGATTAAATACATTGACTCTGTGACACATAAACATTAAGTACACTCGCTCTCTCTCCCTCTCTCTCTCGCTCTCTCTCTCCCTCTCTCCCTCCATCCCAGGGTCCTCAGGGGCAGAGGGGTACACCAGGGGTCCCGGGGCCAAAGGGCAGAAGGGTAAGATATCTATTTTTACCTCCCTCCTTCACTCTCACGCTCCTCTGTTCTGTTACCTCCCTCCTCCACTCTCTTACCCTCCTCTGTTCTGTTCTACCTGTCTCATCAGTAACGATGTGAGCTATAATGGACAACAGGAGCCTAACCCTGATTCAACCATGCAACCTAACCCTGATTTAATCATGCAGCCTAATCCTGATTTTCCTTCATCAAACACCAGTCTAACATTTCATATGTTTCATCCCTGCTTGGTTAATCTCCAGGTTAAGGGTGAGTAAACAGAGTGTGTTTATTCTTCACTGGGGAAATTATCGCTTTATTAGATGCTGATGGTTGTTTTACAAGCACCGCAAAGAAGTGAATCAGAGATTGTAGAGCTCAGGCGTAATGTTGAGCTCAAGAGACACCTGGTGGCCGAGAGGAGTATGACACTTAAAGTAATAATAATAAGACATTTAGCCGATGCTTTTATCCAAAGTGACTTACAGTCATGCGTGCGTACATTTTACGTATGGGTAGTCCCGGGAATTTAACCCACTATCTTAGCGTTGCAAACTCCATGCTCTACCAACTGAGCTACAGAGGACTACAGTACACTGATACAGTACTGTACATAGCAACCATGGGCTTAGAGAAGTAATGTATTTGACATGATCAAAGCTTAAAACACTATTGGAATCCTATACTCTGTTGTGTGAGACTGCATGAGATATCCTATCAGCAGTAGTATCCACCAGAGAGCTGCGTGGTGACTTGGCACTCTGCGTCTCTCGTTAGCATTTCTCCATCCGCTGACAAAAACACACATCTGGATGGAACGCTGCAACTGACTGGCCGTGGCACCGACTGGACTGGCCCCTGGCACTACCCGCCTGGCTGGCACTGGGGTGCCAACCCACATTGTCACCACATACGGCCAGAGGCGCTTACTCTACTACCTAGTCACCTCACATCCTCTGCACAGTAGTCTGAACCATCCATCACTTTGTGAAAGGATTCACAGTAAATGTAGGAATCCACAATGGAGACGTCCACTGTAATAAATCCCTATCCAGACTAGTACAGACCACAGGAGGTGCTCGTGGTAATGACAAGAGCGGAATCAGTGGAATGGTATCGAATACGTTAAACACATGGTTTCCAGGTGTTTGATGCCATTCCATTTGCTCCGTTCCGGCCCTTATTATGAGGCGTTCTCCCTTCAGCAGCCTCCACTGGTACAGACACAGTAATCTGCTGAAGAGAATTCCGGAACATAAAGACACTGCCCACGTAACAGTTACAGTATATGATTGATGTGATTTATTTAAGTATCATACACCTACCGGTGCCCAGCCCACATGGGCTTACATGACACTACAGAACAAAATAACATTTGACAAATTATACGCATACAATATTCACGGCCAGTACAGCTACCATATAGCCACACTAAACAAACAGTACATTTCTCTTATTCTCCAGACATTGTGAACAAACTGAGCAATCTCATGTAGTGAAAATACCTCAGTCAGTTGGTGCAGTCAACACAGTTCACTGTGGTCCGCTAGCTCTGATATAATTAGAACGTGCTAGCATTCTAGCTAGCTACATTTTGTCGACATATATATGTCATAGTGGCAAACATTACGAATTCTACCTGGTATCCCTCAGTCATCCCTCTCCTAAAGCACACAAACAAGATCCACTCTGTACATAGGCTATGCATCACACCAACATTCCTCTGCTTCACACTGAAAACAAATAGCAGCACTTTACAATCACGCCACCATTTGTATGTTCGGCGGTTACTATAATCTACACTTGATTGCTTTTCCTGTTTTGTTAAGGCATACTATAGATATCCGCAATCACCCTTCATAGACAGACATGGCTAATAGACATATGTGATCTGTTCACTGAATCACAACACTTATAGAACCAGAACATCATGGAGTGTTCGGTAACAATAAAGGTAAGGAAAGTGTTGTGTCGGCAGTGATTTGATTGCGCGCTGGTATTTTGGAACAACTGTTCTGATATAAACGTGCATGACGTGCTGCTGTGGTGTTTATCTCTCGTGTCCAACAGGCTAAAGTACTTTACAGCAGCAAAGTGAAACAGCTCAGCTTGCTGCCAGTCCATGCCTCCATAGAGCCAATCCCATAGTTGTTATCCTACTTATGACCTTCTCTTATCGTTTAACCCTCTGAGCTATAAAGAAATCAAGTCTGGGTGATAGAATGTGGCACACTTGAACTTGGCCTAGATCAGCAAGCATCGAATTCCTTAGGTAATGGAATTTACAATGCATGATGTCACAATGTACAGTAGGAGAAAGAGAAAGTGCATTCTAGGAATAGTCACGTTCACCCCTATTATCTCTCTCACTCTGATATCTTATCCCTGACAGCAATAAAACCTTTACAGATCAATTAAGTCTGGGAAGATGGCAGGCTTGGTCTAGACATTTATTTTTAATTGCTGCTTTAATGATATTACATAACTATATGAGATATTACCTGCAGATAAAATAGTATGTGGCCCAGTAGCAACTACAGTTGAAGTCGGAAGTTTACATACACCTTAGCCAAATACATGTAAACTCAGTTTTTCACAACTCCTGACATTTAATCCTAGTAAATATTCCCTGTATTAGGTCAGTTAGGATCACCACTTTATTTTAAGAATGTGAAATGTCAGAATAATAGTAGAGAGAATGATTTATTTAAGCTTTTATTTCTTTATCACATTCCCAGTGGGTCAGAAGTTTACATACACTCAATTAGTATTTGGTAGCATTGCCTTTAAATTGTTTAACTTGGGTCAAACGTTTTGGGTAGCCTTCCACAAGCTTCCCAAAATACGTTGGGTGAATTTTGGCCCATTCCTCCTGACAGAGCTGGTGTAACTGAGTCAGGTTTGTAGGCCTCCTTGCTCGCACATGCTTTTTCAGTTCTGCCCACACATTTTCTATAGGATTGAGGTCAGGGCTTTGTGATGGCCACTCCAATACCTTTACTTTGTTGTCCTTAAGCTATTTTGCCACAACTTTGGAAGTATGCTTGAGGTCATTGTCCATTTGGAAGACCCATTTGCGACCAAGCTTTAACTTCCTGACTGATGTCTTGAGATGTTGCTTCAATATATCCACATAATTTTCCTTCCTCATGATGCCATCTATTTTGTGAAGTGCACCAATCCCTGCTGCAGCAAAGCACCCCCACAGCATGATGCTGCCACCCCCGTGCTTCACGGTTGGGATGGTGTTCTTCGGCTTGCAAGCAACCCCCTTTTTCCTCCAAACATGACGATGGTCATTATGGCCAAACAGTTCTATTTTTGTTTCATCAGACCAGAGGACATTTCTCCAAAAAGTACGATCTTTGTCCCCATGTGCAGTTGCAAACCGTAGTCTGGTTTTTTTATGGCGGTTTTGGAGCAGTGGCTTCTTCCTTGCTCAGCGGCCTTTCAGGTTATGTCGATATAGGACTTGTTTTACTGTGGATATAGATACTTTTGTACCTGTTTCCTCCAGCATCTTCACAAGGTCATTTGCTGTTGTTCTGGGATTGATTTGCACTTTTCGCACCAAAGTACGTTCATCTCTAGGAGACAGAACACGTCTCCTTCCTGAGCGGTATGACGGCTGCGTGGTCCCATGGTGTTTATACTTGCGTACTATTGTTTGTACAGATGAACGTGGTACCTTCAGGCGTTTGGAAATTGCTCCCAAGGATGAACCAGACTTGTGGAGGTCTACACATTTTATTTCTGAGGTCTTGGCTGATTTCTTTTGATTTTCCCATCATGTCAAGCAAAGAGGCACTGAGTTACATCCACAGGTACACTTCCAATTGACTCAAATGATGTCAATTAGCCTATCAGAAGCTTCTAAAGCCATGACATCATTTTCTGGAATTTTCCAAGCTGTTTAAAGGCACAGTCAACTTAGTGTATATAAACTTCTGACCCACTAGAATTGTGATACAGTGAATTATAAGTGAAATAATCTGTCTGTAAACAATTGTTGGAAAAATTACTTGTCATGCACAAAGTAGATGTCCTAACCGACTTGCCAAAACGATAGTTTGTTAACAAGAAATGTGTGGAGTGGTTGAAAAACGAGTTTTAATGACTCCAACCTAAGTGTATGTAAACTTCCAACTTCAACTGTATACACTGAGTATATAAAACATTAGGAACACCTGCTCTTTCCATGACAGACTGACCAGGTGAATCCAGGTGAAACTATGATCCCTTATTTATGTCACTTGTTTAAATCTACTTCAATCAGTGCAGATGAAGGGGAGGAGACAGGTTAAAGAAGGATTTTTTAAGCCTTGAGACAATTGAGACATGGATTGTGTATGTGTGCCATTCAGAGGGTGAATGGGGAAGACAACAGATTTAAGTGCCTTTGAACAGAGTATGGTAGTAGGTGCCAGGCACACCGGTTTGTGTCGAGAACTGCAACGCTGCTGGGTTTTTCATGCTCAACAGTTTCCCGTGTGTATCAACAATGGTCCACCACCCAAAGGACATCCAGCCAAATTGACACAACTGTGGGAAGCATTGGAGTTGACATGGGCCAGCATCCCTGTGGAACGCTTTCGACACCTTGTAGAGTCCATGCCCCGACGAATTGAGGCTGCTCTGAGGGCAAAGGGGAGGGGGGGGTTGTTCCTAATGTTTGGTATGCTTAGTGTATATGGACTATGAACTACAGTAGTACTACAGTATAAACTATTACCTGCAGACAGTAGCTAGGGGACAATAGTTCACCATGACGCATCGTCTTTTTGGTCTTACCTGTCTATGTGTCTTTCAGTTGCACTCATTAACCACACAATGAGTTAATATGTCACTTGGCTCACTCAATTAACCAATCAAAGCAGGGATTGAATTTGAATAGGATTTAGTATAAATGATAAGTGTGTTTGTCAAATATGGATACTGTTCTAATCCATAGAACTGACTGGGCTTGGCGTTTGTAATAGGGCACAGTTAGTGTCTGTTAACTATCCTGAATGAGCCATTCACCCAACTGTACAGTTTTAGGATGAAGTAAAGGAAAGTTACAATTTCCAATTCAGCAAATGAGATTTATCTTAGCTCTACTCGTTTCATTTGGCCTGACAAGTGGTGGCTCTGCTCTCGTTTTGCTTGGCCTTGACAGCCAGGTGGACATCCGGACGTGTGAGGGGGAGCCCCATATAAGTAAACACTTATTTTTACTGTTTGACTTATTTTCCCGCTGTATCCTTGGCCTGCCCTAAACCAAGGTACAGTAAATGTAGCGTGCAGCTTAGTAGAGTCCACTTCAAGAATACAGAGTAGTCCAGTAAAGGATACTCTAAGACAGATGATCGGTCAGTTGGCACTGCAGCCATTTCCTCCTCCTCCGAGGGAGGGAGGGAGGGAGGGAGGGAGGGAGGGAGGGAGGGAGGGAGAGAGAGAAGAGAAAAGGAGGAGAGAGAGAGAGAGAGAGAGAGAGAGAGAGAGAGAGAGAGAGAGAGAGAGAGAGAGAGAGAGAGAGAGAGAGAGAGAGAGAGAGAGAGAGAGAGAGAGAGAGAGAGAGAGAGAGAGAGAGAGAGAGAGAGAGAGAGAGAGAGAGAGAGAGAGAGTATTTTATTGAGACACTCTAGATGATTTGATTACACCCATATCCCATGTTGTACACTGCTAACTACAGTGTGTGTGTGTGGGTGGGTGTGTGCTTGTATTTACGAGTGCCGTTGTGATGGCTGAGTAGTTTGTAAACCATGCATACAGAGAGGGCTAAGCTTTTTGTGTGTCATAGGGGCCCAGGGATACACACACACACACACAGGGCTAAGCGGCTGTGTTTCTGTGTCATAGGGGCCAAGGGGTGCAGACGGTCCACTGGGGGAACCAGGGCCTGAGGGCACCAAGGTAAACACTCTTTTAAACATCTTCTCACCCTCAGAAGAACATTATACTGTATGTCCTCTTTTTACCTGACTGAAAAACCTTGTTCTGTGCACTTTGACCTGATTAAAAGTATCATTGTTGCCTCACTAAGATCTCTCTTTCTTCCTCTCTATCTCTCTCTCTCTCTCTTCTGCAGGGAGAGCAGAGTGAAGGTGGAAAAAAAGGGGAGCCTGGGTTCATAGTGAGTACTCTGTATTATTTAGGGGAGCCTGGGTTCATAGTGAGTACTCTGTATTATTTAGGGGAGCCTGGGTTCATAGTGAGGACTCTGTATTATTTAGGACAGCCTGGGTTCATAGTGAGTACTCTGTATTATTTAGGACAGCCTGGGTTCATAGTGAGTACTCCGCATTATTTAGGACAGCCTGGGTTCATAGTGAGTACTCTGTATTATTTAGGGGAGCCTGGGTTCATAGTGAGTACTCTGCATTATTTAGGACAGCCTGGGTTCATAGTGAGGACTCTGTATTATTTAGGACAGCCTGGGTTCATAGTGAGTACTCTGTATTATTTAGGACAGCCTGGGTTCATAGTGAGTACTCCGCATTATTTAGGACAGCCTGGGTTCATAGTGAGTACTCTGTATTATTTAGGACAGCCTGGGTTCATAGTGAGTACTCCGCATTATTTAGGACATCCTGGGTTCATAGTGAGTACTCTGTATTATTTAGGGGAGCCTGGGTTCATAGTGAGTACTCTGCATTATTTAGGACAGCCTGGGTTCATAGTGAGTACTCTGTATTATTTAGGGGAGCCTGGGTTCATAGTGAGTACTCTGTATTATTTAGGGGGGTCACCTGCATGCTTTGAATGAGTTTACTTTCTACCACAGACCTAGCACAGGCCTCAATAACATGTCTGCTTTTAATTTAACATAAGAAATGTATATACAACGTGTGTGTGTTTGCTCCTGTCCTGTGTGTTTCTGCACATGGCTCTGTCCCTATACTGACTAGAGGGCACATGGAATAGGGGGCAGGAGGCCACTTAAGATGACAAAATAATTGGATCTCAACAGCAAGCCCCTTATGTTTCACCTGAGGCAAGAATGAGGGCAGAATGGGGCAGGGTTACTTCCTGTATCACCCCTGCTGACCAATGACAGGCCAGAATGAGGCAGCGTTACTTCCTGTATCACCCCTGCTGACCAATTACAGGCCAGAATGAGGCAGAGTTACTTCCTGTGTATCACCCCTGCTCCTGCATTCATTCTACACAACAGACTCCACTGTGTAGGAAACCTCCCCCAATATATTCAGGATGTGTTGTTATTCCTACATCTGAGTGAAAAGGTTACACTTGGGCCACTATAAGATGAGGTTTAAAGTGCCAGACTTTAATTAGCGGTTTTATTTGCAGAGGGTGCCATTCTTCTGAGGGCTGTGTCAAGTTATAGTCAATTAAAAACCTCTTCCAGCTCACAGTGACGAAACCTGAGCTATGTCAATAAAGACCTGCAGCATGCAAGAGGAAAATGTGCCCTGCTCTGTATTTTAACTGTAATCAATCGGTTGCTCTTTATTTGGGATGAAAAACATGAAACACCTACCCCCTGGCATTATATTTGCTAGCATCATTGTCTCCATTTTGGTTGGGGGATTTCATTAAAACACAACCTGTAGATGGGTAGAGCCATTGGTTGGATGGAGAGAGTTTAGGAAGGTAGATTACAGTGAGTAATTTTTTCTCATCATTTTAGATGAATCTAGATGAGTGTAATGGTTCCTAACATGACGGACCAGTGCACCCGTGTCATCTCTAGCTTTGATGTCCTGTGTTCTAGTATTATGAACTCAAAATGAGCAATTTCGGTTGAAAAATGGACAATAAAGTATCTATTTTATTCTATCTTTGATGTCTTCAATGGCATTTCTTTAACAGAGGACAGATAGTTCAGTTAGGAGCAGTAATGTTAATACAGGTAACTGGCAAAATAATGGAAACACTTGAGTAAATGAGGGATACAAAGTATATTGAAAGCAGGTGCTTCCACACAGGTGTGGTTCCTGAGTTAATTAAGCAATTAACATTCCATCATGATTAGGGTCATGTATAGAAATGCTGGGAAGGCCATTATCTTGGCTACCATGGCTATGGCCCCATAGGATGACAATGCCTCCATCCACAGGGCACGAGTGGTCACTGAATGGTTTGATGAGCAAGAAAACGATGTGAACCATATGCCATGGCCGTCCCAGTCATCTGATCTCAATCAAATTGAACACTTATGGAAGATTCTGGAGCGGCGCCTGAGACAGCATTTTCCACCACCATCAACAAAACACCAAATGATGGAATTTCTTGTGGAAGAATGGTGTCGCATCCCTCCAATAGAGTTCAAGACACTTGTAGAATCTATGCCAAGGTGCATTGAAGCTGTTCTGACTCATGGTGGCCCAGTGCCCTATTAAGACACTTTATGTTGGTGTTTCCTTTATTTTGGCAGTTACCTGTAGGTGAACTATAGTACTTCCACTAAGTTGAGGATATCTTGGACAATGGAAGATATTCATAAGACTTGCATACAGGTGTAGGATCTTAATTTGAGCCAGTGTGCTACAGCAGGAAAATAATCCTGCAGCAACAGGAAATGTGAATTATTACAGTATGTGGATTATACACTGAACAAAAATATAAACAACATGTAATGTGTTGGTCCCATGTTTCATGCAGTGGCGGCTGATGGGAGGAGCTATAGGAGGACGAGCTCATTGTAATGGCTGGAACAGAATTAAACACATCAAACATATGGAAACCACATGTTTGAGTCCATTCCATAATTCTATTCCAGCCCGTCCTCATATAGCTCCTCCCACCAGCCTCCACTGGTTTCATAAACTGAAGTAAAAAAAATCCCAGAAATGTTTCATATGCACATAAAGCTTATTTCTCTCAAATGTTGTGCACAAATGTGTTTACATCCCTGTTAGTGAGCATTTCTCCATCCACCTGACATACCAAGAAGCTGATTAAACAGCATGATCATTACACAGGTGCACCTTGAGCTGGGGACAATAAAAGGCCACTCTAAAATGTGCAGTTTTGTCACACAACACAAGTTTTGAGGGAGCGTGCAATTGGCATGCTGACTGCAGGAATGTCCACCAGAGCTGTTGCCAGAGAATTGAATGTTAATTTCTCTACCCTAAGCCACTTCCAATGTCGTTTTAGAGAATTTGGCTATATGTCCAACCGGCCTCACAACCGCAGACCACGTGTAACCACGCCAGCCCAGGACCTCCACATCCGGCTTCTTCACCTGTGGGATCGTCTGAGACCAGCCAAAAGCTGATGAAACTCTGGGTTTGCACAACCAAAGAATTTCTGCAAAAACTGTCAGAAACCGTCTCAGGGAAACTCATGTCGTGCTCGTCATCCTCATCAGGTCTTGACCTGACAGCAGTTCGGCGTCGTAACCAACTTCAGTGGGCAAATGCTCACCTTCGATGGCCACTGGCACGCTGGAGAAGTGTGCTCTTCACAGATGAATCCCGGTTTCAACTGTACCGCAGTATGGCGTCATGTGGGTGAGCGGTTTGCTGATGTCAACGTTTTGAACCGTGCCCCATGGTGGCAGTAGGGTTATGGTATGGGCAGGCATAAGCTACGGACAATGAACACAATTGCATTTTATCAATGGCAATTTGAATTCACAGAGATACCGTGATGAGATCCTGGTACCCATTGTCGTGCCATTCATCCGCCACCATCACATTTTTTACATTTTAGTCATTTAGCAGACGCTCTTATCCAGAGCGACTTACAGTTAGTGAGTGCATACATTTTCACCTCATGCTTCAGCATTATAATGCAAGGCCCCATGTCGCAAGGATCTGTACACAATTCCTGGAAGCTGAAAATGTCTCAGTTCTTCCATGGCCTGCAAACTCACCAGACATGTCACCCATTGAGCATGTTTGGGATCGACGTGTATGACAGTGTGTTCCAGTTCCTGCCAATATCCAGCAACTTCGCCATTGCAAGGAGTGGTACAACGTTCCACAGGTGTGTCTCACGCTGCATGAGGCAAATGGTGGTCACCCCAGATACTGACTGGTTTTCTGATCCACGCCCCTGCGTTTATTTAGGTATCTGTGACCAACAGAGGCATACCTGTATTCCCAGTCATGTGAAATCCATAGATTAGGGCCTAATGAGTTTATTTCAATTGACTAATTCCCTTATTGGAACTGTAACTCAGTAAAATATTTGAAATTGTTGCATGTTGCGTTAATATTTTTGTTCAGTATAATTCATGGACATTTTTATAGGGGTTGATACATTTTTCGTAAAGGGAAAACAAGTCTGAAATCTCAGAGGAAATTACAAACTTCAGAAGCCTTTTAAAACCTCAAATATACTACAAGTTTTAAATGTGCTGCATTGCAGGAAAGTTCTCCTGCAACGTGGTGATCAAATTAAGATCCTACACCTGTAATACGAACAAGCGCACGTAGTCCACTAGGCATGGTACTCTATAACTGGTACACTCATCATGCAATTATCGGGACTCAACCATCTATTCCATGCCTTTCATCTTGCAGGGTAAAGCTGGCGGCCCAGGGGAGAGAGGCCTACCAGGGAAACCTGTGAGTACCTAACATTATATTCACCTACACACTGGATCTCCATTACTTTGACAGGTTTGATTGAACTGTTTGATTGAACTGTTTGATTGAAATGTTTGATTGACAGGTTTGATTGACATGAGGTAAAGAGACCAACAACACCAGAGCTATATGAGACTACGTAATAAAAGTCCAGGCCCTATAAAGAATTTCCACCACAGCTTTCTACCTGCAATATAGGCACAGCCCTATAAAGAATTTCCACCACAGCTTTCTACCTGTAATATATGCCCCCATTAAAATAATTTCCACCACAGCTTTCTACCTGTAATATAGGCCCCCATTAAAATAATTTCCACCACAGCTTTCTACCTGTAATATAGGCACAGCCCTATAAAGAATTTCCACCACAGCTTTCTACCTGTAATATAGGCCCCCATTAAAATAATTTCCACCAAAGCTTTCTACCTGCAATATAGGCACAGCCCTATAAAGAATTTCCACCACAGCTTTCTACCTGTAATATAGGCCCCCATTAAAATAATTTCCAACACAGCTTTCTACCTGTAATATAGGCCCCCATTAAAATAATTTCCACCACTGCTTTCTACCTGTAATATATGCCCCCATTAAAATAATTTCCAACACTGCTTTCTACCTGTAATATATGCCCCCATTAAAATAATTTCCACCACAGCTTTCTACCTGTAATATATGCCCCCATTAAAATAATTTCCACCACTGCTTTCTACCTGTAATATATGCCCCCATTAAAATAATTTCCACCACAGCTTTCTACCTGTAATATATGCCCCCATTAAAATAATTTCCACCACAGCTTTCTACCTGTAATATAGGTCCCCATTAAAATAATTTCCACCACAGCTTTCTACCTGTAATATATGCCCCCATTAGAAGAATTTCCACCACAGCTTTCTACCTGTAATATAGACCCCCTGAAAACAATTTCCACCACAGCTTTCTACCTGTAATATATGCCCCCATTAAAAGAATTTCCACCACAGCTTTCTACCTGTAATATAGACCCCCCTGAAAATAATTTCCACCACAGCTTTCTACCTGTAATATAGGCCCCCATTAAAATAATTTCCAACACAGCTTTCTACCTGTAATATATGCCCCCATTAAAATAATTTCCACCACAGCTTTCTACCTGTAATATATGCCCCCATTAAAAGAATTTCAACCACAGCTTTCCACCTGTAATATATGCCCCCATTAAAATAATTTCCACCACAGCTTTCTACCTGTAATATAGGCCCCCATTAAAATAATTTCAACCACAGCTTTCTACCTGTAATATAGGCCCCCATTAAAATAATTTCCAACACAGCTTTCTACCTGTAATATAGGCCCCCATTAAAATAATTTCCACCACAGCTTTCTACCTGTAATATATGCCCCCATTAAAATAATTTCCACCACAGCTTTCTACCTGTAATATAGACCCCCCTGAAAAGAATTTCCACCACAGCTTTCTACCTGTAATATAGGCCCCCATTAAAATAATTTCCAACACAGCTTTCTACCTGTAATATATGCCCCCATTAAAATAATTTCCACCACAGCTTTCTACCTGTAATATATGCCCCCATTAAAAGAATTTCAACCACAGCTTTCCACCTGTAATATATGCCCCCATTAAAATAATTTCCACCACAGCTTTCTACCTGTAATATAGGCCCCCATTAAAATAATTTCAACCACAGCTTTCTACCTGTAATATAGGCCCCCATTAAAATAATTTCCAACACAGCTTTCTACCTGTAATATAGGCCCCCATTAAAATAATTTCCACCACAGCTTTCTACCTGTAATATATGCCCCCATTAAAAGAATTTCCACCACAGCTTTCTACCTGTAATATATGCCCCCATTAAAAGAATTTCCACCACAGCTTTCTACCTGTAATATAGGCCCACATTAAAATAATTTCCACCACAGCTTTCTACCTGTAATATAGGCCCCCATTAAAATAATTTCCAACACAGCTTTCTACCTGTAATATATGCCCCCATTAAAATAATTTCCACCACAGCTTTCTACCTGTAATATATGCCCCCATTAAAATAATTTCCACCACAGCTTTCTACCTGTAATATATGCCCCCATTAAAATAATTTCCACCACAGCTTTCTACCTGTAATATATGCCCCCATTAAAATAATTTCCACCACAGCTTTCTACCTGTAATATAGGCCCCCATTAAAATAATTTCCACCACAGCTTTCTACCTGTAATATATGCCCCCCATTAAAATAATTTCCACCACAGCTTTCTACCTGTAATATATGCCCCCATTAAAATAATTTCCACCACAGCTTTCTACCTGTAATATATGCCCCCATTAAAATAATTTCCACCACAGCTTTCTACCTGTAATATATGCCCCCATTAAAATAATTTCCACCACAGCTTTCTACCTGTAATATATGCCCCCATTAAAAGAATTTCCACCACAGCTTTCTACCTGTAATATAGGCCCCCATTAAAATAATTTCCAACACAGCTTTCTACCTGTAATATACATTTACATTTACATTTACGTCATTTAGCAGACGCTCTTATCCAGAGCGACTTACAAATTGGTGCATTCACCCTATAGCCAGTGGGATAACCACTTTACAATTATTATTATTATTATTTTTTTTTAAATTGTTTTTAGGGGGGGTAGAAGGATTACTTTATCCTATCCCAGGTATTCCTTAAAGAGGTGGGGTTTCAAATGTCTCCGGAAGGTGGTGAGCGACTCCGCCGTCCTGGCGCCGTGAGGGAGCTTGTTCCACCATTGGGGTGCCAGAGCAGCATATAGGCCCCCATTAAAATAATTTCCACCACAGCTTTCTACCTGTAATATATGCCTCCATTAAAATAATTTCCACCACAGCTTTCTACCTGTAATATAGGCCCCCATTAAAATAATTTCCACCACAGCTTCAAATTTCTACCTGTAATATATGCCCCCATTTAAAGGTGGCGTATAAAAGATGAATTTGATCCATTAAATTAACCTAGAGTGATATGAAGTGTGTGTGTGTGACATGGAATTACATAAATTACAGTAAATACACACATCAAAATATAAATACAAAATTCAAGCAGAATGAAAAACACGGTCATAAAAAACAAACACATTCATCAGTAATAATGTCCTCAATCAGCTTTCTGAATTGCCCTAGAGGCACCAGAACATCAAGTTTAAGAGCATTTTGAAGATTGTTCCACAAATAAGGTGCAACTAAAACTCAGGAGAGACCAAAGGAATTTCCAGATATAGCCATCCCTGAGACTGGGTGTGGTAACTCATATGTCTAAAGTTTAGTAAAGATGTTATGTACAGTGGGACTTTTTGTAAAAGGGCTTTATAAATGAAAACATAACATTGTATCCACCTACGTGACATCAAAGAGGGCCAACCAACTTTCTGGTAGAGAATGCGGTGATGAGTAGCAAAATTGTCTTCCGTAATAAAGCGCAGTGCGCTATGTTAAACTGCATCTAACAGCTTTAATGAAGTAGCAGCTTCATATAGATGATGTCATCATAGTCTAGGACTGATAGGATCATCGACTGAATAATCTGCTTTCTACTATTTAGCGAGAAGCAGGACTTATTTCTATAGAAGAAGCCCATTTTTATTGTCAGCTTCTTAACTAACTCATCGATATGCTTTTTAAAAGACAGCTTTTCATCTATCCAGATGCCCAGATATTTGTAAGCAGGGACATGATCAAGATGGACACCATCCAAAGTACATATGCTTAAATCATCAGACATGTTTTTTATGCGCTCTAGAGAACAACAAATACTTAGTTTTACCTACATTCAATACTAATTTCAGGTCAATAAAGTTTTTCTGTAAAACGATGAAGGCAGTCTGTAGTTCAGATAGAGCCTGTCCGTGACCTTGTGGCTGGTGTGTGCTTCTACTCCCTTGTGTTCCTGGCGGCGTTAAACTGAGACTGGGATGTTTTGAATGTTTTAACAGTCTTCACTACGGGGAAAATATCTGCTTTTCTACTTAGTTAATGATGGATTGCAGTGTTGTGATATAACCACTGAACGAAGAAATGATTCCCTACTGACGGCAAATGTGATTAAAGAAACATGCTTATTACTATTATTATCAAGTGAGCTGCACACAAATCATAGTGTTGGCTGCGGTTAGCCCAGTACAAACATTTCTCTCTGAATCTCTGTGTGTCTGTGGCTAGCCAGACATGATGATCTCTAAATAGAGATTGCCTGGTAGAGCCTGCTGCATTCTCAATGACTCTTTGATCCATTCACAGATGCTTGGCTTGTTTGTTTGTTTTAATAAATTACCTATTTTCAGCCAAGTTAAGTCAGGCCTTGGCGTAACACTTGACAAGCGTTGTTTCTATGTGTTATTAACTGATGTGCCACCACACACACACACAAACACGCACACACACTAGCAGCGACCTGTCCTGCTCAGTGTCTAAATGCCATAATTTGCATAGAGCAAGGTCTATGTTCAAACAGGTCAGTTTGTTTGTATCAGGGAAATGAATGGGTGTTGTTTCCAAGTTAAAACAGGTCAGTTTGTTTGTATCAGGGAAATGAATGGGTGTTGTTGCCAAGTTAAAACAGGTCATTTTCCATGAGTAGTAAAACACACAATAATGCAGCTGGAACTCCCCACTCGTATAACATGGTGAGACCAAGACATCCCCATCGGTCATCTCTACTGTACATTGATCTACAGAAGAGTGGGCTTTTAGAGTGGGGTGCTGGAGAGTGGGGTTTTAGAGTGGGGTGCTGGAGAGTGGGGTTTTAGAGTGGGGTGCTGGAGAGTGGGGTTTTAGAGTGGGGTGCTGGAGAGTGGGGTTTTAGAGAGGGTGCTGGAGAGTGGGTGCTGGAGAGTGGGCTTTTAGAGTGGGGTGCTGGAGAGTGGGGTTTTAGAGTAGGGTGCTGGAGAGTGGGGTTTTAGAGTAGGGTGCTGGAGAGTGGGGTTTTAGAGTGGGGTGCTGGAGAGTGGGCTTTTAGAGTGGGGTGCTGGAGAGTGGGCTTTTAGAGTGGGGTGCTGGAGAGTGGGGTTTTAGAGTGGGGTGCTGGAGAGTGGGGTTTTAGAGTGGGGTGCTGGAGAGTGGGGTTTTAGAGTGGGGTGCTGGTTCAGTTGACCAGAGTTTTATGCTCTTACATTATAGCCCCTCTAATCCTCAATATTAAACTCTTTAAAACTACAAGGAAAGATTTTCCATACAACAGTACGTTTACTCCAGTAACTAACAGTATGTTTACTGCCGTGAGGAAACTGTTAAAGTAAACAAAGATCTGACAGGCAGCGTAGAGGAGGACGATCTTCTCCCCAGTCACCTCTAGAGCCACATCGCCATCTTGTGTTCAGTGTTGCAAAATACATCTCTGAGGGACAGAGTGAATAAGCAAGGCTCTGAAGTAATCTGCTCGGTCAGATCATCTTCCTTAAAACGAAGCTGTGGTTGAATACAATGTTTATGAATTGAAGGATGACTGCATGCACTTTATGACAGTGTCATTGAATACTGTCTTTCTTAACCTCCACCCTCTTTTAGCCTGGATGTTCCTTTCAGTCCCCGCTGACACATTATGGGAACATTTGTGCACACAGAGCTTGGATTTACAGTTTCAATAAAAGTATTCCTATTTTCATGATTTATTATTATGTTTTCAGCACTCTCTCTCTCTCTGAGGGCCTTTGTAACAAGAGTTCTGAGAATTACCAGTCCCCTCTCTGTCTTTCCTCCGTTCCTTATTCATCTGTTTGCTCTTTGCTGTACAGACAGATTTCAATTGGTCATTGTGTTATGTGATCTAGGGTAGTGCTGTACACTTACCGTTACAACAGGGTTTGAAGAGAAAACCTACAGGAGGGTAGCTCTCCAGGAACATGGTTGGAGGGAAAACCTACAGGAGGGTAGCTTTCCAGGAACAGGGTTGGAGAGAGAACCTACAGGAGGGTAGCTCTCCAGGAACAGGGATGGAGAGAACCTACAGGAGGGTAGCTCTCCAGGAACAGGGATGGAGAGAACCTACAGGAAGGTAGCTCTCCAGGAACAGGGATGGAGAGAACCTACAGGAAGGTAGCTCTCCAGGAACAGGGATGGAGAGAACCTACAGGAAGGTAGCTCTCCAGGAACAGGGATGGAGAGAACCTACAGGAGGGTAGCTCTCCAGGAACAGGGATGGAGAGAACCTACAGGAGGGTAGCTCTCCAGGAACAGGGATGGAGAGAACCTACAGGAGGGGTAGCTCTCCAGGAACAGGGATGGAGAGAACCTACAGGAGGGTAGCTCTCCAGGAACAGGGATGGAGAGAACCTACAGGAAGGTAGCTCTCCAGGAACAGGGATGAAGAGCCCTGCTAGAGAGCCCTGCTGTTACAACAGGGGTTGTAAATAGTAGATCACTTAAAGGTCCCTTACAGTACAAGTACAGGAGTATCATGGAAAAAACTGGAAGACTGGCCAATAGTTTCTACCCTCAGACCATCAGGCTGCTGAATAGCCACCACTAGTCAGCTACCTGCTCCCCCCTCCCCCGCTACTCCCCCTATGGACATGTCCCCCCTGCTACTCCCTCTATGGACATGTCCCCCCGCTACTCCCCCTATGGACATGTCCCCCACTCCCTATGCATGTCCCCCGCTACTCCCCCCTATGGACATGTCCCCCACTCTCCCTATGGACATGTCCCTACTCCCCCATGGACATGTCCCCCTGCTACTTTCCCTATGGACATGTCCCCCTGCTACTCCCCTATGGACATGTCCCCCCTGCTACTCCCCTATGGACATGTCCCCTGCTACTCCCCCATGGACATGTCCCCCTGCTACTCCCCCATGGACATGTACCCCTGCTACTCCGCCTATGGACATGTCCCCCCTGCTACTCCCCCTATGGACATGTCCCCCGCTACTCCCCATGGACATGTCCCCTGCACTCCCCATGGACATGTCCCCCTGCTACTCCCCTATGGACATGTCCGCCCTGCTACTCCCCCTATGGACATGTCCCCCCTTCTCCCCCTATGGACATGTCCCCCCTGCTACTCCCCCATGGACATGTCCCCTCCGCTACTCCCCATGGACATGTCCCACCTGCTACACCCCTATGGACATGTCCCCCTGTTACTCCCCCTATGGACATGTACCCTGCTCCCTATGGACATGTCCCCCTGCTACTCCCCATGGATATGTCCCCCTGCTACTCCCCTATGGACATGTCCCCCTGTTACTCCCCTATGGACATGTCCCCTGCTACTCCCCATGGACATGTCCCGCCTGCTACCTCCCCCTATGGACATGTCCCCCTGCTACTCCCCTATGGACATGTAACCCTGCTACTCCCCTATGGACATGTCCCCCGCTACTCCCCCTATGGACATGTCCCCCTGCTACTCCCCCTATGGACATGTCCCCTGCTACTCCCCCTATGGACATGCCCCCTGCTACTCCCCTATGGACATGTCCCCTGCTACTCCCCCCTATGGACATGTCCCCCGCTACTCCCCCTATGGACATGTCCCCCTGCTACTCCCCTCATGGACATGTCCCACCTGCCACTCCCCTATGGACATGTCCCCCCTGCACTCCCCCTATGGACATGTCCCGCCTGCTACCCCCTATGGACATGTAACCCTGCTACTCCGCCTATGGACATGTCCCCCTGCTACTCCCTATGGACATGTAACCCTGTACTCCCCCTATGGACATGTCCCCCCGCTACTCCCCTATGGACATGTCCCCCCTGCTACTCCCCCTATGGACATGTCCCCCCTGCTACTCCCCCTATGGACATGTCCCCCCTGCTACTCCCCCTATGGACATGTCCCCCCTGCTACTCCCCCTATGGACATGTAACCCTGCTACTCTGCCTATGGACATGTCCCCCCTGCTACTCCCCCTATGGACATGTCCCCCCTGCTACTCCCCCTATGGACATGTCCCCCTGCTACTCCCCCCTATGGACATGTCCCCCTGCTACTCCCCTATGGACATGTCCCCCCTGCTACTCCCCTATGGACATGTCCCCCTCACTCCCCTATGGACATGTCCCGCCTGCTACTCCCCTATGGACATGTCCTCCTGCTACTCCCCCTGGACATGTCCTGCTACTCCCCTATGGACATGTCCCCGCCTGCTACTCCCCTATGGACATGTCCCCCCTGCTACTCCCCTATGGACATGTCCCCCTGCTACTCCCCCTATGGACATGTCCCCCGCTACTCCCCCTATGGACATGTCCCCCCTGCTACTCCCCTATGGACATGTCCCCCGCTACTCCCCTATGGACATGTCCCCATGCTACTCCCCCTATGGACATGTCCCTGCTACCTCCCATGGACATGTCCCGCCTGCTACCTCCCCCTATGGACATGTCCCCCCTGCTACTCCCCCTATGGACATGTCCCCCCGTTACTCCCTATGGACATGTCCCCCTGCTACTCCCCCTATGGACATGTCCCCCCTGCTACTCCCCCTATGGACATGTCCCGCCTGCTACTCCCCCTATGGACATGTCCCCCCTGCTACTCCCCCTATGGACATGTCCCGCCTGCTACTCCCCCTATGGACATGTCCCCCCTGCTACTCCCCCTATGGACATGTCCCCTGCTACTCCCCCTATGGACATGTCCCCCTGCTACTCCCCCTATGGACATGTCCCCCCTGCTACTCCCCCTATGGACATTTTCAAGCCCCACACCCCCTTCATTATTTGATTTCACTTAGTCCTGCATGTTGGAGCTCGGAGCCTAAGATTTTCACTGTACCATGCAATCACACCTGCAACCCTGACTATTAAAAACTCTGAATCTGAATCTATGAGGGGACCTTTAAGACTGTGAAAGATTTAAAACAGAGATGATTAAAGGCCCAATGCAGCCGTTTTTATATAAACATCAAATCATTTCTGGGGAACAATTAAGTACCTTACTGTAATAGTTTTCCATTTCTCAACCAATCATTTTGCTAGGACTGTCTGGGAGAAGTCTGAGTGGGGAGGGGAAGTTCACTTGAAAACTAGCTGTTAATGGCAGAGAGGTTTGGAACTCTCTTTGTTATCGGTATAATAACTTAATTAACGCCTGGTGATGTACTCCACCCATGCCAAACATTCTGATTAGAAGGTCCTGTGTAGATTGTAATTTCAACCAGCAACTATCAGGAAATAACACTGATCAAATGTTTATTGTAGTTGGCCACCAGGTTTGCACACATCTCAGGAGGGATTTTGTCCCACTCCTCTTTGCAGATCTTCTCCAAGTCATTAAGGTTTTGAGGCTGACGTTTGGCAACTCGAACCTTCAGTTCCCTCCACAGATTTTCTATGGGATTAAGGTCTGGAGACTGGCCACTCCAGGACCTTAATGTGCTTCTTGTTGAGCCACTCCTTTGTTGCCTTGGCCGTGTGTTTTGGGTCAATGTCATGCTGGAATACCCATCCACGAACCATTTTCAATGCCCTGGCTGAGGGAAGGAGGTTCTCACCCAAGATTTGACGGTACATGGCCCCGTCCATCGTCCCTTTGATGCGGTGAAGATGTCCTGTCCCCTTAGCAGAAAAACACCCCCAAACCATAATGTTTCCACCTCCATGTTTGACGGTGGGGATGGTGTTCTTGGGGTCATAGGCAGCATTCCTCCTCCTCCAAACACGGCGAGTTGAGTTGATGCCAAAGAGCTCGATTTTGGTCTCATCTGACCACAACACTTTCACCCAGTTCTCTTCTGAATCATTCAGATGTTCATTGGCAAACTTCAGACAGGCCTGTATATGTGCTTTCTTGAGCAGGGGGACCTTGCGGGCGCTGCAGGATTTCAGTCCTTCACGCGTAGTGTGTTACCAATTGTTTTCTTGGTGACTATGGTCCCAGCTGCCTTGAGATCATTGGACAGATCCCTCCCGTGTAGTTCTGGGCTGATTCCTCACCGTTCTCATGATCATTGCAACTCCACGAGGTGAGATCTTGCATGGAGCCCCAGGCCAAGGGAGATTGACAGTTCTTTTGTGTTTCTTCCATTTGCGAATAATCTCACCAAGCTGCTTGGCGATGGTCTTGTAGCCCATTCCAACCTTGTGTAGGTCTACAATCTTGTCCCTGACATCCTTGGAGAGCTCTTTGGTCTTGGCCATGGTGGAGAGTTTGGAATCTGATTGATTGATTGTTTCAGTGGACAGGTGTCTTTTATACAGGTAACAAACTGAGATTAGGAGCACTCCCTTTAAGAGTGTGCTCCTAATCTCAGCTCGTTACCTGTATAAAAGACACCTGGGAGCCAGAAGTCTTTCTGATTGAGAGGGGGTCAAATACTTATTTCCCTCATTAAAATGCAAATCAATTTATAACATTTTTGACATGCGTTTTTCTGGATTTTTTTGTTGTTATTCTGTCTCTCACTGTTCAAATAAACCTACCATTAAAATTATAGACTGATCATTTCTTTGTCAGTGGGCCATTAAAATTATAGACATTTCTTTGTCAGTGGGCAAATGTACAAAATCAGCAGGGGATCAAATACTTTTTTCCCTCACTGTAGCCCTAACTTTGACATCATGACTTTGTACATTAATATTTTCATAACTTGATGTGAATGTGAAGACCTTTTGAGATGGCTAAAGGCTGTGTTGTTTCTTCTCCTGTGTAGCAGAGCCTGGGTTAGCCATGATGGACAACGGATGTGCATAGAATATCACACTGATCCTAGATGAATAAAGCAACCAAATATTTCAGATCAGATGTAATACCTTTGATACACATTTGATACGCTTGATACACCACAGTCAATAGCTTCCTTCCCCAGTTGTAACAGAAACTGCTTCCTGAGTGTTTGTGTTCAGGATGCTATGGATCAGGTTCAAGGGTCAAGTTCACAGGCTTGTCCCTTCCCAACTTCTCAAAGGGGATTTTTCTATTCCTGGAATATTAGACTTTGTTTTCTGTATGACTTACTGGTTTGTATGTTCGCTTCTCCAGGCCAATCAGATCCATTGATAGTGTCTCTTGTAAGCGCTGTATCTGGTTAAGTTCAGCCTGTAACAGTATGTTGGTGACCTCTGACCTCTGTCTCTCTCTCAGGGGAAAGCTGGGATCCCTGGCAGCACAGGAGAGAGGGGAGCCCATGGTGAACCAGTGAGTATCAACCAACCAACCAACCAATCAATCAATCAATCAAACAGTTGTCACAATGTGCTTTACAGTAACCCTGCCTAGACCCCTAAATTGTAAGCAGCAACACAGTGGGCAGGAAAGATCACTTGGGCTTTGTTGGGCACAGGCAGCCCAATTCAGAATTTTTTTTCCTCTAATTGGCCTTTTGACCAATCACATCAGATCTTTACACATCAGATCTTTTTCAGAGTTGATCTGATTGGTCAAAAGAGCAATTAGTGAAAAAAATATTAGAATTGGGCTGCCTGTGTAAACGCAGCCATCCTTTTATGTTTTTATTTCTAAACATTTAATCAGCTCTGGTATTACTCCACCAGCCTAAACCAGTTGTTCCAGGGCTCTGTAAAACACAAGCAGTAAAGAGCGGGGTGATTTCATGTGGCTGATGGGATGTGTGTGTGACAAATTTTTCCGGCCTTTGATGCTGACACACACACTCAGGCACGCAGACACACACACACACACACACACACACACACACACACACACACACACACACAGGCACACACATATTAACCCACACACAAACACACACTCACACAAACTTAAACCCCACATTAGCCCTCTCAAGCATTAGTCCCCAAATTCTCATATTTCATGGAAAACAGTGGACCCCTCGAGAGCATCAAGAATGTCAAACAGTCAAATACAATTTATTTGACTAAGATATTTCAAAAAGCCCCACAGTCATGGTATATGTTGTGGATCAGTTGTTACTTTGAACACAATCAAACCATGGTGCACCACATCACATGATATCACAGTAACCCCTGTGGCCTCTGACTGGCTGGTTCTCTCCTCTAGGGGCCCAAAGGACCCGCGGGAGAAGCAGGACCTGATGGAGAGCAAGGACATGAGGTAACTGTTGTTTAATTTCAAGATTGGATCTCGTTATTTTGTTGTCGTTTCGCTGTGATTTCCACTATACTTCTAGACACACACTCTCTATCTTTTACACACACACACACACACACTTTGTTTTACTTCTCTCTCTTTCCACAGGGCGCTCCTGGCAGAGAGGGGGAGCCAGGTCCAGTTGGAGAACCTGGGATAAAGGTTAGTGTCCTAGAGAATTACTGATTTAGGTTTTAAACCCTGCAAAACAAAATGACCGCTCAAACTACATGCTAGGGAAGTTTACCGCTTTGCCTATTTGCCCATTGAACTTGTACAGAAGATGTACCTCAACATACCGTAGGTAAGAAAACTATATGTTAAGCTGAGAGCAGTACCAGGTCCTATTAGCACACAGAAGCCTCTTGGAGGGCCATGGCATCTGTTCATCCCTGTGTTGGGTTATGTCCCCCTGAGGGGACGGTGACCTGAGCACTATGAAAAACACAGTCAAATCTAAGTCATATTTTATTTGGAAGTTAGAATACTCCTGGGCTACAGTACCTCAAGACTAATTTACAGAACTTAGAGTTGAGCTTGTCTTATCATCTTATTTTGTATAAACTCCTGAGTACCTCTGTTGTTGTGTCCCTGCAGGGCCACGGGGGGGCTGCTGGAGGAGAGGGGGAACAAGGACAGCAGGGAATGAGAGTGAGTCCTGACTGAGTCCTTCACAAGACCTTCTAAACACAGTCTATGCTCCTAATCCTGCTCTGCTTGTGTTTGGGAGAATCCGATACGCCCGTCTATTTACTGTGCCCTCGTTTGATGGAGATGTGTAATCCCTGGGCCAGAGAAGGCCAGGGCAGCATCGCGCCTGATTTGTTTTTGTCTGTTGGACTGTATCAATAACCTTTAGGGATGTCAGAGGAGCCTCTTTCTCTCACTCACTCGCTCTCCCCCTCCTCTCTCTCCCCCCTCTCTCCTCCCTCCCTCTCTCTCCCCCCTCTCTCTCCCCCATCTCTCTCTCTCCCCCATCTCTCTCCCCCTCTCTCTCTCCCCCTCTCTCTCTCCCCCTCTCTCCCTCCTCTCTCCCCCCTCTCTCCCCCTCTCTCTCCCCTCTCTCTCTCTCCCCCTCTCCTCCCTCTCTCTCTCTCTCTCTCTCCCCACTCCCTCTCTCTCCCCCTTTCTCTCCCCCTCTCTCTCTCCCTCACTCCCTTTCTTTCCCCCCCTCTCTCTCCCTCACTCCCTCTCTCTCCCCCCTCCCTCTCTCTCCCCCTCTCTCTCTCTCCTCCTCTCTCCCCCCCTCTCTCTCCCCCTCTCCTTGGGCCAGGGGAAAGCACTGTAGAGAAAGAGAGGGTCCTTTGTGTCAAAGCTTACTCTCAGAGATCCTGTTTATGATTATTCAAACAATCACACTGTTTTTATTGTACATTCTTATTGCCACTAATACATCAATTCCGCTGGGCTATTTCTTTTTTACCTCCAGACATTTTTGATTATTTGTGTATGTAACCGAGAAAAAAGCAAACATCCTCCTATTAATCACAATGGCTTACATATAACAGAAGGAAAATATAATCGTCACAGTCAGGCACTTTCCAATGGACAACATGTTTCATGCCCTGTGGGTCTGTGTAGGCCTACATACAGTGAGGGAAAAAAGTATTTGATCTCCTGCTGATTTTGTACGTTTGCCCACTGACAAAGACATGATCAGTCTATAATTTTAATGGTAGGTTTATTTGAACAGTGAGAGACAGAATAACAACAAAAAAATCCAGAAAAACGCATGTCAAAAATGTTATAAATTGATTTGTATTTTAATGAGGGAAATAATTATTTGACCCCTCTGCAAAACATGACTTAGTACTTGGTGGCAAAACCCTTGTTGGCAATCACAGAGGTCAGACGTTTCTTGTAGTTGGCCACCAGGTTTGCACACATCTCAGGAGGGATTTTGTCCCACTCCTCTTGCAGATCTTCTCCAAGTCATTAAGGTTTCGAGGCTGACGCTTGGCAACTCCAACCTTCAGCTCCCTCCACAGATTTTCTATGGGGATTAAGGTCTGGAGACTGGCTAGGCCACTCCAGGACCTTAATGTGTTTCTTCTTGAGCCACTCCTTTGTTGCCTTGGCCGTGTGTTTTGGGTCATTGTCATGCTGGAATACCCATCCACGACCCATTTTCAATGCCCTGGCTGAGGGAAGGAGGTTCTCACCCAAGATTTGACGGTACATGGCCCCGTCCCATCGTCCCTTTGATGCAGTGAAGTTGTCCTGTCCCCTTAGCAGAAAAACACCCCCAAAGCATAATGTTTCCACCTCCATGTTTGACGGTGGGGATGGTGTTCTTGGGGTCATAGGCAGCATTCCTCCTCCTCCAAACACGGCGAGTTGAGTTTGATGCCAAAGAGCTCGATTTTGGTCTCATCTGACCACAACACTTTCACCCAGTTCTCCTCTGAATCATTCAGATGTTCATTGGCAAACTTCAGACGGGCCTGTATATGTGCTTTTTTGAGCAGGGGGACCTTGCGGGTGCTGCAGGATTTCAGTCCTTGACGGCGTAGTGTGTTACCAATTGTTTTCTTGGTGACTATGGTCCCAGCTGCCTTGAGATCATTGACAAGATCCTCCCGTGTAGTTCTGGGCTGATTCCTCACCGTTCTCATGATCATTGCAACTCCACGAAGTGAGTTCTTGCATGGAGCCCCAGGCCGAGGGAGATTGACAGTTTCTTTCATTTGCGAATAATCGCACCAACTGTTGTCACCTTCTCACCAAGCTGCTTGGCGATGGTCTTGTAGCCCATTCCAGCCTTGTGTAGGTCTACAATCTTGTCCCTGACATCCTTGGAGAGCTCTTTGGTCTTGGCCATGGTGGAGAGTTTGGAATCTGATTGATTGATTGCTTCTGTGGACAGGTGTCTTTTATACAGGTAACAAGCTGAGATTAGGAGCACTCCCTTTAAGAGTGTGCTCCTAATCTCAGCTCGTTACCTGTATAAAATACACCTGGGAGCTAGAAATCTTTCTGATTGAGAGGGGGTCAAATACTAATTTCCCTCATTTAAAATGCAAATCAATTTATAACATTTTTGACATGCGTTTTTCTGGATTTTTTTGTTGTTATTCTGTCTCTCACTGTTCAAATAAACCTACCATTAAAATTATAGACTGATCATTTCTTTGTCAGTGGGCAAACGTACAAAATCAGCAGGGGATCAAATACTTTTTTCCCTCACTGTACATATGAGTCAACTATACATACTGGACAGTAAAGCCTAAACATTCCATAGGAACATATTAGCATGGTATTAATTGTTACAACAGTGACCATGGTTGGATGAAATAAATGTGATGCTGTGTTTGTAGGGTCTTCCAGGTCCTGCTGGCGAGGACGGGCCCCAGGGAAAAGATGGACCAAAGGTAAACACACTGGACAATAAGCTAAATGAAATGTCCTTTGCTGTTATTGCTCCCACTTCAGAAGCCTCCTAGAACGATCGGTTTTGTGATCTCACACCCTATGTCTCTTCACTCTCCTTCTCTTTCTCCTCCCTCGCTCTCTCTCAGGGAGAGCCAGGTGACCGTGGGCCCATGGGCGAGGCAGGGGACAGGGGGATAGACGGAGACCCTGGGCCTCCTGGGGCCACCGGAGTGGCTGGAAAACGTGGTTTCCCTGTAAGTGTGTCTGTTTATTAGCAAAACCTATGACAAAAAAATATAATAATACAACAATTAAGCCGTACAGTAGGTGATGATGCCAATGTGTCCCAGTAGGGGACAGTCTTCTCTTAAACAAGTGGCCCCTGGGGCACATGGCGTTCAGTGAGGTCATTGTCACAAAGGAATTGTGATAAAGAAGATGATATTGTCAGCAGCCATTTTGTCTCCCAGTGTCTCTAATGAGTCAGTCTCTCTTACAGGGTCCAGAGGGGAAGCAGGGTCCCCTGGGCAACCGTGGTCGGCATGGCAAGAAGGTACACACCTGTTTTATAAATGACATCACATTGTGGTTTCTCATCACCGATTCCTCATGGGTGTCCGTGCTCTCACAGCTTTACTGTTGTTCTGTCTTCAGGGTGAGGCTGGCAAACAAGGTCCTATCGGTGAGACAGGGGACATCGGGGACATCGGCCAGGAAGGAGGGACGGGACTGAAAGGAGCCAGAGGAACCAGAGGCCCCACGGTCAGTGCCCAGTTTTCTATTCTCCTAGTTCTCACCCCTCCTAACTTCCTATGAGGCAATATGTGTAGGAAAGTGTCCCTCATTAGTACTAAGTCTATCAGGTTATTGTGTTGTTCAGGTCACTAGAGTGGCCAAGAGGACAGCAGCCTCCATTCAGTCTCAACAAGAAACACTTGAAATGAATGGAGCTGTTTCATTGTGTCCTTGTGTTTGTTGAGATGAGGTAACACACCAGGCATCCTACCACCCAGTAGAAATACTTGTAGATATACACACACATACACTCACAATTGACAAATTGCATAATTCCCGAGTCATTGGCAGGCCTGTAATATTTTATATAAATAATGTTGATGAACTTCCTAAGTTTCCCTCTCTCTCCGGAGACTAAACAACTTGTAAAAACAACTAAAAGAGTAGAAGCAACCCTGAATGACCTCATATTACATTATTCAAACCTGGCAAAGCCTCTGTTGGATCAGTAGCTCAAACTAAGCAGAAGTGATCTAAGATCTTTCCTAATCTCTTAAACTAATCTCCCTTTGTTTTGTATAGCAATTAGCAGGTTGCTAATCCGGTAGTATTTGAAGACAAGCGATAGGCCTATCAGATTTTCTGTTATGAGTTGTAAAAAACAGATGTCAAAAGCAGAGCAAAGGCTTCGAATAACCGTTTTTCCTCTGGAGTACGGGATCACACAGAAAGACCTAGAGGAAGGAAAACTCCTTTCCCAAGCCAGTGCTATGCCATGAAAACTCTGTTGTGATAGCTGGGAAAGGAAAGATGTATGGCTTAGTGTCATACAACAACTCAGGTCCAGGGATGCAGACTGCATAGGTGCTAAACGTTTAACACCAAGGTTATATTTAGCATAACCACAGATAGAATAGCAAAACAAATGGCTGTAAAAACGAATGTGTGGCTGTTTTCTGCATAATTTTCAGGGTCGTCCTGGTGTTATGGGGCCTGAGGGGATGCCTGGAATGGCAGGATACACAGTGAGTTATTCCTGTCTGCGCTACAATAACACACTTCTCTTTATCTCTCTCTTTCTCTCTCTGTCGGTGTCTCTCTCGATCTCACTCACTAACTCACTCACTCTTACACACTACACACACACACACACACACACACACACACACACACACACACACACACACACACACACACACACGTTCAACAATAACTCTTAAGTGTTTCCTAAGGGTATGTGTGTCTCTTCAATCACTAACAACAACAAAGGTATGCTTCTAAGCCCTGTTCTGTTCTGTTATGGTGACATCATGTCACTCATGTCACTCACACCAAGTCATGACTCCTGAGTTCCTTATCAGATCAGCTCTCTTCACCTCAGAGAGATTCACCCCAGTCTCTTCACCTCAGAGAGATTCACCTCAGAGGATCTACTTTGTTTTGTTCCTACACATCCCACTGAACACAGCACTCCCTCTTCTCTAAGTCTCTTTAAGCCCATTCCAGAGTTCCTTAAGGAGTACCCACCTTCTGTGCATTTTTGCATTGGCTTTGAACCTTGACTCTTGAAGTGAAAGAATGTGTGAATTGGATTACCTTTCCCTCTGGCTGCCTGCCCTGCTGGCTTCTGTCTAGTCCAACACAAGATAACAGAACAGAATACCCGGTGGCGAATCAATACCAAGCTAACACACACACACCCATATACCAACAGCTCTCTGCAGCCAAATACAACTAGACAACATAACACCTGGTGTCGAATCAATACCACAGCAAACAGACTGCCAAGCCAGGACAGAGAAGAAAGCCAAACCCCAAACCCTTAAAACCAAATTCGTTTGGTACCTCCACTGTCACGCCCTGGCTCTGGGGACTCTTTAATGTTGAGCCAGGGTGTTAGTTTCTAGGTTTAGTTTTCTAGGTTTATGTTCTAGATCGTGTGGATCTATGTTGGCCAGGGTGGTTCCCAATCAGAGGCAGCTGATTCTCGTTGTCTCTGATTGGGAACCATACTTAGGCAGCCTGTTTGGCACAGTTAATTGTGGGATCTTGATCTGTATAGGTTTGTGGTGTTTAACCTTTAGACTTCACGTATCGTTTTGTTGTTATTGTTAAAGTACTAATTAAAAGATGTACGCCTATCACGCTGCGCCTTGGTCCGGTTCTTACAACGATCGTGACATCCACAGCCAGTCTTCATTCTGGTTTTCAGTCAAACACAACTAGACAACAGCATGTATCAATACCACAGAAAACACACACCTAGCCAAATAGGAACAAAGAAGAAATTGGATATGGTCAACCTCAAACCATTATAACCAACACCTCTGGCAACTCCAGAGGACGCCAGGTCATCGCCAGCCTCATTCTGGTTTTTAGTTTCGTAACGATGCAGGGGCACTACAAGTTCACGTTGTTCCTTTTTTGTCCGTTTGTATTGTACACTCACTCTTAGCTCAATCACATACACACACACACCCAAGTTGTTGAGTGATTTCTGAGGTCCTGACAAATAAGTCATTATACCAAGGATATATCTCTCTCCCTTGCTGTCCTGAGTGTGTTTCTAATAAAGCATCATGATTATCACTATGTTGACAACCCACGCCGTGTCAAGTTATGTTATTGTACTGTCTGTCTACAGTGAGTTATGGGTTCTTTGAATATTATGCAGCATATGACATAGATATAGGTGAATAATCATGGGTTTGGTTATTCTTAGGGCCATGCTGGCAAACCAGGACCCATAGGACCACCTGGACCTAAAGGTGAAAAGGTACCCTGAGCATTTGCATGTTTTTTTGTCCTCCTTCTGCACACAGTGTTATGTTTTTAGCCTTTTGAAAGTGTACGCCATGTACTTCAGCTCTCCAGGAAGATTTGGTTTGTTTGTGTCAATATCCTACTTTTAATAAAGTAATGTACACTATAAATCTTAGATTGCGGTGTTCAGCATATTTCAGGCTATATGTCCTGAGTTATAAGGTTATAACGTTTGTTGTGCCAGAGTTGGATGGGCGCATTTTGGCATGCTGTCCCAGAGTACTGTTGTGTCAGAGTGTACTGAGTGTATTTTGGTATGGTGTTCCAGGGTTACCCCGGAGAAGACAGTAAGACCCCAGGACCTGCCGGGCCACTAGGTGAACCAGTAGGTCTCGCCTTCCTTCAACTTACCCGTCCTCTTCCTATGTGTGTGTGGCTTAGGGCTGAGTCAGAGGTGGTGTCCAAAATGGTACCCTATGAAAACATTATATAACTGTTTTCTAATAGTGGTGTTGCTTTAGGCATAGCTGTCCAACCATGCTAAACAGAGGTCTAAGAGAGTGGATGTCCAAAGCGCAGTGGAGGTTGCTGAGGGAAGAACGGCTCATAATAATGGCCGGAACGGAGCGAATGGAATGCCATCAAACACATGGAAACCAATGCGTTTGATGTGTTTGATACCATTCCACCTGTTCCGCTCCAGTCATTACCACGAGCCCGCTCTCCCCAATTAAGGTGCCACCAACCTCCTGTACCAAAGCTGTACAGTAGATGGCCCTCAGTATAGATTGTAAGCAGTGGAACCTATAAGAAAGAAGGTATTGTGTTATCAAGTTGGCGCAGAGAAGTTAAGGTGAAATACAGCCGTTCCTAAAATATTCAGAGCCCTAATGTACAGTTGAAGTCAGAAGTTTACATACACTTAGGTTGGAGTCATTAAAACTTGTTTTTCAACCACTCCACACATTTATTTTTAACAAACTATAGTTTTGGCAAGTCGGTTAGGACATCTACTTTGTGCATGACACAAGTAATTTTTCCAACAATTGTTTACAGACAGATTATTCCACTTATAATTCACTGTATCACAATTCCAGTGGGTCAGACGTTTACATACACTAAGTTGACTGTGCCTTTAAACAGCTTGGAAAATTGCAGAAAATGATGTCATGGCTTTAGAAGCTACGGATAGGCTAATTGACATCATTTGAGTCAATTGGAGGTGTACCTGTGGATGTATTTCAAGGCTTACCTTCAAACTCAGTGCCTCTTTGCTTGACATCATGGGAAAATCAAAATAAATTAGCCAAGACCTCAGAAAAAAAATTGTAGACCTTCACAAATCTGGTTCATCCTTGGGAGCAATTTCCAAACGCCTGAAGGTACCACGTTCATCTGTACAAACAATAGTATAAACCCCATGGGACCACGCAGACGTCTTACCGCTCAGGAAGGAGACGCGTTCTGTCTCCTAGAGATGAACGTACTTTGGTGCAAATCAATCCCAGAACAACAGCAAAGGACCTTGTGAAAATGCTGGAGGAAACAGGTACAAAAGTATCTATATCCACAGTAAAACGAGTCCTATATCGACATAACCTGAAAGGCCGCTCAGCAAGGAAGAAGCCACTACTCCAAAACCGCCATAAAAAAGCCAGACTATGGTTTGCAACTGCACATGGGGACATGTGGGGGTGCTTTGCTGCAGGAGGGACTGGTGCACTTCACAAAATAGATGGCATCATGAGGAAGGAAAATGATGTGGATATATTGAAGCAACATCTCAAGACATCAGTCAGGAAGTTAAAGCTTGGTCGCAAATGGGTCTTCCAAATGGACAATGACCTCAAGCATACTTCCAAAGTTGTGGCAAAATGGCTTAAGGACAGCAAAGTCAAGGTATTGGGGTGGCCATCACAAAGCCCTGACCTCAATCCTATAGAAAATGTGTGGGCAGAACTGAAAAAGCGTGTGCAAGCAAGGAGGCCTACAAACCTGACTCAGTTACACCAGCTCTGTCAGGAGGAATGGGTCAAAATTCACCCAACTTATTGTGGGAAGCTTGTGGAAGGCTACTCGAAACGTTTGACCCAAGTTAAACAATTTAAAGGCAATGCTACCAAATACTAATTGAGTGTATGTAAACTTCTGACCCACTGGGAATGTGATTGTCACGCCCTGGCTCTGGGGACTCTAGTATGTTGAGCCAGGGTGTGAGTTTTCATTTGTTTATGTTCTAGTTGTTGTAATTCTATGTTGGCCAGGGTGGCTCCCAATCGGAGACGGCTGTAGCTCGTTGTCTCTGATTGGGAGTCATACTTAGGTAGCCTTTTGGCATTCATTATTTGTGGTTTCTTGTTCGTGTTGGTTTGTGTTGTAACCATAGACGTCACGTTTTTCGTTTGTTGTTTTGATCGGGTGATCATTTAATAAATATAATATGTTCACCTTCAACGCTGCGCATTGGTCCTCCTCATTAGACGATCGTGACAGAAGAAACCACCATAACAGGACCAAGCAGCGTGAAGAAGAGAGAGGATGGACTTGGGAGCAGTGGAGTAGGAGTCTCGACTGGGTCAAGCCAAGCGAAGAGGAGAGAGGTTGGACTTTGGAGCAGTGGGGTGAGAGTCTGGCGAGAGGGATGGAGGCCTTGGCCACGGGTAGGCGTGAAGTCCATAAATTTTTTAGGGGGGGGGCTAACGCCGTGGACGACGGGGAAGCAGGAGGCTGCCATGTTACGGGAGTCACTGGTCACCAGGGGGAAGGAGGATGTAGAGGCACGGCGAGAGGTACTGGCGTGTGTTGCCAGTCCGGTCCGGCCTGTTCCTGATCCCCACGTAGGGCCAGTGGTGTGTGTTCCCAGTACGGTCCGGCCTGTTCCTGCTACTCCCACCAAGTCAGTGGTGCGTTTCGTCCGCCGGCGCGCCCGTTCCTGCTCCCCGCACCAAGTCAGTGGTGCGCGTCGTCAGCCCGGTCCGGCCCATTCCTGCTCCCCCGCGCAAGTCAGTGGTGCGCGTCGTCAGCCCGGTCCGGCCCATTCCTGCTCCCCGCACCAAGTCAGTGGTGTGCGTCGTCAGCCCGTCCGGCCCATTCCTGCTCCCCGCACCAAGTCAGTGGTGCGGCGTCGTCAGCCCGTCCGCCCATTCCTGCTCCCCGCACCAGTCAGTGGTGCGCGTCGTCAGCCCGGTCCGGCCCATTCCTGCTCCCGCACCAAGTCAGTGGTGCGGCGTCGCCAGCCCGGTCCGGCCCATTCCTGCTCCCCGCACCAAGTCAGTGGTGTGCCTCGTCAGCCCAGTCCGGCCTGTCCCTGCTCCACGCACTAGCCTACGGTGTGCGTCGTCAGCCTGGTAAGGCCCGTTCCTCCTCCACGCACCAAGCCAGGGGTGCGTGTCGTCAGTCCAGCACAACCCGTGCCTGGGTCATGTCCGGGCCGGATCCGCCGCCGAGGCGGAGTGCCCACCCGGTCCCTCCCTGTTGGATTTGGTTGGCGCGGTCGGAGTCCGCGCCTTTAGGGGGTACTGTCACGCCCTGGCTCTGGGGACTCTAGTATGTTGAGCCAGGGTGTGAGTTTTCATTTGTTTATGTTCTAGTTGTTGTAATTCTATGTTGGCCAGGGTGGCTCCCAATCGGAGACGGCTGTAGCTCGTTGTCTCTGATTGGGAGTCATACTTAGGTAGCCTTTTGGCATTCATTATTTGTGGTTTCTTGTTCGTGTTGGTTTGTGTTGTAACCATAGACGTCACGTTTTTCGTTTGTTGTTTTGATCGGGTGATCATTTAATAAATATAATATGTTCACCTTCAACGCTGCGCATTGGTCCTCCTCATTAGACGATCGTGACAGTGATGAAAGAAATAAAAGCTGAAATAAATCATTCTCTCTATTATTATTCTGACATTTCTTAAAATAAAGTGGTGATCCTAACTGACCTAAAACAGGGAATTTTCACTAGGATTAAATGTCAGGAATTGTGAAAAACTGAGTTTAAATGTATTTGGATAAGGTGTATGTACGTAAACTTCAGACTTCAACTGTATGTGTGTGTTTGGGCAGGGTCTCCCGGGCGAGCGAGGAGATCGTGGAGAGGCTGGAGATGAGGGATATCAGGTAAAACCACCATAAAAACCACAACATTAAATGTATCACAAAATCACTTTTCTGGCGGTTATTCTGTTCCGTTTCCATTATTTTCTTTGGTGCTGTATTAAAGCAGGCCTGAGACCACACATCTGAGACAGGAGCATCCCGGATTACTGAATTCCTAGGGATAAGTTAGGAGGAAATCTGGTGTTATTAACATAGACACTGAAAACTCACACACACACACACAGATTCAGGTCAGGTGGGAAGTTAACAGTACAAGATGAGAGTCGAAAGTCGTGCAGAGCGAAATCCCAGAATCCCCTGCGGCAGGGTTACTAGAGCTCTCCCCTCCTATAAACACTTTGCCCAAATGCAGCCCTCCTCAGAGAGGGAGAGAGAGCGAGTACAATGGCTTTAAGCATTCTTCTGCTGAACTAGATATAAGTTCAAAGTCACGGTTGCTAATCTTGATTTGGCAGTTGTTGAAAGGCTTGAGAGACTTCCAGGATCCCATTAAACGAAAGGCCCTTAACTCAAACTGCTGTGTGTGTGTGTGTGTGTGTGTGTGTGTGTGTGTGTGTGTGTGTGTGTGTGTGTGTGTGTGTGTGTGTGTGTGTGTGTGTGTGTGTGTGTGTGTGTGTGTGTGTGTGTGTGTGTGTGTGTGTGTGTGTGTGTGTGTGTGTGTGTGTGTGTGTGTGTGTGTGTGTGTGTGTGTGTGTGTGTGTGTGTGTGAGTGAACCAAGACACAGCTAGCTGAACCCTGACATCTGGGTGTCACTAAATGACCTGACCCAACCTCCTCTGTAACCAATTCAAGTGACTGTGAAGCTGTAGCGTTTCACGTAGAGCTGAGTGATATGGATTTTTGTCCGTTTGATAATGATACATTTATAACTACTAACGTTACTACTAGTTTAATGCTTGTACCCATCAATTGTCCCATTAACAATCACCCATATTAGCTAACGTATTTCATTTCAAACTTCAACATTTCTCTAGTATAGGCTACTTATCATATGCCTGCGAAAATTGATCGGTATGGTCGGTGTCGATCATTGTTGGTTCGTCGTCCCAGCTCTAGTTTCACCTGTATACTGTCTTTGTCTCTTTGTTCTTTTCAGGGCCACACTGGGATCACTGGACATCGTGGGGCAGTTGGAGCACCAGGTCTTCCTGTAAGTCCAATCAAATACCATGTGTAAGCCTTATCAGCATCTATTTCTAGGTCACATTTTGCACATTGAAATAAGAATAAATTGTGTGTGTGTGTGTGATTTTGTTGATTAGGGAACACCAGGGGAACCCGGAGAACCAGGCCCGAAAGGAGAAATGGGAACTCAGGTGAGTGTGTATGAGTGTGTGTGAGTGTGAGTGTGTGTGTGCGTGCTATTCTTTGTAAATCAATGCATCGGACTCATTCCGCTCCAGGCTTGGGGAAAGGAAAGCACAGTTTGTTAAATCATGTCTCCCTGGAGCTCTAGATGAGCTGTTACTGTATAGCTAGATGACTACTGCAGAAGGCTTCCTACAGGCTTCCTTGGCACTGAACACCATGAGGGTTGGGTTGAGCAATCACCTGTCAACGCTATGGGAGAAGAGGAGACACTCACGTCCAAACTGCAGTTCCTAACAAGCCAGGCTAGCCAAGCTGTAGAGACAACCGTTTCTAATCTAGGACTCTGTTGCTCTCGATCAACAAGCCAAAGTGCCAGAGCTTAAGCATTGTCATGTGAAGAGAGGGAGAAAAACATACTTTTATTTCCATGGAATTGGACTGAACCAAAACAATGCAGACAGGCTTGAGCATCGGTGCCTTTGATACCAGAGAAAGAGGGATGAGGGAAGGAGATAAAGAGGGGGAAAGAAGGAAGCAGAGAATGATGTTTGTTTGGCCACCCACTGTGCGCTTTGTGCTTCAAAGTGTTCGGTCTGATTTCCACAAGGCTTGAGAATACACAATGGAATGCAGAAAGCTGGCATCAGTTAGAATTTTGGAAAAATGAGCTGTTTATTATGCACATCAAGTCTGAATTACTTAACTTCAAGTCTGAATTATTTTACTTCAAGTATGAATAATTTCACGTCAATTCTGAATTATTTTAACTGCAACTTGATAATGCATACATTTTCATATACATTTTCAGAGCTGTAAATTCTTGAATTTGTGAATATCATTAATTTGTAACATAATGTTGCTCTTCATGGAATATAGCTCTTTATGTACAGGAATATGATCATTTGATCTGCATATGGTCACATATTTCCTAAAACAAGCTGAGGTACTGTATCTACATACCTAGTTCTAAATACCTTTGACATGTTAAGACATGTGAGTTGGCCTATTTGCCTATTTTATCCGATTGAGTCAATATTGTATAGAGAGGATTTCTGTGAAAGTATTTGCCTTGGCTTGGAGTTTCAAGCAGAGCCTGAATGTTGTGTCACATATTGAGTGCAAGTTCGGCCTTCGTAGAAAGAGCTGTACTGGAGTAACACAAGACTAGAGGTCTATGAGTTAAATACACAGTACGCACAACTGTATATGTAAACATCCAGTTAGTCTGCAGTAAGCCTAATACTTCAGCTTAAAGTAACCACACACATACACATGAAGGAATTGCCTCTGCCAGGGCATATAGCAGACACGTGTAGATAAATAATGGTTGGTTTGTATTGGTAACAAAACAATTGGAATGTGTGTATGTCTGTGTGAACATGTCTATGTGAATGTGTGTGTGTGTGTGTGCGTGCGTGCGTGCGTGTGTGTTTGTACAGGGCTTAGAAGGGAAGAAAGGAGCGAGGGGCCTGACTGGGACCGCTGGTGTTGAAGTAAGTATCACATCACCACAACGTAGAGAAGACATGAAAAAAGAAAGACTGAGAGAGGGAGAGAGAGGGACAGAGGGAGAGGGTGATGTAGAGAGATGTAGAGAGGGACAGAGGGAGGAAAGAGATATACTGCACTGTACGTTCTGTACTACAACAAACAAACCTAATGCAATGTGTTATGTGGAGGTCACATTTACATCGTTATGGACTGCATTGTAGGGGGGAGAAACGGGGAGAGAAGTGGGACGGACAGAGAGGGACGGACAGAGAGAGGGAGAGGGAGAGAGAGAGCGAAAGAGAGCGATAGAGAGAGCCTGGGTGTATAGAGGGATGATGGAGCGAGAGAGGCCGTGTAGGGATGGAAGCAAAGTGAATGAGTTATTGCCGAGAACGTGATAGTTGAGTGATGGTATCAAAAAGTTATACAGATGCACCATAGAGAGCATCCTGACCGGTTGCATCACCGCCTGGTATGGCAACTGTTCGACATCCGACCGTAAGGCGTTACAGAGGGTAGTGCGTACGGCCCAGTACATCACTGGGGCCAAGCTTCCTGCCATCCAGGAACTCTATACCAGGCGGTGTCAGAGGAAGGCCCAAGAAATGGTCAAAGACTCCAGCCACCCAAGTCATAGACTGCTCTCTCTGGTACCGCACGGCAAGCGGTACCAGAGCGCCAAGTCTAGGTCGAAAAGGCTCCTTAACAGCTTCTACTCCCGACCCATAAGACTCCTGAACAATTGATCAAATGGCTACCCAGACTATTTGCATTGACCCCACCCCTCTTTTTTTTTTACACTGCTGCTACTCGCTGTTTATTATCTATGTATAGTCACTTTACCCCTACCTACATGTACAAATTACCTCAATTACCTGGACTAATCGGTGCCCCCGCACATTGACTCTGTACCGGTACCCCCTGTATATAGCTTCGTTAATGTTATTTTATTGTGTTACTTATTTTACTTTAGTTTATTTAGTAAATATTTTCTTAACTCTTTTTTTCTTAAAACTGCATTGTTGGTTAAGTGCTTGTAAGTAAGCATTTCACGGTAAGGTCTACACCTGTAGTATTCGGTGCATGTGACAAATACAATTTAATTTAATTTGATATTTACAGAGAAGTCCATAACAATGTCCAGTACATGTACTCTCCATGACATGACATTTCATTGGGTTTGTTTTGTTAAAGTAGCAGGACAAAATGTTCAGTGCTGTATATAGTCAGTCTGTACAACATTAACGCACACGACAATAGGTTGAGGTCAAAATACACTTCCCTTTATTTTCCATAAAACAGTTATAGATCCCAGTCCATCACTGCCAGTCAGGAATTTACCTCCTTATTCCAGATGTCTCTGAAGGTAGATTTATATACAGCCAACTAAGGGGGGAGAAGGCCATGGGGGACTGGGAAAGGTTGGGAGATTAGAGTGGTAGTGTATCGTAGCGTAGGTGGTTGGATCAACTGCTGTACTATGATAAGTGACATCGACTGGCTGAGACCTGAATATTCACGTTAGCTCCCGTAACTAAATGCATTTACAGTATTGTCATGGAAACACGACAGATTAAGTTTGATATTGTTGTTTCGGATTTCCCAGGGGGAAGTTGGTTTACCTGGACCCAGAGGCATGGAGGGATACGCTGGGCCTGATGGTCCTCCAGGACTAGTTGGGTTACCAGGATTTCCAGGGAAGACTGGGCGACAGGTAGGCATCATATCCTGTCCCTCACATACACACACATACAGGTAGGCATCATATCCTGTCCCTCACATACACACACATACAGGTAGGCATCATATCCTGTCCCTCACATACACACACATACAGGTAGGCATCATATCCTGTCCCTCACATACACACACATACAGGTAGCTACACACTTATCAGACACAGTTATTCCCCATGCCTGCAGACACTCACACACACATGCAGAATGGGGCCCTATAATCTGTCCATAAACAAACTCTTGCCCTTTAGGTGCTATACATTAGGTCACAGTAAGAGTCAGGGGATTATTACATTGTGTAACCGAACTTTAAGAGAGCCATTCTCTCAGCAGTGTTAAATCTCTGTGGCTGACAGTCTGACCCGCTCTCTGAATCAGAATAAAGTTAAGGATCCAGTGACCCCCTTTTTTTATTTCTTTTTACCACGTCTCCTTGCTCCAACCTTCACTCGTCTATTTCTCTTGCCACGTTACACATAATCACAACACTAGCTAGTGTCACAGTAAATCTCCAACAATGACCAAACTGAAGAATGGGCTGAATAAAGTTATGAGATTATCCCATTATTAAAGGAAAAATCCACCAAAAAACTATATTTTGGTATTTTTTTCATTAGTCCACTGTTAATACAGTCCAAAAATGTTTTGCATGTCAGCAATCAAGTTTTCAAGATGATGACACTTTGCTTCTTGAAAATCCTATATCTTGAAAGCTTGACTGCTGACATGCAAAACATGTTGGGACTTTATCAACAGTGGACTAATGAAAAAATAACAAAAGATAGTTTTGAGTGGATTAAGACAACAACACATTATTAATGTGATTGTGGCTAGACTGCGACCAGGATGAAAAACTCCTGTAATCCAGTAAATCCACATATCACAGGAGAAATTGAGCTTTAATTGGCTCCAATATGGCCTTTCCCTTCTCCCTCTCATTCTTCTAGTGTCTCAGAGTAGGAGTACTGATCTAGCATCAGGTCCACCCTGTCCAGTAATTATAGTGCATTCGGAAAGTATTCAGACCCCTTGACTTTTTAAACATTTTGTTATGTTACAGCCTTATTCTAAATTGGATTTTCAACAAAAAAAATCCATATCAATCTACACACAATACCCCCTAATGACAAAGCGAAAACTGTTTTTTATAAATTTTAGCAAATGTATTCAGACCCTTCGCTATGAGACTCAAAATTGAGCTCAGGTGCATCCTGTTTCCATTGATCATCCTTGAGATGTTTCTACAACTTGATTGGAGTCCACCTGTGGTAAATACAATTGATTAGACATGATTTGGAAAGGCACACACTTGTCTGTATAAGGTCCCACAGTTGACAGTGCATGTCAGAGCAAAAACCAAGCCATGAGGTCGAAGGAATTGTCTGTAGCGCTCCGAGACAGGAATGTGTCGAGGCACAGATCTGGGGGAGGGTACCAAAAAATGTCTGCAGCATTGAAGGTCCCCAAGAACACAGAGGCCTCCATCATTCTTAAATGGAAGAAGTTTGGAACCATCAAGACTCTTCCTAGAGCTGGCCGCCCGGCCAAACTGAGCAATCGGGGGAGAAGGTTCTTGGTCAGGGAGGTGACCAAGAACCCGATGGTCACTCTGACAGAGCTCCAGAGTTCCTCTGTGGAGATGGGAGAACCTTCCAGAAGAACAAACATCTCTGCAGGACTCCACCAATCAGGGCTTTATGGTAGAGTGGCCAGACAGAAGCCACTCCTCAGTAAAAGGCACATGACAGCTCACTTGGAGTTTGCCAAAAGGCACCTGAAGGACGCTGACCATGAGAAACAAGATTCTCTGGTCTGATGAAACCAAGATTGAACTCTTTGGCCGGAATGCCAAACGTCACGTCTGGAGAAAACCTGGCATCATCCCTATGGTGAAGCATGGTGGTGGAAGCATTATGCTGTGGGGATGTTTTTCAGCGGCAGGGACTGGGAGAATAGTCAGGATCGAGGGAAAGATGAATGGAGCAAAGTACAGAGAGATCCTTGATGAAAACCTGCTCCAGAGAATTCAGTACCTCAGACTGGGGCGAAGGTTCACCTTCCGACAGGACAACGACCCTAAGCACACAGCCAAGACAATGCAGGAGTGGTTTCGGGACAAGTCTCTGAATGTCCTTGAGTGGCCCAGCCAGAGCCCGGACTTGAACCCGATCGAACATCTCTGGAGAGACCTGAAAATAGCTGTGCAGCGATGCGCCCCATCCAACCTGACAGAGCTTGAGAGGATCTGCAGAGAGGAATGGGAGAAACTCCCCAAATACAGGTGTGCCAAGCTTGTAGTGTCATACCCAAGAAAACTTGAGTCTGTAATCGCTTCCAAAGGTGCTTCAAGAAAGTACTGAGTAAAGGGTCAGAATACTTATGTAAATTTAATATTTCAGTTTTTTTATTTTTTATTTTTTTTATTCTAAAAACCTGTTTTTGCTTTGTCATTATGGGGTGTTGTGTGTATATTGATGAGATAATAATTAAATCAATTTTAGAATAAGGCTGTAATGTAACAAAATGTGTAAAAGATCAAGGGGTCTGAATACTTACCGAATGCACTGTATAATCTAAAAGGCTAAACTGATCCTATTTCAGCACTCCTGCACTCTGGGATGATTTATGAATATGGATCCTGCTCCTACCAGCTGTGTTTAAAGTGCTGAAGGATATTCGGCAGAAAATGACTGGTCATTAAATGGCTTATTTGATTTGATTGGGTTTCTGTGGTCAGAGCTCAATGGGATTCTTTATACTAAAGTCTGCAGCCCCGGCAGCCCTGAGTATGTGGGGATTTCATGCATGGATGTCCTTTACTGTTCCCCTGCTACCCAGACAGCCAGACCGACAGTGGAGGACCTTCAGTATTAGCCACCCTGTCTGTCAGTTACATCAGAAGCAGGTCTGGTGGCACGGAGGCGGTTAGGGAGGGAGTTCTTTGCGGTGAAAACACACAAATCTCTCTCACAGGGAGGGAGATCCCAGCAGGAAACAACCAGGGTGATTTTACACACATAGCTACATTACCTCCCAGGGAAAACCAATACAGTCAGGACTGTTGCTCCAGCTACCCTAGAGGAGCAGACCTACCAGAGTGTTTTACAGTACACTCTGTCCTCCTCCTCTTCCTCCTCCTCCTCCTATTTCTCCTCCCCTAACTTTTCAATTATTTGTCATCATCATCACCATTTTCTTCTTCTTCATCCTCCTCCTCCTCTTCATTCTTCCTTTCCTCCTACACCTCTTCCTCTCCCTCCATGTCCCTGTTCTGAATTGGTTGAAGTGCGTAACCAGTGAATGGTTTTTGTCTCTCTGTGGGTCTAACCTGGTGTCAGAAAGAGCCAGGGGACACTAGTCATTAGTGAAAATATGCAGGAGACAGAGGAGGACCATATTATAGACCAGCCTCTGTGTCCCCCTGACCTGACCACCATCCCCCAGATCTAGAATCATCTTACTGACAAAACAGTCTGACCACTAGCTGTCTATCACGCTGTCTCTCTCTGTCTCCTTCTCTCTCTCTCCTCTCTGCCACTCTGTCTCCCTTGCTTCCACTTTCTCTCCTGGTCTCTCCTTAATTAATTCCACTGGGTGCATGTAGTACGTTAGTTGCTCTTTTGCCACTCAATCATCTTAGCCAGAGTAGTAATGCTAAAAGCAGAAGGGTTAATTTATTACATTTGGGTAGCCCTTTACACTCGTACCTCTAAACTGGTTGAAAATTGCAGTTTTGCGCACTAATATGCGCCTAAATTGAAACGTAATGGCTGTACAGTAACATTATATATATGACGTCAGAGCTCTGGCTCTGAGCTTCACAGCGCTGTATGGGTTTTGACTGATAGCCGTTCTGGTAATTGGGCAACTTTTGCAAATATTTTGTTGTCTGAGTGAGGGAAATGCTATAAATTAAGATGACTCTATGTATTTTGAAAGATGAGATGTTGAGGATTACAATAAATACCGCTTTGATGTCATACAAGCAAGTCAAACACCCATAGGGTCCAAATGTGCACATTTCCAAATCATAACCTCATGTCATATACAGTACAGTGTCAATGATAACTATGTTTGATTTACAGTTACACGATGACATGGCATCATACCCTGGGTTGTTCTGAACAGAATGAGTCTATCTTTGTTTATTGTGAGGAAAAGCCGCTGCGGCACACACATCTGAATGCACTCATGACTCCTTTCTATGCGCTCTAAAATTACAATCTGTTTCTCTGAATTGCCTTGTGAAAGCCTAACACTGTAAGATCGTATTTCATAACTAGTCATGTTGGCAATAGAACAAGCTTTCATATCATGCCCACCTGACCCAGATTGCGATTTATAATGGACCGTTTTGGATTCGCGTAAACAACAACAGTAATTGTGTGATGGCGGGGATTCAGAGTTGTGTTCCAAACGAAACAACTACCAGTGTGCTGCTCTCAGCTCCTCACCAGCACAGCTAGGAGAGCTCAAAAAGCACCTTATAGTTGAAGACATGAGTCATAAAAGTGCATTGAAATGACTTAGGAACTGTGCACACTTTGGAGAGTTGTGTGGCCACTTGGAGACACTCAGTTAGTCTTCTCATTTCAAATCCTTGCAATTTTTTTGTCTTATGTTGCACCAAGCCACATTTTCCAGTAATAGTCTTATCATGTTACTGAATGTATCCAGAGTATTTTCAGATTACGTTATCAACAAATGCTGCAAAAAGTACATGTAAAATGCACATAAAATCAAAAAGTGTAATGTTTGGATGTTTGGATTCAGTCTTGTTTCAGGTGAACTGTTGTGTCCTCACCTTTGGTCAAATAATTTCCCCTTTATCTCCAAACTGTTTCCCTTTCAATTGCTACCATGGTCATGCATTTCATATTTCTTCTGTAAGAAACATTTAAATGTAACCCTATCCATATAGACCAATTCCCCATGAGTGTAAAGGGTTAACATGTCTGTCAAAAGACAAACCCAAAGCAAGTTGGTTAAGGTGTTAAGGTTGAGAAAGGAACAAAGTTGTTCTCAGACCAGAGCCCTTACTGTGATCAGTGGGATGGGACATTATTGCCCATGTGTCTCACTTGAGTGGGTCGTGGTGTGAATGAGTGCGGCTGGGCATGTGTGTCCTGAGTTTCCAGGCCAGAATTTAATCTCCCACTGATCTAATGACCGAGAACAGTTACACTATCTCTCCTATATGAAAGACCCTCTCCAACGCCCGGGAGATTGAGGCTCTACCAACAAACCTAGAGCTCTGTAATTCCAAACCACTTCCTGCTGCTACCGTTTTGGAGGGATGATTTTTTCTCTCGGCGGTGTCGTGAGTTATCCTTGCACCACATGGCCGGCGAGGCGAGACAGTAACAGAAGCTGCTGTACGTGCAGCCAGCGGGCCGGCGACGGCTCACTCAATCTGTTATTCTAATATGACTGACTCTCCTCGGCCCGGGCTGCCTCTAGCCAGCTGATGGAACAGGAAATTATTGTGGTTGCCGGCGTCTCGGCGCACTATAACAGTTCAACAACAGTCAGTCATTTGTATTGACGTTTTATAAGCAAATGTCTGACTGTTAAGTGTTTGACTTTTCAAAGGCCTGGGCCATGAATCAGTGCTGATTGAATGCCACTGTCACTTAGTCACTGGCTACATATACCATTTGTTTAGCAGTGTTTTTCATGCTTAGCTTACAGCATGTCAACAATGATTTAGTGTGCCAATGTTGACTGTCTGTGCTATTATTTTTCAGGGCCAGCGTGGCACCGTGGGGCAGGAGGGGTCGGCAGGACTACCTGGTCCCAGGGGGGGACTTGGTCTGCCTGGGTTGGTTGGAGAGAGGGGGCCTGCTGGAGAGAAGGTCATCTACTGCCCTCACAATCTACACCTTAGCCTACACCCAGTACCATCTTCACCCCACACCCTGTTACCTCTTACCCCTATGACCCCTCACCATTAACTTTGCAGTACCATCCTAGCCTGGTCCCAGATCTGTACTATATAGCCAACTCCTATGAATGACAATGACCAAGTAGAGTTGGCAGGACAGCTACAAACAGATCTGGGGCCAGGCCAGTCCCGCCTTCTACTCTGTGACCTCTGACCCATATGTGTTGATTCCAGGGGAGTCTGGCTTGGCAGGAGAGAGGGGGACCCCAGGAATCAAAGGCATGGAGGGGTCATCCGGAGACCAAGGCAGGATAGGGGGACCCAGGACTCAAAGGACAACCAGTGAGTGTCCACTGTCCATCCAACCATTGTAGAATATCACCAATGCTCCACTAACTGGTCACAGGTTATTCCCAGCGTCATATATTTGCCATAAACAGTTCATAAAAGGTTTAAGCAACACTATAAACAATGACTCTTTTGATCAACAATTTAAAAAAACAAAGGTTTTCTCAATTTTAAAAAACTACATTTGTTGAAAACAAATACACTGCTCAAAAAAATAAAGGGAACACTAAAATAACACATCCTAGATCTGAATTAATGAAATAATCTTATTAAATACTTTTTTCTTTACATAGTGGAATGTGCTGACAACAAAATCACACAAAAATTATCAATGGAAATCAAATGTATCAACCCATGGAGGTCTGGATTTGGAGTCACCCTCAAAATTAAAGTGGAAAACCACACTACAGGATGATCCAACTTTGATGTAATGTCCTTAAAACAAGTCAAAATGAGGCTCAGTAGTGTGTGTGGCCTCCACGTGCCTGTGTGACCTCCCTACAACGCCTGGGCATGCTCCTGATGAGGTGGCGGATGGTCTCCTGAGGGATCTCCTCCCAGACCTGGACTAAAGCATCCGCCAACTCCCTGGACAGTCTGTGGTGCAACGTGGCGTTGGTGGATGGAGCGAGACATGATTTCCCAGATGTGCTCAATTGGATTCAGGTCTGGAGAACGGGCGGGCCAGTCCATAGCATCAATGCCTTCCTCTTACAGGAACTGCTGACACACTCCAGCCACATGAGGTCTAGCATTGTCTTGCATTAGGAGGAACCCAGGGCCAACCGCAACAGCATATGGTCTCACAAGGGGTCTGAGGATCTCATCTCGGTACCTAATGACAGTCAGGCTACCTCTGGCGAGCACATGGAAGGCTGTGCGGCCCCCCAAAGAAATGCCACCCCACAACTTGACTGACCCACCGCCAAACCGGTCATGCTGGAGGATGTTGCAGGCAGCAGAACGTTCTCCACGGCGTCTCCAGACTCTGTCACGTGCTCAGTGTGAACCTGCTTTCATCTGTGAAGAGCACAGGGCGCCAGTGGCGAATTTGCCAATCTTGGTGTTCTCTGGCAAATGCCAAACGTCCTGCACGGTGTTGGGCTGTAAGCACAACCCCCACCTGTGGACGTCGGGCCCTCATACCACCCTCATGGAGTCTGTTTCTGACCGTTTGAGCAGACACATGCACATTTGTGGCCTGCTGGAGGTCATTTTTGCAGGGCTCTGGCAGTGCTCCTCCTGCTCCTCCTTGCACAAAGGCGGAGGTAGCAGTCCAGCTGCTGGGTTGTTGCCCTCCTACGGCCTCCTCCACGTCTCCTGATGTACTGGCCTGTCTCCTGGTAGCGCCTCCATGCTCTGGACACTACGCTGACAGACACAGCAAACCTTCTTGCCACAGCTCGCATTGATGTGCCATCCTGGATGAGCTGCACTGCCTGAGCCACTTGTGTGGGTTGTAGACTCCGTCTCATGCTACCACTAGAGTGAAAGCACCGCCAGCATTCAAAAGTGACCAAAACATCAGCCAGGAAGCATAGGAACTGAGAAGTGGTCTGTGGTCACCACCTGCAAAACCAGTCCTTTATTGTGGGTGTCTTGCTAATTGCCTATAATTTCCACCTGTTGTCTATTCCATTTGCACAACAGCATGTGAAATGTATTGTCAATCAGTGTTTGCTTCCTAAGTGGACAGTTTGATGTCACAGAAGTGTGATTGACTTGGAGTTACATTGTGTTGTTTAAGTGTTCCCTTAATTTTTTTGAGCAGTGTATATGATTCAATGCCAACTGATATATTTGTCATATATTATATTTGATTTCAAACCTATATTTCAATTTGCTGCCTATTTCTTTCAACACTCAACCTACTTTGGTTAAACCTATTAAATAACAAATAGTAAGTAATATTTCATATACAGTGGGGGGGGGAAAGTATCTGATCCCCTGCTGATTTTGTACGTTTGCCCACTGACCATAATTTTAATGGTAGGTTTATTTGAACAGTGAGAGACAGAATAACAACAAAAAAATCCATAAAAACGCATAAATATAAATTGATTTGCATTTTAATGAGGGAAATAAGTATTTGACCCCTCTGCAAAACATGACTTAGCACTTGATGGCAATCATAGAGGTCAGACGTTTCTTGTAGTTGGCCACCAGGTTTGCACACATCTCAGGAGGGATTTTGTCCCACTCCTCTTTGCAGATCTTCTCCAAGTCATTAAGGTTTCGAGGCTGATGTTTGGCAACTCAAACCTTCAGCTCCCTCCACAGATTTTCTATGGGATTAAGGTCTGGAGACTGGCTAGGCCACTCCAGGACCTTAATGTGCTTCTTCTTAAGCCACTCCTTTGTTGCCTTGGCCGTGTGTTTTGGGTCATTGTCATGCTGGAATACCCATTTTCAATGCCCTGGCTGAGGGAAGGAGGTTCTCACCCAAGATTTGACGGTACATGGCCCCATCCATCGTCTTTTTGATGCTGTGAAGTTGTCCTGTCTCCGTAGCAGAAAAACACCCCCAAAGCATAATGTTTCCACCTCCATGTTTGACGGTGGGGATGGTGTTCTTGGGGTCATAGGCAGCATTCCTCCTCCTCCAAACAAGCCGAGTTGAGTTGATGCCAAAGAGCTCCATTTTGGTCTCATCTGACCACAACACTTTCACCCAGTTCTCCTCTGAATCATTCAGATATTCATTGGCAAACTTCAGACGGGCATGTATATGTGCTTTCTTGAGCAGGGGGACCTTGTGGGCGCTGCAGGATTTCAGTCCTTCACGGCGTAGTGTGTTACCAATTGTTTTCTTGGTGACTATGGTCCCAGCTGCCTTGAGATCATTGACAAGATCCTCCCGTGTAGTTCTGGGCTGATTCCTCACCGTTCTCATGATCATTGCAACTCCATGAGGTGAGATCTTGCATGGAGCCCCAGGCTGAGGGAGATTGACAGTTATTTTGTGTTTCTTCCATTTGCGAATAATCGCACCAACTGTTGTCACCTTCTCACCAAGTAGGTCTACAATCTTGTCCCTGACATCCTTGGAGACCTCTTTGGTCTTGGCCATGGTGGAGAGTTTGGAATCTGATTGATTGATTGCTTCTATGGACAGGTGTCTTTTATACAGGTAACAAACTGAGATTACATTTACATTTTACATTTTAGTCATTTAGCAGACGCTCTTATCCAGAGCGACTTACAGTTAGTGAGTGCATACATTATTTTATTTTTTTCATACTGGCCCCCCGTGGGAATCGAACCCACAACCCTGGCATTGCAAACGCCATGCTCTACCAACTGAGCTACATCCCTCCCTTTAAGAGTGTGCTCTTAATCTCAGCTCGTTACCTGTACAAAAGACACCTGGGAGCCAGAAATCTTTCTGATTGAGAGGGGGTCAAATACTTATTTCCCTCATTAAAATGCAAATCAATTTATAACATTTTTTGACATGCGTTTTCTGGATTTTTTTGTTGTTATTCTGTCTCTCACTGTTCAAATAAACCTACCATTAAAATTATAGACTGATCATTTCTTTGTCAGTGGGCAAACGACAAAATCAGCAGGGATCAGATACTTTTTTCCCCTCACTGTAAATACAACCCATTTTTTCATCTTGTCCCAAGTTTACTTTTTACTTTTGAATTACCTATCGAAATGTCTTCAATTGGGTTACAAGCAATTTAACTAATTCCCTGGAAATCTCTGGATTACAACCAATTTATGATTGATGTACTATATTACGTATTGGATCACTAAAAATTACAATTTTTACATTACCATGTAGTTTACCAATAAAAAGGTCTGATGGTGATGTGGATATACTCGGAATACATATCCCAAATGAAATAAATGATCTCACTCCAATACATTTTAATAGAAAGTTAGCAAAAATAGACAAGATCTTGCTACCATGGAAAGGTAAATACCTGTCAATTTGTGGAAAAATCACCCTGATTAACTCTTTAGTATTTTCCCAGTTTACTTATTTGCTTATGGTCTTGCCTACGCCTAGCGAACAGTTTTTTAAATTATGTGAGAAAATAATATTCCATTTTATTTGGAACGGCAAGCCAGACAAAATTAAACAGGCCTATTTATATAATGAATATGAATTCGGAGAACAGAAATTATTAAATATTAAAGCATTAGACCTATCACTAAAAGCTTCAGTCATACAAAAGTTATACTTATCCGAACTGGTTCTCTAGCAAATTAGTAAGATTGTCTCACCCAATGTTCAAGAATGGCCTTTTCCCCTTTATTCAGATTACAACCTCTCACTTTAAGTTATTTGAAAAGGAAATAATCTCCCAAATATCACTATTTCTAAAACAAGCCATAGAAAGTTGGTTGCAATTTCAATTTAATCCTCCAGAAACGACAACGCAATGCAACAAATATCGGCAGTGTATCAAATACTTGTTCTCCCCACTGTATGTATATATGTATGTATGTAAGTATGTATGTATATACAGTGGGGAGAACAAGTATTTGATACACTGCCGATTTTGCAGGTTTTCCTACTTACAAAGCATGTAGAGGTCTGTAATTTTTATCATAGGTACACTTCAACTGTGAGAGACGGAATCTAAAACAAAAATCCATAAAATCACATTGTATGATTTTTAAGTAATTAATTTGCATTTTATTGCATGACATAAGTATTTGATCACCTACCAACCAGTAAGAATTCCGGCTCTCACAGACCTGTTAGTTTTTCTTTAAGAAGCCCTCCTGTTCTCCACTCATTACCTGTATTAACTAGACCTGTTTGAACTCATTACCGGTATAAAAGACACCTGTCCACACACTCAATCAAACAGACTCCAACCTCTCCACAATGGCCAAGACCAGAGAGTAGTGTAAGGACATCAGGGATAAAATTGTAGACCTGCACAAGGCGGGATGCCAATAGGCAAGCAGCTTGGTGAGAAGGCAACAACTGTTGGCGCAATTATTAGAAAATGGAAGAAGTTCAAGATGACGGTCAATCACACTCGGTCTGGGGCTCCATGCAAGATCTCACCTCGTGGGGCATCAATGATCAAAGAAAACCATTAGTAACACACTACGCCGTCATGGATTAAAATCCTGCAGCGCACGCAAGGTCCCCCTGCTCAAGCCAGCGCATGTCCAGGCCCGTCTGAAGTTTGCCAATGACCATTTGGATGATCCAGAGGAGGAATGGGAGAAGGTAATGTGGTCTGATGAGACAAAAATAGAGCTTTTTGGTCTAAACTCCACTCGCTGTGTTTGGAGGAAGAAGAAGGATGAGTACAACCCCAAGAACACCATCCCAACCGTGAAGCATGGAGGTGGAAACATCATTCTTTGGGGATGCTTTTCTGCAAAGGGACAGGACGACTGCACCATATTGAGGGAAGGATGGATGGGGCCATATATCGGCAAGATCTTGGCCAACAACCTCCTTCCCTCAGTAAGAGCATTGAAGATGGGTCGTGGCTGGGTCTTCCAGCATGACAACGACCGAAACACACAGCCAGGGCAACTAAGGAGTGGCTCTGTAAGAAGCATCTCAAGGTCCTGGAGTGGCCTAGCCAGTTTCCAGACCTGAAAGTCCGTATTGCCCAGCGACAGCCCCGAAACCTGAAGGATCTGGAGAAGGTCTGTATGGAGGAGTGGGCCAAAATCCCTGCTGCAGTGTGTGCAAACCTGGTTCAAACCGTCTCTCACAGTTGAAGTGTACCTATGATAAAAATTACAGACCTCTACATGCTTTGTAAGTAGGAAACCTGCAAAATCGACAGTGTATCAAATACTTGTTCTCCCCACTGTATATATATTTGCGAGAAAAAAAACATATGGGGGATTGGAAGTGATGCAGACAATTACATTGATGGAAGTTACAATCTATCTGAAATATTAAAGCTGTCTACCCCCCAAAAAAATAATTTAAAAAATGTAAAAATTTCCTGGAAATTAAGAAAGTACGTTTGTTCAGTAACTTTAAAGAAGACCTTCACATTTAGTAACCACAATAACCAAGCAATGGCTACCTTAACAGAGAAACTTTATCAGGCTCTTTTAATACAATATGCACTTGTGCAAGTATCATTACAGATTCTGACAGTGTACAAGTTTAAGATTGGATAACAAATACAATAGACCACAATAACTGGAATGACATTCACTCTCACAGGTGGGGAAAAAGAACACAGTGAAAGTCACGCCCCCAATAAGCCACACCTCCAACTATTCTGATAGGCTGCCACCGCTACATTGCTCCCACCACTATGCGCACGAGGTGTTGAAAGCAATTTAGAAGTTTTTATTCAATTCAAGAAATCACATTGATCTGAATAATTCGTTATTTGATTTCAGACAAATTGAATAGAATAGGTTGAACGAACCAAAGCGTGATTTTGGATCATTCCAATCAGTAAAAGCACTTCAGATGAACAACAACGCCATCCCACTTTATACAGTGCATGTGTTGAGTTACTGTATCACGGGAGCAATAGGATTGGATTGGGAACAATTCAAGGTTTGGTTTGTTAAGTACTGTTTTGTCATTAAGTCAAAGGTAAGCTCATAAAAAGGCGTTTTGTTTTTCTCTGCTCTGTTGCCCTAGAAACAATAATAATCCTATCCGATACATGCTTTATTACCTGGAAGCTCTATATACTGTATAGCCACAGGGCCTTAGGTAACCAAGCTGTAGTGGGCTCAAAAATGTGTGTATTTTCACTCGAGTCGAGTTACGAATGATCTGGATGAGACGAGGAATGGAAACATTCCGCCTGGCAAGGCCGGTTTATGTTAGATTTATCAGACTCTTACTCCAGGGACCAGAAAACAAGGTGCTCGTCCATCCTTTCATCCCTCCCCTCTCTCTTTCGCTCCACTACCTGGCTGCTGGGGAAATAGAGACCTGGTTCACGCCCCTAAGGTTGGGTCACCTTACCTTGCACTTTTCAGGGAAGAGAGTTTCTAGGCCAAACCCGCTGGATTAGAGAAAATGGACCCGGCTAAAGGATATGGATGATTGGCTGTGCAAACACAGGCCATCTTCTGCTACTGCTGAGGACAGATAGATAGACATGCAGGCAGGCAGACAGACAGACAGACATGGGACAGGGACAGGGGAGAGGCTCAGACAGTGGTTCCCCAATGTGCTACTGTCTCCAGACTGACAGATAAGGGACCCACCATTCTTATGTCCCAGTTTTTGTGTCTGCAGGTTCCTTGGAGTTAGACAGGGTAATAGATGAGAGGGCAACCAGAGAGAAAACCATAGACCAAACACCTGTCTGGAATACATAACAGGGAGGGGGAATAGGTTACATGGTAAATGGTTACATAGCCTACTGACTTCGCAGTTCACACACTCCCTTTTTGAGGCAACAAGACGTTTGTTCAGTTATCAGAGTGATTTGTGGTTCAGTGAGGGAGGGTGTTTGTCTTGTGAATGAGTTGTATCAGAGTGTCTTATTGTCTTGTGATTGAGTTGTGTGTTTCATTTGTGTTCCAGTTGTACCAGAGTGTGTTTGTTTTTCTGGCCTGCAGGGGGAGTCGGGAGACCTGGGGATGATCGGCTTCTCTGGTTTTCCAGGACCTAAGGTGAGTCAGAGGCTCTGAGAGATCAACACAGACATTCACCATCCTTGCCGCCCTCCACTGACAAATAGAAAGTGTTGTTATAGTCATTATCAATTAGCAGTGATCAATCAAATGACTGGGTTCTGTGTTTTTCATAGGGGCCAAATGGAGATTTGGGTTTCAAAGGCATACCTGGTCCTAAAGGTCCTGTAGGCATTCTGGTAAGTACAGAATCGGCACTTACTGTGGCAATAAATGATGTATAAAAATGGTGTGTGTGCTGATCTCTCCTCTATCTGTCTGTTTCAGGGTTTCAGTGGACCTGTTGGCCCAGAAGGAATGATCGGCCCAATGGGGAAACCTGTAGGTTCAGTGTGTGTGTGTGTGTGTGTGTGTGTGTGTGTGTGTCGAGCACATGTCCATGTGTGTGTGCTTGTGCTTGTCTACAAGTATCTGCCAATTTTACTCTATACACAGTGACTGCACGCATGTGAGAGAGAGAGCGTGTGTGTGTGTGTTCAGGTTGAATGGTCCATTTTAAGAGCGGGCACTCTCCCCTGTCTGTCTTGTGAATCTGGCTTTTGTTGAACTAACTTCCTGGAGTGTTCCCATAACTGTCCATAACTGTCATGCCCTGAATTGATAAACCCCTCTGTTGTCAAAGTCAGAAATTTTCTAGACTAGAGAGTATGTATTCATGACTCTTCAGCCATAAAACAATCAAGTTCAAGCCTCAAGTGTTACTTTCCATCATTGTTATTCCCCTGGGAGTTAGTTAGTAATAGAGACTTGATCTGTCCAGTCTAGACACACTTAGCTACAGTACCTGGTGTGTTACTAGTATGTTACTTGTGCTTATATGAAGGGCCTTATACTGTAGGAATAACAGAGTTAGAAGAACCGATCAACTCATGGAAGGAACTGGACAAATTGTCCCAAAACGGAGTGGAGAACATTTATGGATGACCTATGCTGCTCATGTCAAGTATACTGTTGAATATCTGCATGGAATGGAGGGCTACCCAGAACAATTGGGGTACTTGTACTTTGAAAAGAAACCAGTGTATTTGAAAAGTCTTATTTTCTCCTTCACAGGGACCGAGGGGTCCAAAGGGAAGCCATGGGGAAATGGTGAGATCTGAATCAAATACTTGGGGATTTTGTATTCTGAATACATTCTGCAGAATTATATAATACATTGGAGAGAAAGCAGTCTAAGATACACTCAGTAGGTGTTAGAAAACGACAAGGTTATGTGTCAAGTACAGCGTAGGTGTTTAATCTATAAACTATAGATGACACCTCCTGTAATTACGTGGCCTCGTTTGGTTTGTGTGAACTGTAGCTACAGGTCAGTGTTTTCTGAGGTAATAAGCAGACAGCCATGCTAACTGGGTATTCATGGTGAAAGTAGCTGTTGCAGAGTGATTTCCAGTACACTGTGGGCTGTGCATGGAGCCTTACTGCACTTTCTGCCTCATGTAAGCAGTGTACAGGAAATGCCTTGTCATAATGTTAGCGCTGTGATCCTCTGTGGGGGTTAATGGTTCATGGCTAGAAGAGATCCAGCTTTTGTCAAATTAACATCAAAAGTAGATTCATTTTAGCTAACCCTAACCCTAACCCTTTTCCTAACCTTAACCTAATTCTCCTAACCTGCTACTTTCATTATCCTAACCTGCTACGTTAATTCTCCTAACCTGCTGCGTAAGTTCTCCTAACCTGCTACGAAAAGTCAAATCTGACGTTAATTTGACAAAAGCTGGATTCTTCTAGCCATGACCGGGTTAATGTACAGTATACTGCTCCCTATCACTCTGCCGTGTAAACTGTTTTAAGATTCTCACGGCTCACACTCTTTCGTGTAAACTGTTTTTTAAGATTCTCACAGCTCCCACTCTGCCGTGTAAACTGTTTTAAGATTCTCACGGCTCCCACTCTGCCGTGTAAACAGTTTTAAGATTCTCACGGCTCCCACTCTGCCGTGTAAACTGTTTTAAGATTCTCACGGCTCCCACTCTGTCGTGTAAACTGTTTTAAGATTCTCACGGCTCCCACTCTGCCGTGTAAACTGTTTTAAGATTCTCACGGCTCCCACTCTGCCGTGTAAACTGTTTTAAGATTCTCGGCTCCACTCTGCCGTGTAAACTGTTTTAAGATTCTCACGGCTCCCACTCTGCCGTGTAAACTGTTTTAAGATTCTCACGGCTCCCACTCTGCCGTGTAAACTGTTTTAAGATTCTCACGGCTCCCACTCTGCCGTGTAAACTGTTTTAAGATTCTCACGGCTCCCACTCTGCCGTGTAAACTGTTTTAAGATTCTCACAGCTCCCTAAGCCCCATCGAGACTCATAGGCAGTTACACACATACAGTAGAGAGAGAGAGAGAGAAAAACACACAAGCACACACAGTAAACACACACACACACACACACACACACACACTTCCAGGCAGCTCCTCAGGGGCCTAATAAGAACCAGCTGCCTGCAGAAGGCTGCTGCTATAGTACTGTGCTGTCAGTTCCCTCATCAGCCAGTGGGGGTGATAGAGCTCCATTACAGAAACACAAAGAGAGCCCTCAACACAGAACCCTTCGTAATGACTGCAGCTCTTCAGACTGTAAAGTATGATTATAATGTTAATATCAACATACATTTAGTGGCCTGTTCACGAAAATTGAACGCTCCTACAGACAGTGAGTCAGGTGGCCGTGGCTTGTTATATAAAGCAGACAGACAGGCATCGAGGCATTCAGTTACTGTTTGATTGAATGTTAGAATGGGCAAAACGAGTGACCTAAACGACTTTGAGCGTGGTATGATCGTCGGTGCCAGGCGCGCCGGATCGAGTATCTCAGAAACGACCGCCCTCCTGGGCTTTTCACTCACGAAAGTGTCTAGGGTTTACTGAGAATGGTGCAACAAAAAAATTACATCCAGTCAGCGGCAGTCCTGTGGGCAAAAACAGCTTGTTGATGAGAGAGGTCGAAGGATAATGGCAAGAATCGTGCAAGCTAACAGGCGGGCCACGAATAGACAAATAACGGCGCAGCACAACAGTGGTGTGCAGAACGGCATCTCGGAACGCACAACTCGTCGATCCATGTCAAGAATGGGCTATAGCAGCAGCAGTGGGTTCCATTCCTATCAGCTAAAAACAAGAAGAAGCTGCTCCAGTGGGCACGCGATCACCAGCACTGGACAACTGAGGAGTCGAAAAACATCTCCTGGTCTGACAAATCCCAGTTCCTATTGCGTCATGCTGATGTAAGAGTCAGGATTTAGCGTAAGCAGCATGAGTCTATGGAATATTTTCCTGGCACACGTTAGGTCTCTTGATACAAATTGAGCAATGATTGAACACAATACCCCGAAGAATTCAGGCTGTTCTTGAGGCAAAATGTCCAACCTGGTACTAGATGGGTCTACCTAATAAACTGGCCAATGTGTGTATATTTCAACAAATACATTTTTCAATCTTTGTGATTTTTAGAGCACTAGAAAGTAGTGCAGGGGCATCAGATATTATATTTATTGTGTTGTCATTGCTTGGACGCCATTGTAATGCCATGTTGTTGTGTTTGTGTGTCAGGGACCCCAGGGGCCACAGGGACATCCAGGGCCCAGAGTAAGTGTCCCCCCCCCCTCCCATTATTATGTCCTAACCTATCTTACTGGTTCCCTACTACTTACAGTTACTTGACAGTTCTATGGCAGTTCATTGAGAATGAGGCTTGTCGTCTTTTGAAGACATATCTCTTTGTATCTCTTTATTTAGTGTTTATGTCAAAATCCTGTCTGTGTTCTCTCTCCCAGGGTCCCCCTGGCGCTCCTGGCCCGACCGTAAGTATCCTGTTTGATTCACAGATAGTCATTAAATTACATAATCTGTAATAGAGCATTTATATTTTTTCTTTGTCTGGATTCAAACAAGGTGTTCTAGCAAACAAGTCTTTGGTTGCCTAGGCAACGCCCCCCTCCCTGCAGCAGCAGCACAAATAGAAATAGAATGAAAAATGTAAATGTAACAGAACAGGCTTGGAACCTCTAACCCTGGCAATTGACCCTTTGCTAAGCCCCGCCCCAGAATTTTGGCCAACCAATCGCAGTGCTCTAATGGATAACAACTGTCGTCGAGTACAACATCTTGGACAAGCTCACGTTTGAAATACATGAAAGCCAGTGAGAAAAACAGAGTTTTCTTTAAAAAATTAAATTTTTAAATGGCTAAATAGTTCAACAGTGCACCAGGAGTACTTGATACTGTGATTTCTGAAATACAGAGCCTGTTGATGATGGAGTATTTTTCGAATCCAAAAGTATTCTCTCTCTCTCTCTCTCTCTCTCTCTCTCTCTCTCTCTCTTCTGACAGCGATTAGTATGCCCCACACTAAGTTGAAGAATGTAGATTTGTTGATACAGGCCTCTGGTTTACTGCTTCCTGCTTATTACTGCCTCTGTGATTACACTGTACTTGTTGGTGTTGTATCCTCAGAGACGAATCGAGTACAACTCTCTGTTTGAGTCCAATGGTGCCTTGAGGACAGAGGTAAAGCACTCACTGTTGTTCAACTTTATTATAAATGAGACAGAAGTTTCAACTTTAGACAACATATTCACCATATGTAACATTCACTGTCGATATATCTTGACTCTAATGATATTTACTGTTAAGTGACAATTTTCAATAAAAAAAATTAACAAAAATCTTCCTGTTCTTTTTTTGCTCTTTTATACTATGTCTTTGTCTTTTCACTAATGTGTGTTTGCCTGTCACTACCTTGCCTCCAAATAAACCTTATTTAATTGCTTGGAACACATGTAAAACACATTGCTTGGAACACATGTAAAACATATTATGCAACTTTTCCAAATACCTTGCCATGGTGTTTCTATGGCTGGATATGGGTTGTGTATGCATGTGTCTGCATGAATTCATGCTTATGAAATGTTTGATCCATCCATGTGTCCATGCTTTGGTTTGGCTGTCTCTGTGGCTTTCTCCTAACCTCTTTCCATGCATGTTGCTACTCTCTGGACTGTGTGGAATATGCTAACCCTGCTTGCCTAGACCTACCAGAACACGGAGATGTCCCTCTCGGACCAGAATGCAGAGATCTTTAAGACCCTGCACTACCTGAGCAGTGTGATCGAGAGCATGAAGAAACCGCTTGGAACCCGGGAGAACCCAGCACGGTTCTGCAAGGACCTGCTGGACTGCCAACACAAGCTTTCTGACGGTGAGAACTTCATAGAACCACTTTACAGAACTTATCCATGTAATGGACACTTCTCCCAATCTGCATCAATATTAGTAATCTTCACAGACTTACTCAGTAGAATAGACTGTAGTTGCTATCTTAATTTGACCAGGGAAATAATCCTGCAGCAACAGGAAATGTGAATTATTGTGTGGATTGTAATTAATGGAATTTTTTATAGGGGTTGATATATTATTTTGTTAGGGCAAATCAAGTCATGACAATTTAAATTGGCCTTTTTAAACCTTGAATACTCTAAGTTTGCATTTACTACTGTGCTGGTAATGTCCTGCAACAACAGGATGATCAAATTAGGATTCAACATCTGTACCTCTGTAGGACTGTACTGGATCGACCCTAACCTGGGATGTCCGTCAGACGCCATTGAGGTCTTATGTAACTTCACTGCTGGCGGGCAGTCATGTCTCCACCCAGTAGCCTCTAACAAGGTAACCTAGCACTGCACTCCATCATCACAAGGCCTCCAGTTGATCCATAGCAGCACTAATTCAATAAACTGATTTTATCTTGGTTTAAAGAAAAACACATGCACATGTGCCAAGATGCAATGATGGCACAAACAGAGACAAATTCTGACTGCAACTTAAGTCAAATTCTCACTAACACATCTGTCCTTCCTTCCCTTTGCAACGTTAGCAGTATTGTACAACGGTTTTCGGAAAATAGGATGAGGGATTCTGAGATGATCCCTGTGAATAGTAGATCTGTGCCAGCACAGAGGAATAGGCCAATAAGTGATACAGTGAGGGAAAAAAGTATTTGATCCCCTGCTGATTTTGTACGTTTGCCCACTGACAAAGAAATTATCAGACTATAATTTTAATGGTAGGTTTATTTGAACAGTGAGAGACAGAAGAACAACAAAAAAATCCAGAAAAACGCATGTCAAAAAATGTTATAAATTGATATGCATTTTAATGAGGGAAATAAGTATTTGACCCCCTTTCAATCAGAAAGATTTCTGGCTCCCAGGTGTCTTTTATACAGGTAACGAGCTGCGATTAGGAGCATACTCTTAAAGGGAGTGCTCCTAATCTCAGCTTGTTACCTGTATAAAAGACACCTGTCCACAGAAGCAATCAATCAATCAGATTCCAAACTCTCCACCATGGCCAAGACCAAAGAGCTCTCCAGGGATGTTAGGGACAAGATTGTAGACCTACACAAAGCTGGAATGGGCTACAAGACCATCGCCAAGCAGCTTGGTGAAAAGGTGACAACAGTTGGTGCGATTATTCGCAAATGGAAGAAACACAAAATAACTGTCAATCTCCCTCGGCCTGGGGCTCCATGCAAGATCTCACCTCGTGGAGTTGCAATGATCATGAGAACGGTGAGGTATCAGCCCAGAACTACACGGGAGGATCTTGTCAATGATCTCAAGGCAGCTGGGACCATAGTCACCAAGAAAACAATTGGTAACACACTACGCCATGAAGTACTGAAATCCTGCAGCGCCCGCAAGGTCCCCCTGCTCAAGAAAGCACATATACAGGGCCGTCTGAAGTTTGCCAATGAACATCTGAATGATTCAAAGGAGAACTGGGTGAAAGTGTTGTGGTCAGATGAGACCAAAATCGAGCTCTTTGGCATCAACTCAACTCACCGTGTTTGGAGGAGGAGGAATGCTGCCTATGACCCCAAGAACACCATCTAAGGGGACAGGACAACTTCACTGCATCAAAGGGACGATGGACGGGGCTATGTACCGTCAAATCTTGGGTGAGAACCTCCTTCCCTCACCCAGGGCATTGAAAATGGGTCGTGGATGGGTATTCCAGCATTACAATGACCCAAAACACACGGCCTCGATCTGGCTCTGATGCCAAGGTGCCAGGACCGGCTGATAACCTAACACACACTGAAATGGAGTAAGGTTAGTGGAGGAGTGGCGGAGGGAGTTTTGGGCCATCTCTGCCCAGGGGATAAAACCTGACCACTCCCCCGGCCGGTCCTGGCAATAGGACCTCAGAAACCTACCCACATCCTGGTTCACTCTCTCCACCTGCCCATTACTCTTGGGGTGAAAACCTGAGGTCAGGCTGACCGAGATCCCCAGACGTTCCATGAACGCCCTCCAGACCCTTGAGGTGAACTGGGGACCCCGATCAGATACAATATCCTCAGGTACCCCGTAGTGCCGGAAGACGTGTGTAAATAGGGCCTCCACAGTATGTAGGGCCGTAGGGAGACTGGACATAGGAATGAGACGGCAGGACCAGGATCGTGGTGTTCCCATGTGACGGTGGAAGGTCCGTAACGAAATCCACCGATAGATGGGACCACAGCCGTTGTGGAAAGGGTAGGGGTTGTAATTTCCCTCTGGGCAGGTGTCTAGGTGCCTTACACTGAGCGCACACCGAGCAGGAGGAAACATAAACCCTCACGTCCTTGGCTAAAGTGGGCCACCAGTATTTCCCACTAAGACAGTGCACTGTCGTGTAGCGGAGTATATGAGAATATAATCTATATACACCACTACACCCTGTCAGTGCAGGTCCCTGAAAATATCATCTACAAAGGATTGGAAGACTGATGGAGCGTTCATCAACCCGTACGGCATGACGAGGTACTCATAGTGCCCAGTTGTGGTACTAAATGCCGTCTTCCATTCATCTCCCTCCCGGATACGCACCAGGTTGTACGCGCTCCTGAGATCCAATTTTGTGAAGATTCGCGCCCCGTGCAATGACTCCGTCATACTAGCAAGAAGGCGAGAGACAAATCGGCATATTCGGGGGGAATGTGCATGGTGGAGACCTGGTTTGGACTTTCCACCGTAGTTGCCCCTATGGAAACACCTACACACCTCCCCGAGCACTGACTTGACCATCCCTTGAGAGCCCTCTGTTGCCATGAAATTGTGGGGTCATGAGAAGTTAACCAGGGAAGCCCCAACACCACTGGAAACGCAGGAGAATCAATCGGATAGAGACTAATGTTCTCCTCATGACCCTCCTGCGTTTTCATCCAGAGTGGAGCTGTGACCTCCCTAATCAGGCCTGACCCTAAAGGGCGACTATCTAAGGCGTATACAGGGAAGGGCACATCAACAGGAACAATAGGAATCCCTAAACGACGGGAAAACTGACGATCAATAAAGTTCCCAGCTGCGCCTGAATCTACGAGCGCCTTATGCTGGGAATGAGGGGAAAACTCTGGAAATACAATATCAATACACATATGCGCAACAGGGAGCTCTGGGTGAGTCGGGTGCCTACTCACCTGAGACGGTCCACCAGTGCTCTGCCTACCGCCTCGACTCCTGAAAGACCCTCCCCTGCACCGACCAGCAGTGTGTCCTCCGCGGCCACAGTTGGTGCAGGAGATGGCCCTCCTTCCGGTCTCCCTAAGTGCAGCACATCCAAGCTCCATAGGAGTAGGGTCGGAGGTGCTGGGGGATGGAATGGACGGCCCCTGATCCGGACGTCCGCGGGTTGCCAACAGGTTATCCAGCCTTATCGACATGTCCACCAGTTGGTCCAGGTTAAGGGTGGTGTCTCTGCAGGCCAGTTCCCTACGAACGTCCTCCCGGAGGCGGCATCGGTAGTGGTCGATCAGGGCCCTCTCATTCCATCCTGCGCTGGCAGCCAGAGTCCTGAAGACCAGTGCAAAGTCCTGCGCGCTCCTCCTCCCCTGTCTGAGGTGGAATAGACGTTCCCCCGCCGCTCTCCCCTCCGGTGGATGATCGAATACCGCCCGAAAGCGGCGGGTGAAATCCTCATAGCGTACTGACGCTGCGTCTATTCCTCCCCACTCGGTGTTGGCCCACTCGAGCGCTCTCCCAGACAGTCAGGAGATGAGGGCGGACAAGCTCTCGTCTCCCGAGGGAGCCGGGTGGATGGTAGCCAGGTAGAGCTCTACCTGGAGCAGAAAACCCTGGCACCCGGCAGCTGTACCATCGTATGCCCTCGGGAGCGAGAGCCGAATCCCACTGGACCAGGTGACGAAGGGGTGGACAGCGGTGTGGGTGGTTGTGTAGTTGGAGGAGGTGTTGGACCACCACCTCTCTCCCATCGCTCCATAATGTTCAACACGCGCTCCATTGCGGTGCAGAGAGTCTGGATCATGGTCGCCTGCTGTTGGACACGTTCCTCCACTGTTCCGGACAAAATGAATGTACCTGCTGACTCCATATTTTGGTGCGTGTTTCTGTCAGGGTGTCAGTGTAATGCGGTAGGACGAAGTCAGGCGCAGGACACAGAGCTAATCGAAAATGTACTTTACTCGTAGGTAACGTAAATAACATAACCTCCACGCAGGGAGGAAACAAACCCACTCACCAGACGACAACCAAACATGAACAAACACGCACAACATACAGTGGGAGCCAGAGGGTTAAATAGGGAAGTAATCAATACCTAATGGGAACCAGGTGTGAACAATAAAGACAAGACAAGTAGAACACAGAAACATAGATCGGTAGCAGCTAGTACTCCGGTGACGACGAACGCCGAAGCCTGCCCGAGCAAGGAGGAGGAGCAGCCTCGGCTGAATCTGTGACAGCTGCTGGGTTATTTCACACTCAACAGTTTCCCGTGTGTATTGAGAATGGTCCACCACCCAAAAGACATGCAGCCAACTTGACACAACTGTGGGAAGCATTGGAGTCAACATGGGCCAGCATCCCTGTGGAATGCTTTAGAAACCTTGTAGAGTCCATGCCCTGACAAATTGAGGCTGTTCGGAGGGCAAAAGGGGGTGCAACTCAATATTAGGAAGGTGTTCCTATTGTTTTGTACACTCAGTGTAAAATTGATTTTCAAGCTCAACAAACTCACTTATAGATGATTTGAACATGATGTGCGAAAAATGCTAATATCAGTCCTGTGACTTGAATGGGATTTGTGCCACAAATACTAACATGTTAGTATGTGGAAACAGTTCCAGGGAAACTAAACCAAAGCATTGATTAATGCTATCATATGTTGTCCATAGACTGCTTACAGGGTAAGGAAACCAATTTGTAATTTTGTAATTTGGGTGAACTATCCCTTTAACCAAAAAACAGTTATTTGGAAGCCCAATGAGTCAAACATTTGGCTGTAATAGAAGAACACTTACGAATCCAACAGTTTATTTCCTTTCGTCTAAGTGTCTGGGTTTCAAGAGAGACAAGGTTTGGAAACTCCTGCTGTACATGACTTTGACTTCTATTCAGGGAAAACAACATCCTGAAAACATTGGTGAAAAGCTTTTTAAATTTTTTGTCAATTCAACGTCTATTCCACGTTGGTTCAATGTAATTGACGTGGAAACAATGTTCATTCAACCAGTGTGTGCCCAGTGGACAGTGTGTGAGCTCTGGTTTCCAGAATGGGTCAAAACATCTACTGGCTCCTGTGAGTTATAATAATAATAATATATAATATGCCATTTAGCAGACGCTTTTATCCAAAGCGACATACGTTTTTGTTTTTTTGTGTATGGGTGGTCCCGGGGATCGAACCCACTACCTTAGCGTTACAAGCGCCGTGCTCTACCAGCTGAGCTACAGAGGGCCATGATCAGTTATTGCCAGTTTCAATGCTTAATGGCCATGATCAGTTATTGCCAGTTTCAATGCTTAATGGCCATGATCAGTTATTGCCAGTTTCAATGCTTAATGGCCATGATCAGTTATTGCCAGTTTCAATGCTTAATGGCCGTGATCAGTTATTGCCAGTTTCAATGCTTAATGGCCATGATCAGTTATTGCCAGTTTCAATGCTTAATGGCCATTATCTCACAGGAGCCATCTCCTTTTCCCCGATAGCCATCACATCTGCACAAACACACATAAATGTCAACACTGCGGGGTGTGTGTGTGTTATGACAGAATAAATGACAGAGTTTATGAAATATTAGACCTAATATTTTCTGTACACTTGATGTGGTTAAAAACTATCCAGACGCAGTAGATGTTTTGACCCATTCTGGAAACCAGAGCTCACACACTGTCCACTGGGCACACACTGGGCTCCCGAGTGGCGCAGCGGTCTAAGGCACTGCATCTCAGTGCTTGAGGCGTCACTACAGACCCCCTGGTTAGATTCCAGGCTGTATCACAACCGGCCGTGATTGGGAGTCCCATAGGGCGGCGCACAATTGGCCCAGCGTCGTCTGGGTTTGGCCGGTGTAGGCCGTCATTGTAAATAAGAATTTGTTCTTAACTGACTTGCCTAGTTAAATAAAGGTTAAATAAATAAATAAAAATTAGCAGTCTATGGACAATCCATGCTTTGGTTTAGTTTCCCTGGTATGGTTTCCACATACTAACAGTGTTGTAAAGTACTTAAGTAAAAGTACTTTAAAGTACTACTTAAGTAGTTTTTTGGGTATCTGTACTTTACTATTTATATTTTTGACAACTTTTACTTTTACTTCACTACATTCCTAAAGAAAATATTGTACTTTTTACTCCATACATTTTCCCTGACAACCAAAAGTACTCGTTACAGTTTGAATGCTTAGCAGGACAGGAAAATGATCAAGTTCACACACTTATCAAGAGAACACATGGTCATCCCTACTGCCTCTGGCCTGGCGGACTCACTAAACAAAAATGCATCTTTTGTAAATGATGTCTGAGTGTTGGAGTGTGCCCCTGGCTATCTGTAAATAATGTCTGAGTGTTGGAGTGTGCCCCTGGCTATCTGTAAATAATGTCTGAGTGTTGGAGTGTGCCCCTGGCTATCTGTAAATGATGTCTGAGTGTTGGAGTGTGCCCCTGGCTATCTGTAAATAATGTCTGAGTGTTGGAGTGTGCCCCTGGCTATCCATACATTTTAAAAACAAGAAAATGGTGCCGTCTTTTAAATTATTTATACTTCTCCTTTTGATACTGAAGTATATTTAAAACCGAATACTTTTAGACAAGTGGTATTTTACTGGCTGACTTTCACTTGAGTAACTTTCTATGAAGGTTTCTTTACTTTTACTCAAGTATGACAATTGGGTACGTTTTCCACCACTGCATACTAACATGTTAGCATTTGTGGCACAAATCCCATTCAAGTCACAGGACTGATATTAGCATTTTTCGCACATCATGTTCAAATCATCTGTAAGTGACTTTTTTGAGCTTGGAAACCTATTTTACACTGAGCGTACAAAACATTAGGAACACCTTCCTAATATTGAGTTGAACCCCCTTTTGCCCTCCGAACAGCCTCAATTTGTCAGGGCATGGACTCTACAAGGTTTCGAAAGCATTCCAAAGGGATGCTGGCCCATGTTGACTCCAATGCTTCCCACAGTTGTGTCAAGTTGGCTGCATGTCTTTTGGGTGGTGGACCATTCTCAATACACACGGGAAACTGTTGAGTGTGAAAAACCCAGCAGCGTTGCAGTTCTTGACACACTCAAACCGGTGCTCTTGGCACCTACTACCATACCCTGTTCAAAGGCACTTAAATATTTTGTCTTGCCCATTCACCCTCTGAATGGCACACATACACAATCCATGTCTTCTTCTGTGAGGTTTAACGGTGGTTGGCATCCAATATGTTGCATTACCACCCCCAACTGAACTATAGTATAGATCCATTACACTTTGCGATACAAAATGGGAAAGGGGAACCGAATAATATACATATATTTTAATTACCCTACCAACAAACCCTATACTCATTAAAATGCATCACCTTATTCCACTACTTTAACCCTATGTGATCCTACCCCAGGTCAACAGCCTGAGAGGACTGGACACTACCACTAAACACACGCTGTAACTCTTCTCAAGTCAAATCTCGTACCCCAAGTACTTCTCTGCAGCTGCCACCTCAACATCTATTTTCTGTGATTTACGTTTCATTTCTGCGGTAAAGTCAATAACCATTGCTATGAACACTAAGAAGCCAACCTTATTGAAGCATATATCACTTATTGGCCTATCCCTCTGTGCTGGCACAGATCTACTATTCACAGGGAACCTCTCAGAATCCCTCACCCTTGACCCATCCTCCTCTACTTTCTTCACTGCCTCAGCATACGACACCTTCTGCACTGCATTTACATTACATTTTAGTCATTTAACAGACGCTCTCATCCAGAGCGACTTACAGTTATTGACTGCATACATTTTCATACTGTTCCCCTGTGGGAATCGAACCCACAACCCTGGCGTTGCAAGTGCCATGCTCTACCAACTGAGCTACACAGGGGGCCACTACTCTGACTCGAGCCACCTCAACCTCCCTCTGTCGCCCGGACACTTCTGATCCCCAGCAACATGTGCATCCCTACAGTTGACACACACACCTTTATCCACCGAAACTACACAATCCTCTATCCCATGCCCTCCTGCACACTTCCCACATCTTGGAATCTCCTACCTACACACTGCTGCGACATGACCATAAATGTTGCACCTGAAACAGCGCAGTGGATTCACCACAAACGCTCGAACAGGATAACTGATATATCCTAACATGACCTTGTCGGGTAAAGACTCTGACTCAAAACGACTGACATTGACTCTTCTATTTCACCACACTCACCACCAGGTCTGCATCGCATCAAACGGCAGGCATCACAAACACCAGGAATCTTCAACTTCAATTGCTCCACCTCCACACTTAACGCTACCCCAGAAATCACTCCTTTCAATAGTGCCCTGTTCCTAAGAGCAAAGCAAGAAACAGATCTTGACCCAAGTTGCGTCGCACGGAGCGCCTGCTCCCTCTGATCTGAAGAAACACAAAGAAACATCACAAGTCCACTTCGGGTTACCTTGACACCAGTCTTGCTCGACATACCCTCTCCCTTGTTATTGCTAGCTTCAACAGATTCAAACCCATTCTCTGCCTCCCTCAGTCTTCTCAGTATTCAACTTTTCCAAGCCGACATCTCTTTTTAGCGAGATACATGCTAAGCCCTGTACTCACTCCACTTCTTCTTCGATGGGGTTCAACGGCGGTTGGCATCCAATGTTAATGGTGCATTACCACCACCAGCTGGACAGGGTATTGAATAAGAAACTAAAAAACCATTCCGGGAAGGGGGTAAAACGACATCATACAAAATGAAACACATCAACTAAGAAAACCCATCCCACTTCTTCAATCACAGTCCACGCCAAAATACATCCCTACACAGGCTCAGGGGCCTGTGATGGCAGAACATTCACCGACAGGATTTCTTGCGCGGCCTCGGCTGTGAAATCACGAAGACCCCAAAAACGTTCAGCGGCATTCACAATTATTCCAATTTTCTTAGACTTCTTCTCCGCTTGTGCTGTACAGTTTATAACCACTGCAATAAATAATACAAAGTCCACCTTTTTAACATGTAGCATTTCACTATCCCTCCGTTGATGAGAACCCTTCACTGGTCGCTCTACTACCATTGTTTCTTCCCCGCCACTCGTTCCTTCCAATCTTCTCACCGCCTCCAGATAGGAGACACGCTGGACACTCCTTACCCTTGCCACCTCATTCTCCTTCACCCTAACAGGACACTCCTTACCCTTGCCACCTCATTCTCCTTCACCCTAACAGGACACTCCAGGAATTCAGGTGTATGTTCACCTCCACAGTTGCAGCATTTCACTTCATCTGGCATACGATACTCTTCCCTTCTGCACACACTTGACACATGGCCAAGTCTTTTACATGTATGACACTGAAGGGGCTTGTGCACAAAAGCTCTTACAGGGTATCTCATGAATCCTAACTTTATATGAGAAGGGAGAGACTCTTCATCAAAGAACAGTAGCATGGATGAAGATAACTTATTTTCTCCATCCACCAAACCGGTCAGTCAACGTGCACCAACCACTCCATCGATTTCCTCAATAATATCATCTTCCTTTATTTCTTGCGCCAAACCAGAAATAACCCCCTTGACAGGCACCTTGCTACGAAAATCCATACAGGAAACATTCCACCCCGATATCTTTTTGAGTCATAAAACACGCTTCTTATGCTCCGCAGACAAACAAAAAATCAAAAGAAGACCACTTTCACCTGGATTCACCTGGTCATGTCTATGTCATGGAAAGAGCAGGTGTTCCTAATGTTTTGTACACTCCGTGTAGATACTTTGGGGTGATTTGGACATGATGCGTGAAAAATGCAAAGACCATGACTTGTGCCACAAATGCTAACACGTTAGTATTTGGAAACAGTGCCAGGGAAACTAAACCAAGCATGGATTGCTGTCATACCTTGTCCATGGACTGCTTATGTAAAGGACGTCACACTGCTTGCTTAGCGAGTACCACTTCCTCCCGATTCGGCCCATACCTGGCGCGAACTCGGGAGCTCTACCTCACAAACACCGCCCTCCTCAAGCTTCTCAGTCGATCGTGCCACCTCAAAAGCTAGCTGATGAGGCGACGCAAGAGGGACACAGGCTGAGGAGTAAGTTTCACACATCCCCACGCGCTACACTTACAAGGAAACCAATATGCAATTGTGTAATTTGGGTGAAATAGCCCAAATAATGATAATCAGTCTCTGTCAGTGGTGTAATGCAATTTTTTTTTTATTATGTCATAATTTATCTATCAAATTGTGTACCGACAGATGTAGGCCTAGCCTATTTAATATGATTATAGAATATGCATAAAATGCATCCTCCAATTGCCTATGCCCACATATATTGTCTCAGGAAAATGGTCTATTTTTAATACCCTCAATCACCAAGTTAGGCATACTTCGTTTCAAAATAGGCCATCATCGCTGTCAATCGTGAATGATAATTCTTCACATTTTACCGGTGAAATGTCCAAACTGCGTCTGTATGCCAATCATTTGATCTCAATCAGTTTCATGGGAATATGCATTTAGATCTTCTTGAATTACTGTTTGGTGAGCGAATTAGAGCAGATGGTGTTAACAAACTGTTAGCCTGTATTTTGTTTTAATCAAATAATATATCCTTCCTAATGGCACCCGCTGTTGAGTGTTGGCAGCATGAGGAAAGAAATGTGACTATTCAGCTTCAGCTAACCATCATAAAATCTCACTAGAAATGAAGAGGTGTTTTTGGTGTAACAGTAACATTATAGGCCTACTATGCTATGCTATTTTATTAGGTTCTGTTATGTAAAATACTAATTAATCATTTTGTGATCTTGCGGGACATTGATTCAGCTTCAGAAACCATTTTCCAGATATATATTTGACCAGCTCTGTGTATTCTCACATGTAAACGAGTGAGGGAGCTGCGCTCCAGCAGCACTACACCCCTGGTCTCTGAATGCATCTGTTTGCTGAAGTATTGAGCAGTGAGAGGTACAATAAGAGATGCCTCCATTATCTCCACTAACTCTTACCATGCTCCCTCCACAGCTGTCGTTCGGTTTGCATAAAGTTCAGATGAAGTTCCTCCACCTCTTGAGCACAGAGGCCAGTCAGGGCATTACCTTCCACTGTCTGAGTGACCCTCCTTTCAGCCCCACAAACGCCAACAGCGCTGATGACCCAGGACAGGAGTATCAGGTCAGACCACCGAGGTTCAGGGGATGGAACGGACAGATGTTTGAGGCAGACACTCTACTTGAACCTCACGTGCTACTAGATGAATGCAGGGTAAGGAGCCGGAGAGAGGAAGAGATATATGATGCTTTCACTTCAGACCTGAGGCTGTATTCATAAAACATTTCAAAGTAGCATTGCTGATCTATGATCAGATACTCCCTGTCCATGTAATCTTTTTCATTATAAACTAAAAGGCAAAACTGATCCTAGATCAACACTCCTACTTTGAGACTCTTTGTGAATACGGGCGTCCATTGTGTGTCAATGACTTCATATTGTATATTTTCCCTTCTAGATCCAAGATGGCAGCTGGCACCAGTCACGCTTCTTCTTCCATACTCAGGACAGCTACGAGCTCCCCATCATTGATATACAGGAGCGACCGTCGTCACAGCCCAACGACCTGCGCCACCTCGAAGTGGGACCTGTCTGCTTCCTGTGAGGTCATCATCCATCGCTAGCCTGTCTGTCCAAAATATAAACTATAAAAAACCGAGCATGGCATAAGCAGGCCAAAATGGCTGCTCCCCAAACCAAAGAAAATCTCTGTAAGCCCAAGCAGAGTTGGTCAGGTCTACTCCCCCACTTGGGATGCCCTTTATGGAGTGTTTGTGAGTGACAAACGCCCTGTCCAATCGATGGCAGACTTTTGCGGAAGAACTCAGTCCACAGGAAACTAGGCCAGCTCAGGAGAGCAGTGTATACCAATATTTGTCAAATAAATGTGTAAAGTGTGTCTGTTTTGTTTCTGTTTTTCAAAAGGTGCTTGAGTTCGTTGGATAGTTGGTCCCTGAACTCAGGATAGGGCTCATCCACACAACACCCTCCTAAAACTCGAATCCTGTACCTCCCTCCCTACTGTACCTCCCACCCCCTCCTCCTTCTCCCCCATAAACACCCTTCCAGCCATCCTCAGAAGGGGCCTAGCTATCTGAAGGAAAGCTCTAGGGGCTTTGTAACAGGAATACTGTACAACCAAAGCGTCATAAGAGTGCAATAGCTTGTGAATTAAGAGTGAGAGATTTCATATTGCATTTTCAATCAAAGGTCAACCGCCAGCTCGGACCGCCATTTTGTTTATTTTTAATGTTTGAATCTGTTGTCCAACACAGCTGGACGTTTACACCTTGGGTAAGTCCAAAATGGCACCCTATTCCCTATGTAATGCACTTGGTTTAACCAGGGCACATAGAGCTCAAAATTAGTGCACTATATAGGGAATAGGGTTCTATTTCGGACACAGCCCTTGAAAGATGGTGCTCTACCTCCTGCTTGTATGCCTTCTAAGTATAGGTGCTTGTGTCAAGTAATTTTTTTGTCCTTATAAGTTGTATGTACCGGTTACATCAAGATCTGTATCTGTGTAAGAGTACTTATTTGAAATATATTTGAAATGTATATGAAACATTTGTTGATAAATTACATTTTTTAGCTTTTACTTTTAATTTTTATTTGGTAGGAGGTAACCTATCATTGGTGCTGCAACAGACACAAGAGCGTGAGACATCAGTGAGTTGTGAGACATTTTTCCTGTGTATATTTTGACATTATATAGTTGATTATTTATATCCTTTGTTTTTGTTCACATTACTGTACCCCAATAAATTATACTCTCAGAGATCTATTTGGTCAACTCCAACTTAGTCCAAATAACTATTTATGTAAAAATGTGTATTTGTATACTATGTACACACATTATGTGACTGTTCATTGTATATGTTCACATTCACTACAATGGGGATTGATAGCTCATACTGGCAGCTAGCATAGGCCAGAGTCAGAACACATCAGAAATAGCAACAATCTTGTTCTTAAGTTATGTTACATTGAAAAAAGTGTAATTAAATAAGTAAATGCTCTCGAAGAATAAAGTTAAAATTGTGTAAATATGAAATATGTTGACATTAAATAAATGAAATGTTTTAATCCCAAAATAGTAAATACCGTCTTGTTATTTTGTTGACGTTCATAACAGTATTTCTGAAGTCCAACAGTGACCTGGTTAAAAACTGCAATTAGAGAAAGCTACTTATCATAAACAGTACAACTTCAGATTTCCCATACTCATAAGTCTGTATTATTTGTTCGCTCCAAATTCGGAGAAGTCCAAGTCCAACACGCCCCACTGGCATCAAACTTGAAAATCTGTTTTTCATTGAAACGTTTTGAATTCTTGACACCCGCTCTCCCAGTTCCAATAACATTTAAACTTTTCTGGAAGCTGTATAGATACTGATAACAAGGAGAGTTACTAGTAACAAGGAGAGTTACTGATTTCCTATTAAAAACAATGCGTGTAGGCTACATATAAACATCACTTGGGCTTTTCCTTCTTTACAAAATGTGATGTTTTATAAGACACACAAGTTGATTAAATTACCATGACAACACCAGCAGGGACAACACAATACTGGCGTGGACCTTTAAACTTCACAGAGATGCTATGGCATGACAAGCCCTGTGTTCCCATGGATAGGGACAAAGCAAATAAACTATGAGAAACAAAATGGCTGACTTCTCTTGAGATAGATACTGAGAACAGTTTGGTTTCAGATGTTTGCTCTTGTTTGACCCGCCTTGGAGACTGTTGCATTTGTCTCCTCCCAACAAAGATACAAGAAAAACAATGCATATTTCGTTATTGTCTTTTCATCTCCCCTGGGCCTGGTCAATATGGGTTAGAATGGCTTTAGTTTTAAAATGGTCAGCTTCAGTCCTCAGAACAACACAGCTCCTATTGAAATACATCGGCCTACACACACACACGCAGCGTAAGAGAGAAAGAGGCTGGCTGGCAGACTGATATGCAGCATATGATAGAGAGATAATTGAATAGAGCGAGAGAGATCTTCCACACATCAAATGTCCTATATTACATGAATACCAACACCAGGGGGCGCTTTTGTGCTTTGTCAAGCCAAACCGGAATACATCCGTCACATATTTTCTCCACGTGAAGCGGAAGACGGTAAACTTCAGACCGCTTTGATTGAAACAGAGCTGCGAGACAGTAACTTATATAAATTCGTACACGTTTGTGTGCAAGTATGCTGCCTTCAGTGGATACAGTCGCAGCTGCTGAAAGCCAAGTCGAGAATGACAGTCTGGGAGACGAACTCAAAGGAAAGAAAAGAAAAATATCCCTGTCAAGGTAATTAGGAAGGCAGCTAGCTAGCTAAGCTAACGCTTGGTGGGCTAGATGGTGGCTAGCTCAATAACACAGAAAGCTAGCTTACCTAGCCATAGTGATTACTACTAGCTTACCTTACTGTGTCTCTGAATGTATGTAAAATAATTGTGGCTGGTTATGTTTGTAGCTAAAATAACAAGCTATCAGGAAAGCACATGGGTACCCACGTGCTGTGATGTCCACGCCCCTTTGAGGCTGGTGATGTTGAGTGTTTGTTGAACATGACTTCTCATTTAATCTCTACAGTTGTGGTGTGTGTGGCTCTGAAGAGGCGAATTATAGATGTCCCGGCTGTCTCAAACAATCATGCAGGTAAGAGGAGAGACATCTGGTGCATCTCAATAGTATAAAGTGGCTTGCTCTCCCTTTAATCATCTGCACTGATGGGAAAGACAATGGAAAGCTCTCAATTCTATATTCCTCGTGTCCTTTCTCCTCGTCTCCTTCTTAAAACTCAAGCTGTTTACAAGACTATGGCTGTATGTATCCCAAATGGCTCCTTATTCCCTATAGGCCTATTGCGCAACTTGGGCAGTACTTTTGACCAGAGCCTATCGGGCCCTGGTCAAAAGTAGTCTACTATACAGGGAAAACGGGTGCCATTTGGGGCTGAACCTATCTCCCCAGGTGTTTAACAACATTCTCTACTTATTTTAATATCAAGATGGAACCAATTTCTCTTCAGGTTTTTATAACATAATAATGTCAGTGATTTGGTGGTGGGCTAGACTGCACCACCTCCAAGGTCAGAAATGGATTGGGTAACCCTTCTACACCCAAGACAACAGTAAAGCTGAAAATCCTTTGATTAGGCCTAGGCTATGTAACAAAAATGTGAAGGTAGTCTATTCTTGAGCACTGTCCGTGTAGGTATGTGTAGTGTGAAGGTATGTGCGAGTAAGACAATGGTATTTTTGATAGATGGACATGTCCAGGTGATTCTTCTCGGCCGTGGTATGAAGCTATCAAATCCAAGTCCCATAAAGCAAGTGAAGCCTACTTAGAAATACCTTTCAGCTTTTAATGTCAGTCTGAATGGCACTATCAAAATTGCACCTGCACATCTCAATAAGATTTGAAAGAGGTAATTTGCACGTTTCTAACGTCTCCCCATTGTTTTGCCATTCCTCAGATAGTTTGTGGAGATGGTCTGAGAGCCCCCGGCCAAGTACCTCTCTGTCAGCAAGTGTCTGAAGTGGATTGTGATTTGTGAATGTCTGTGTTTGGATCACATCCCAACTGTTCATTAAAAGAAACTAGGCCCTAGAGAAAACCAATCAAGATCCCTTGACATTATTATGGACGTTTCTTTTAGATACCGCAATCCTACCACGGATGAAAATGGGACTACAGATTAAAATTAGCTACACTACTTGACCAAAAGTATGTGGACACCTGCTCGTCGAACATATCATTCCAAAATCATGGGCATTAATATTGAGTTGGTCCCCCCTTTGCTGCTATAACAGCCTCCACTCTTCTGGGAAGGCTTTCCACTAGATTTCTGTATGGACCTCGCTTTGTGCACACAGGCATTATCATGCTGAAACAGAAAGGGCCTTCCCCAAACTGTTGCCACAATGTTGGAAGCACAGAATCGTCTAGAATGTCATTGTATGCTGTAATGTTAAGATTTCCCTTCACTAGAACTAAGGGGCCTAGACCGAACCATGTAAAACAGCCCTAGACCCTTATTCCTCCTCCACCAAACTTTACAGTTGGCACTATACATTCGGGCAGGTAGCGTTCTCCTGGCATCTGCCAAACCCAGATTCGTCTGTCAGACTGCGGGATGGTGAAGCGTGATTCATCACTCCAGAGAACGCGTTTCCACTGCTCCAGAGTCCAATGGTGGCGAGCTCAGAATGATGGAGGCCACTGTGTTCTTGGGGACCTTCAATGCTGCGGAAATTTTTTGGTACCCTTCCTCAGATCCGTGCCTCGACCCAATCCTGTCTCGGAGCTCTACGGACAATTCCTTCAACCTCATAGCTTGGTTTTTGCTCTGACATGCACTGTCAACTGTGGGACCTTATATAGACAGGTGTGCGCCTTTCCAAATCATGTCCAATCAATTGAATTTACCACAGATGGACTCCAATCAAGTTGTAGAAACATCTCAAGGATGATCAATGGAAACAGGATGCACCTGAGCTCAATTTCGAGTCTCATAGCAAAGGGTCTGAATACTACACTTGCAAAAATTTCTAAACCTGTTTTCGCATTGTAATTATGGGGTGTTGTGTGTAGATTGATGAGGGGGGGAAAAATCATTTTAATCCATGTTAGAATATGGCTGTAATGTAAGAAAATGTGTAAAAGGTCAAGGGGTCTGAATACTTTCCTAATGCACTGTGTGTATATATAGTGGATCTAGCTAAATCCGGTGCAGTGGCATGTTGTACATTATTAGCCTAGGTCAAATAATGAAAATGTACATTTGTGGACCTAGGGGTTAGCTAATAATATAAACTAGCTAGTGGAAACCAGTTATAGGCCTTACTTCTTTATAGTCTCCATACCCAATCACTCCGCACACAGTGAGTCCCAGGTGACAGACGTAGACGCAGAGGATTTCAATCTGTCATAGGAGAGGAAGGGAAGGGTCTTCCTTCAGTGGCACACAGACATTTCCCAGCATGCAGTGAGACATCTCCACACTGATTTACTCCTCTGTACATACTTCTGCCGTCCATCCTTCTGCCGTCCATCCTTCTGCCCTCCATCCCCAGTCTTCTGCCCTCCATCCCCAGTCTTCTGCCCTCCATCCCCAGTCTTCTGCCCTCCATCCCCAGTCTTCTGCCCTCCATCCCCAGTCTTCTGCCCTCCATCCCCAGTCTTCTGCCCTCCATCCCCAGTCTTCTGCCCTCCATCCCCAGTCTTCTGCCCTCCATCCCCAGTCTTCTGCCCTCCATCCCCAGTCTTCTGCTTGCATGATGCAACTCTGCCCATAGTGAAAGACAGGGTTCTGGTTTGCCTTTTTCCAGACCTGCTGTTATGCAACACTGGTTCGCGTGAGTTGAATTCAAAATGAGGTACTTAGTTCTAAGTAGTCAATTTACTAAGAAAATTGCAGAGTTTGTATTCTACAAAGTGCCTAAATGGATGCTTTGTGTTTGGACAGCCGGAGCTGACTTGGATACTGTATCAATCTGTTGTGTTCAAAGTTCATGGCTGAACCAAAACCTCTACATAGCTTATTTTCTTGCTATAGTTCTAGTGCTGAGTGTACCAAAAGAGCATACTTTGATGAAATGTTATATTATAAATGTCCTCTTATTTCTTTATTTTTTGTCCCCTAGCTTGCCTTGTGTGAAGAAGCACAAAGAGGAGTCAGGATGCAGTGGAGTTCGAGACAAGACTGCCTTCGTGGCCCTCTGCAAGATGGATGACATGAACCTACTCAGCGGTGAGACACTCCCCCTGCTGTGTGCATGCATGCGTGTAACCGTCCAAGGTTTGTGGATGGCAGGACTACCTGGAAATCAGTGATGATTGTTGCTGAGTGAATGGACTATCCTGGCTAAACAAAGATTCATTAAATTGTGTGTAACTGTGGTCTCCTTTGTGGCCCTGCTAGACTACAGGTTCCTAGAGGACACGGGGAGGATGGCAGACAGCGCCAACAGAGATTCCCTGGTCCGCGGCCCTCCTGTTAACTTTAGAGTAAGTCATTCATCCACCACCTCTCATTTAATTGATTGAATGTATGTTATTGGATTTGTGATATATTTATATATCAGACAAAATGCTTTACATAGTGAGAGAGAAACTCACCAGATCAACCACAAGTTTGACAGTGAGACAGACAGTGAGACACAGTAGGCTGGTGATTCCTTCTATCGGGCTCTCGCCAGAAAGACTCGGAGAGAGTGTTATGGTTGTCTTCACCGCAATATTGATTTCTATTTTCATAATCTCTTAGTGTTTCGGTACACACTAGAGCATTTCTAACAACTTGCCTCACTAAATCTCTTTTTTTGGAAATTAATTCTTTATATGATTAAATTGTGTGGTTTTGGGTTTGCTCTCCGTGCCTACATGGCTCTTCAGGTAACTATGTGGTTTGAGCTGAGCTGGAGCCCATAACCACAGACTCATAACCACAGACAGACATTCATTGAAAATGGCACTTTCAGAGAGCGACAGTCTGCCAGCCCAGTCCCTTACCTGGATTAATTTAAGACTATAACATGCAGAGTTTTATATGATGGCTTGAGGTAATGTGTTTTTGCTTCGGTCTGGTTCAGTGGTCACAAATCTATCAAAATAAGACTGATTCTTCTTAGCAAAAGAGGGGGGAAAAGTCTGTCTGGCAAGTAATGTGAATGTCTGTCTGGGCGGCGGCATTCTTCCATAATTTCTATTGATTGAGGATTTATTTGTGAATTTACCAGTTGCATAACCAGGTAGGTAAGCACAGACGTTTGTTTATGGAATGCGCTCGCTTGCGCTCTCTCATTCCCTCCTATCTCTCTCACCCCCCTCTCTCTCTCCAGGCTAAGAGACTGACAGCCCAGGCGAGGAGGCTGAACATCACGTTGAGGTTCCTTCCCAACACATTCACCAAGAGCAGAGAGAACTCCACCATCTGTCTCAAGAAGTAGGTTCCTCCCAGACATCAGGGCCATGTTCAGTAGAGCACAACTTACTAACGTGTTTTGTAACAGTTGTTTTTGGCTCAGTGAAAGCAAGGCAATGTTTGCTTCCCCTCTGTAAGAGGACCTCTAAACATACAGGTGGCCCTTTGACCTAAATCCGAAACCCACAAAAAACAACAACTTCTATATTCAGTCAGGTGGTTGAGGATCCTCATGTGTTTTGAGATCGGAGAAGTGTTTGTCCCTGCCACAGGATGGCGCTCTTGTTAAGTTTTACACCAGTCCAACCGACGCTTGGCATTGCGCATGGTGATCTTAGGCTTGTGTGCGGCTGCTCGGCCATGGAAACCCATTTCATGAAGCTCATGACAAGCAGTTCTTGTGCTGACGTTGTGTGGCATTCCACTTCGCGGCTGAGCCGTTGTTGCTCCTAGACATTTCCACTTCACAATAGCAGCGCTTACAATTGACCGGGGCAGCTCTAGCAGGGCAGAAATTTGACCAACTGACTTGTTGGAAAGGTGGCATCCTATGACTGCCACGTCGAAAGTCACTGAGCTCTTCAATAAGGCCATTCTACTGTCTGTTTGTCTATGGCGATTGCATGGCGGTGTGCTCGATTTTATACACCTGTCAGCAACAGGTGTGGCTTAAATAGCCAAATACAGAAAGTATTCAGACCCCTTGACTTTTTCCACATTTTGTTACGTTACAGCCTAATTCAAAAATTGATTACATAATTTTTTCCCCTCATCAATCTACACACAATACCCCATAATGACAAAGCAAAAACAGGATGTTAGAAATGTTTGCAAATTTATAAAAATACAACTTAAATATTTACTAGTATTCAGCCCCTTCTTGGGTATGGCGCTACAAGCTTGGCACCCCTGTATTTGGGGAGTTTCTCCCATTCTTCTCTGCAGATCCTCTCAAGCTCTGTCAGGTTGGATGGGGAGCGTCGCTGCACAGCTATTTTCAGGTCTCTCCAGAGATGTTTGATCGGGTTCAAGTCTGGGCTCTGGCTGGGCCACTCAAGGATATTCAGAGACTTGTCCCGAAGCCACTCCTGCATTGTCTTGGCTGTGTGCTTAGGGTCGTTGTCCTGTTGGAAGGTGAACGGTCATCCCAGTCTGATGTCCTGAGTGCTCTGGAGCAGGTTTTCATCAAGGATCTCTCTGTACTTTGCTCTGTTCATCTTTCCCTCGATCCTGACTAGTCTCCCAGTCCCTGCCGCTGAAAAACGTCCCCACAGCAAGATGCTGCCACCACCATGCTTCACATTTACATTTACATTTTAGTCATTTAGCAGACGCGACTTACAGTTAGTGAATACATATATATATATTTTTTTCATACTGGTCCCCCGTGGGAAGCGAACCCACAACCCTGGCGTTGCAAACGCCATGCTCTATCAACTGAGCTACATCCCTGCCGGCCATTCCCTCCCCTACCCTGGACAACGCTAGGCCAATTGTGCACTGCCCATGAGTCTCCCGGTCGCGGCCAGCTGCGACAGAGCCTGGATTCGAACCAGGATCTCTAGTGGCACAGCTAGCACTGCGATGCAGTGCCTTAGACCACTGCGCCACTCAGGATGGTGCCAGGTTTCCTCCAGACGTGATGCTTGGCATTCAGTTCAAAGAGTTCAATCTTGATTTCATCAGACCAGAGAATCTAAGGTGCTTTTTGGCAAACTCCAAGTGGGCTTTCATGTGCCTTTTTACTGAGGAGTGGCTTCCGTCTGGCCACTCTACCATAAAGGCGTAATTGGTGGAGTGCTGCAGAGATGGTTGTCCTTCTGGAAGGTTCTCCCATCTCCACAGAGGAACTCTGGAGCTTTGTCAGAGTGACCATCGGGTTCTTGGTCACCTCCCTGACGAAGGCCCTTCTCCCCCGATTGCTCAGTTTGGCCGGGCGGCCTGTTCTAGGAAGAGTCTTGGTGGTTCCAAACTTCTTCCATTTAAGAATGATGGAGGCCACTGTGTTCTTGGGGACCTTCAATGCTGCAGACTTTTTTTGGTACCCTTCCCCAGATCTGTGCCTCGACCCAGTCCTGTCTCGGAGCTCTACGGACAATTCCTTCAACCTCATAGCTTGGTTTTTGCTCTGACATGCACTGTCAACTGTGGGACCTTATCGAGACAGGTGTGCGCCTTTCCAAATCATGTCCAATCAATTGAATTTACCACAGATGGACTCCAAGTTGTAGAAACATCTCAAGGATGATCAATGGAAACAGGATGCACCTGAGCTCAATTTCGAGTCTCATAGCAATGGGTCTGAATACTACATTTGCAAAAATGTCTAAACCTGTTTTCGCATTGTAATTATGGGGTATTGTGTGTAGATTGAGGGGGGAAATCATTTTAATCCATGTTAGAATAAGGCTGTAATGTAAGAAAATGTGGAAAAAGTCAAGGGGTCTGAATACTTTCCGAATGCACTGTGTGTATATATAGTGTATCTAGCTAAATCCGGTGCAGTGGCACGTTGTACATGGTCCCTGACAAATCAACAAATAAATACCATGGATGGATGAAGGGGCCCATTTGGGCTAGTTGAAATGAATGAGTGTTTAAGCCTTGAGAAGAATGTGACTGCAAAACACCTTTCACACGTGTCAAAAATGATCTGTTCTATGTAGGGAATGGAAGTCAGGTGGTTGAGGAGCGTCATGTTTTGAGATCGTAGAAGTGTTTGTCTCTGCCACAGGATGGCGCTCTTGTTAAGTTTTCACCAGTCCTCTCATACAACAACACTGTTGTTTTAAAGGTTATGTATCTGTGGGGCATCAGTCCTCTGCATGTTTATGAAGGCACTACTCAACTCTGTATACCTGGCATGTGCTGTTCAGTCTTTAAAAGGCCTTACAGATCAATTTAGTGTGTGTCAGCTCAGGCAGCAACATTTGATAAGTTACTGGTGTGGGGTAATGTATTGCTGCCTGTAGCCCTTTGACTGGCTATGTAGGCTAAACCAAACCTGTCCGTATGTCCTGGCCTCTGGGGGCATCATAACTTCCTACTTGTGATGATTCACTGGACTGTGTGTTTCTATAGCAACCTGCTACCCCACCACTCATTTGAGTGTAAGAGGCCCGCCATAGCCCTAAGCCCAGACGTGTTTCTTTCCCCAGTCCCTCCATTTCTCTTTCCTTTTCCATTTTCCTGGATTTCCTGTGCTGCAGGTGGTCCCGTCTTTCCATATTTGACAACTTTTCCTGAAGGGACATCGTTCTGCTATTTCTGCTTCCGCCCCCCGCATGGAAGGAAACAAACATTTAACCCACAAGTTCACTATAAATAAAAATGTGCCCTCTGTAATGTCAATCAAAACTGCCCCTGAACAAAGTTAATGTTAGCCAGTCCACTCTTTTACATTCTGAATATAATGCCTCTCAGTCCAGTCTCTCGCTGGTGTTTTGCAGTTCTAATGTGCGCGTTATTGCCAGAAGGTGAGACAGCATTATGTAAGAAGAGGAGCAGAGTAGCCAGGCTCCTTTCTCTTCCAGGAAGACATAGCCTAGTATCTGCTTTTACATGGAACACTGGTGGAGGATTACATGTATCATTTAGGGTTACATCCATAGAAATAACATTACTGATAACTAAATGGTTATGGTTAGTGGTTACATCCTAAATATCATGCAGGCAGTGTGCATGCAGTTCACCTGTTGTATCTTGGGAGTTTCCAAGAAAGAGACAGACAAGAAGAGGATTCTCTAGGGATAGGAAATTAGCAAAGGGTATCAACTAAACAGAGACTGGGACTAAGGGTATCAACTAAACAGACTGGGACAAAGGGTATCAACTAAACAGACTGGGACTAAGGGTATCAACTAAACAGACTGGGACAAAGGGTATCAACTAAACAGACTGGGACAAAGGGTATCAACTAAACAGACTGGGACAAAGGGTATCAACTAAACAGACTGGGACAAAGGGTATCAACTAAACAGACTGGGACAAAGGGTATCAACTAAACAGACTGGGACAAAGGGTATCAACTAAACAGACTGGGACAAAGGGTATCAACTAAACAGACTGGGACAAAGGGTATCAACTAAACAGACTGGGACAAAGGGTATCAACTAAACAGACTGGGACTAAGGGTATCAACTAAACAGACTGGGACAAAGGGTATCAACTAAACAGAGACTGGGACTAAGGGTATCAACTAAACAGACTGGGACAAAGGGTATCAACTAAACGGAGACTGGGACAAAGGGTATCAACTAAACGGAGACTGGGACAAAGGGTATCAACTAAACAGACTGGGACAAAGGGTATCAACTAAACAGACTGGGACAAAGGGTATCAACTAAACAGAGACTGGGACTAAGGGTATCAACTAAACAGAGACTGGGACAAAGGGTATCAACTAAACAGACTGGGACAAAGGGTATCAACTAAACAGAGACTGGGACTAAGGGTATCAACTAAACAGAGACTGGGACTAAGGGTATCAACTAAACAGAGACTGGGACTAAGGGTATCAACTAAACAGAGACTGGGACTAAGGGTATCAACTAAACAGAGACTGGGACTAAGGGTATCAACTAAACAGAGACTGGGACTAAGGGTATCAACTAAACAGAGACTGGGACTAAGGGTATCAACTAAACAGACTGGGACAAAGGGTATCAACTAAACGGAGACTGGGACAAAGGGTATCAACTAAACGGAGACTGGGACAAAGGGTATCAACTAAACAGCACAGCAGGAGAAAATGGGTTTGAGAATATACTTGGTGCATTAAATATAATAAGCAGATGTTTGAGCAGTGTGACTGCAGATGGTTAGCGACATATTAATGCTGCGTACTCATACTGCCAGAGAAAGGCAATCATTACACACACACAGCCAGAGCGGGGGGATCATAATTGGCGGCCGGTTATAGAGGCTTTTATCCTGCCTGCCTCTCCCTGGTGACTGATGTCAAAAACAGGTTGAGGGTACACTATAAAGGGTTTAACTAGAAATTACAGGCCTGCGCTACTTTGCAAACCAAATCAACCGGTGGTACAGATATGTAATGGTTGGCAGAGCGTGTGGAGTATTTGTTAGGGTGGAAGGAGGAGGTACATGCTGTAGCACTACATTACAGGGCACTTTCCCTTGTGCTGCTAAAATAACACCCTATTCCCTACTATAGTGCACTACTTTTTAAAGTATTGCACTATGCATGGAATAGTGCCATTTTGGATGCACCCTCTGTCAACTCACCCTGTGTTCTTGTTCAAAGGTCAGATGATTCTTTGTGGCTTCACTGGCTTGCAAACAGACCAGTTACTTTTGTTATTTTTATGTAATAATTTGAATTGAAGTGTGGTTTGGAAATGTTTTGTTCTCTTCTCTCCTCAAGAAGAAGCGTGTCAATGTTTTGTTCTCTTCTCTGCTGAAGAGTCAACTTGGCAAATGTCTCATCTTTCTACCCCTTTGTTCTACTTTACTGGATGGAAAACAGAACTGTTACTTACTAGCAATAGATACTTTGGTATAGTACAAGTCACTGGGGATATGAAGGACGCCCCCCCCCCCACACACACACACACACACAAACATACCAGTGCATTGGCGCTGTCTAGTTTCACTTTTCTTTGTGGGAGATAAAGGCACCTTCTGAAATGGCAATGCAATGATATTCACTGCAGCTGCCTCTGTATGCCATGGCTGTGTTTTTGCATAATGCCATTGCCACCCCATGCCCCCAGAACCTTGAAAACAATTTCATTAGACAGGGTATAGCAGCCATACACATCATTGGTAGCAGCTCATAGCTGCCTGATAACCAGCTACCGAGCCAGCCATTAGGTGACTTGTATAACTGCAACCCAAGTTTGATAAACACCATATTGTTGTTGGAGGTATCCTTGTTGGCAGTTTGTTTGGGCACACATACTTCTTCTATCTGCATTTTCCCTCCATCTCAGAGCTTTATTTTAGAAATGATTACAGTGTGAGGTCACTGCGTTGGTAGATATGTTATGGGTCAGAGCTTCAAGGCTTCAATATGTTTTCATATTACATATTATGGAGGCCAGTTGTTACACTCTTGTTTGTTATACAGTGCAAAATATAGAACCTTGATAATAAAGTTTGTCATGGCAACAGAACTTAGACAAAGAGACCTTGGAACTGTGGTTGCCATGGGTTTGTGTTTGATAAGGGTTGTCTTAGTGCTGGCCAGTGATATGACTGGTGAGAATAAGGCTGGCCACTTGAGACATGATGAGAGATGACCTGCTTCCGACTGATAGGAGTTCACTTCTACACTATGCTCCACACACACACACTAGATTTTAATAATTTACGCACACACAGGTTGAAACACTGTTATTTCCAGTGCTCTGAGGTTTTTAGGTTGTTCAAATTCAACATTTTGTCTTCCAGACAAGCAAAATAATTAATGAATGAATGTAGAGCACACAATATTACTTCCAGAGGCTTCAAAACCACACTGATCACAAGCTGTTCTGCTGCAGAATTCAGAAATCTGGTGTGTTTGATTACTCTTCTTCCAAGCCCATTCCCCACTGGGTTGTTGAAAGCAACAAGAGATTTGTAGGAACCTAGATTTGGCCTTAGCAACAACAAGTCTAACTAGAATGTTTGTTGGCGTTTCGGTCGTTCAATAGCTGAGTTATCAGTCTTTTTTATTTATTTTTGCTACGGTGTTGGGCCTCTTGCAGGTGGATTTGCATGAAGAGTAGCATGGCTGGAAAGTAAGCAGGAATGCAATTTGAAGTGGGTTTGAACTTGACATTTCTTGATGAACTTGACTTATTTCTGCAGACCATGTAAGCTGACAGTCAGACTGCTTCTGGAGTTTGTGTTTTAGGCCCCATCGACCCACACAGACAGACTGACAGGCGGGGGGACCGACAGACGGACGGGGGGGACAAGCAAACAGACAGACAGACAGGCCAACAGACAGGGAGACAAGCAGACAGACTGACAGGCCGACAGACGGGGAGACAAGCAAGCAAACAGACAGGCCAACAGACGGGGAGACAAGCTGACAGGCTAACAGACGGGGAGACAAGCTGACAGACTGACAGGCCAACAGACGGGGAGACAAGCTGACAGGCTAACAGACGGGGAGACAAGCTGACAGACTGACAGGCCAACAGACGGGGAGACAAGCTGACAGACACACAGGCCAACAGACGGGGAGACAAGCAGACAGATTGACAGGCCAACGGACGGGGAGACAAGCAAACAGACACACAGGCCAACGGACGGGGAGACAAGCAAACAGACACACAGGCCAACAGACGGGGAGACAAGCAAACAGACACACAGGCCAACAGACGGGGAGACAAGCAGACAGACACACAGGCCAACAGACGGGGAGACAAGCAAACAGACACACAGGCCAACAGACGGGGAGACAAGCAAACAGACACACAGGCCAACAGACGGGGAGACAAGCTGACAGACCTATGCCATGCTCTCACTGTGCAGTCAGGCAGTATGTAAACACAAGCTAGTCTTACTCAACATGACATGTCATCCTCCCACCATCTACCCATTTTGTCTGTATGGAAAGTGCTTGTCGTGTTCCTCTGTGCCATCTCTTCACTTTTATCACTGACAGTGAGTGAATGATACCACATATTCCTGGTATGTAATCCTGACCCAGCCTGAGGTGCATGCACGCGCCTACACAGCCCGGCCCATCCCTTTTTCCAGCAGATAAAATAGTTTCCATTCGCCGTCAAGGCAGAACAATGCCCAAACACCTGGTGTTCCTCCTCTGACTTACCCCCCTCCATTCCCCCTCTTCCACCAAGCCCAGTCTCTGCCAAGCCCAAGCAAACATTCCTCAGCAGCCTAGAGGGGGATGGAATAGCTCTGCACCTGCATAGGGAATCCCCTCCCCAACCAACCCCCACTACTGCCTGCTTGGCCTGCCCCCCCTCACACCCTCCCCAGCCCAGCCAACTCCCCACTGCTGCCTGCCTGCCCCCTTACCTCCCCCACCCGCCCCTTCTGCCCACATCCAAATGGAAACTCATAAGCACATTTTCATTGGATGTTTTGCCAGTTCTGCACACAATTCTCATTTTTTCAACCCTCCATCTATACCCACCTCCTTCCTTTCTCTCTGTTTTCCGGAAAAAACATGTCTCCAGTGCTGACTCCCTCTCCCTTTTGTAACGTTGCCACCTGGATGGAAGCACCGCCACCACCAAAGCAGAACCAGAAGGCCAAAGTTTTGGAGTGAGCTCAGCTGTGAGGAGTAGGAAGAGGAAGGTGGTACTGATGATGATGATGACGAAGACATACTGTACACCCTCACCTGTCCTAACGATGAAGGGGGAGGATGAGGAGAAGAAGTCATGAAGACTTGACGCTGCATGCCACAGTCACCCTGTACCGTTCTGTTCCAGCCCTAACGATACTCAGCTGTAAGAGGAGGAGGATGGTAACGATAATGATGGAGACTTGACGCTGCCTGTTCTGTCCTGTCCTAGCCCTAATGATACTCAGCTGTAGCCCAGCAGGCATGTACCAGAGACCAGTCACAGTGAGCCTAGGGTCACTCTTACAACTCTAAATGGGTAGAACGCGTTCTGGTCAAAAGTAGTGCACTATGTAGGGAATGGGGTGAAAATGCAACCCTATTAATAAAGGGGGATACAGTTCTTTAATCCTCCTGCCTTTGGACAACATGAAAGGACTCAAAGGAGGACTGAGTCTTTGTAGTTTGGTTGAGCCCACGGTGTGTAGTTTGGTTGAGACAAACAAAAAGGTGTAATGGGTCCGCACTCAAAAAGATGTTGCATAAAGCTTACTTCATTATTCAATGTAATGTATTATTTTCACTGCATCAGGGATAGCATACAGACGTTCAGGGTGTAGGTACCATTTTAATTCAAAACAGCATTTGTAAAGAACAGATGAGCAGCAGGTGCTTCTAATCAGGGTTGTCACTCATCTGCCAATCAGGGATTGGTTGAGCCCACGGTGTGTCGTTTGGTTGAGCCCACGGTGTGTCGTTTGGTTGAGCCCACGGTGTGTCGTTTGGTTGAGCCCACGGTGTGTCGTTTGGTTGAGCCCACGGTGTGTCGTTTGGTTGAGCCCACGGTGTGTCGTTTGGTTGAGCCCACGGTGTGTCGTTTGGTTGAGCCCACGGTGTGTCGTTTGGTTGAGCCCACGGTGTGTCGTTTGGTTGAGCCCACGGTGTGTCGTTTGGTTGAGCCCACGGTGTGTCGTTTGGTTGAGCCCACGGTGTGTCGTTTGGTTGAGCCCACGGTGTGTCGTTTGGTTGAGCCCACGGTGTGTCGTTTGGTTGAGCCCACGGTGTGTCGTTTGGTTGAGCCCACGGTGTGTCGTTTGGTTGAGCCCACGGTGTGTCGTTTGGTTGAGCCCACGGTGTGATGGGCCACCAGGGGAATTCATGATATACTGAATGAAGGCAGCCAGATACCAAATGCAATGTGACGTCATGTTTTCAGACTTGAGTGACAACAGCCACAGTGATTGTTTTCTGTTAGTGGGGTTGCTAAATGTTTTGCACCCTAGAGAGTCGGGACCATAGACTTAGATAGACATTGCGTCATTGTATCTGTCCTATTATGGCGTCTGTGAGAGCATGGGCAGCTACATTGAGGCCATCTCCATTTTGAATTAGTCAATTTTCTTCTTCGGTGGAGTTTTATGGCGGACTACATCCAAAAAGTTGTATTGCCGCCCACTTCTGGATTCAAATTAAAAAGAAAACCATACTTGATGGGGAAAAAATGACTTACTCCTCACAATTTTAAAAATAGTATGTTGACCAAAACAAAAAACTAACTCTCACTTCTTCCATCCGTCAAAGGCTCTGGGCCTGAGATGTTAGTATGGCTCGTAACAGCCTTTCATGTAACTCCTTCACTGAGAATTCCTCCAATCCCAGAAACCGCTCTACTGCATCCATAATGGTGTCCATCTTTCTGGACTTTTTCTCCACTTCGGCAGTGCTGTTGATCACCATAGCCATGAAGACTACAAAGTCCTAGTTGGCCCTGACTTTACCCACCTTATTCTCCTTCACCATCGTTGGGCATTCCAAAAATGTAGCAACATGGTTCCCACCACAATTGCAACATTTCACACGATCAATACTCATACCACATTCAATATGATCTTCTCCACAACTATCACACCTTGGATTGGATTCTTTCTTCTACAGACAGCGATCACACTGCATCAATCTTGAGACAAATGCTCTGACATGGTAAATCATATAACCCAACTTCACCTGTGTAGGGAGGGACTCTCCATTAACCACTCTATTCATCTGACGTGCATCAATCACTCCAGGGATATTTTTTTTTCTACCACATCGACATCCCACGAAACGGCAGATATTACCCGCTTGAGGGGTGCCCTGCTCCGAAGGGCCACGCACGACACGGCAACCTTCTTGAATCAGGTGCAACGCAACACAAGCCCTTTCTAATCCTCAGAAGTACATAGTCAAAACAAGTCCACTTCTCGTAATCCTCACTGCATTTACTTTACCCATCACTCTTTCCTCCAGTTTGGATATCTCAAATGGATTCCTCAGGTTTGGCAACTCAATCTGCCCCTCAACTTACCGCACTCCTACAAGATAGAAGGGGACATTCACAGAACTAGACGTTTTGTTTTCCAACACTACTTTGCTCCGTTTCCCATTCTTGTGGACCATAGTCCAATTTCCTCGCTTTCACCGCCATTAGTTCCAAGATCCACACCTGCTTCCGCCATCTCATGACAGTAGTCAATTTTCTTATTTTACTACTTCTGAGTTGCCAAACAAACTGAAAGGGGACATACTGTTACCTGTAGTGTGTTGTCTGAACAAGTATAAAGCCAAGGCTGGCGATTTACTGCCACCTGTAGTTATGGAATGTTTGCTCATGAGTATAATGAATTGGCTGATCCCTCCTGATGACCCAGATGGAATCATGTGATTCTTCCTTAACCCACCCAGTTGACTACTTAAAAATGGTGAAAGTCCTCAAACATGGTGAAAGTGCCCATGCTATAATGAGCTTTTGGGCCCTAGAGTCCTGTATCATTCTCTATGGTCAGGTCTCATTATGGAATATCCGTCACCTGGAGTTGTAGTGTTGAGCATCTACACTATATATACAAAAGTATGTGGACACCCCTTCAAATTACTTAAGAGCTCAGTGACTTTCAACGTGGCTCCGTCATAGGATGCCACCTTTCCAACAAGTCAGTTCATTAAATGTCTGCCCTGCTAGAGCTGCCCCGGTCAACTGTAAGTGCTGTTATTGTGAAGTGGAAACATCTAGGAGCAAGCTCACAGAACGGGACCGCCGACGCACGTAGCGCGTCAAAATCATCTGTCCTCGGTTGCAACACTCACTACCGAGTTCCAAACTGTCTCTGGAAGCAACGTCAGCACTAACTGTTTGACGCGAGCTTCATGAAATGGGTTTGCATGGCTGAGCAGCCACTTACAAGCCTAAGATCACCATGCGCAATGCCAAGCGTCGGCTGGAGTGGTGTAAAGCACGCATTCTCAGGAGTAATGAATCACGCCATCTGGCAGTCCGATGGACGAATCTGGGTTTGGCAGATGCCAGAAGAACGCTACCTCCCCCAATGCATAGTGCCAACTTTAAAGTTTGGTGGAGGAGGAATAATGGTCTGGGGCTGTTTTTCATGGTTTGTGCTAAGCCCCTTAGTTCCAGTGAAGGCAAATCTTACCGCTACAGCATACAATGACATTCTAGACGATTCTGTGCTTCACACTTAGTGGCAACAGTTTGGGGAAGGCCCTTTCCTGTTTCAGCATGACAATGCCTCTGTGCACAAAGCGAGGTCCAGAAATGGTTTGTCGAGATCGGTGTGGAAGAACTTGACTGGCCTGCACAGAGCCCTGACCTCAACCCCATCAAACACTTTTGGGATGCATTGGAATGCTGACTGCGAACCAGGCCTAATCACCCAACATCAGTGCCCGACCTCACTAATGCTTTTGTGGCTGAATGGAAGCAAGCCCCCGCAGCAATGTTCCAACATCTAGTGGAAAGCCTTCCCAGAAGAGTGGAGGCTGTTATAGCAGCAAAGGGGGGACCAACTCCATATTAATTCCCATGATTTTGGAATGAGATTTTCGACGAGCAGGTGTCCACATACTTTTGGTCATGTAGTGTATGTCATGGTCATCCCCATGACAACTCGGACTCATCCACACACACAGCTAGACACATACACAGCATCAGTCTTACATTGGGGTTAAAGACTTTCTCTCGCTGTCTCTTGAATGCAAAAGAGATTGTTTTAGCTGAGAGACCAAGCACTGGTTACTGCAAGAAGACCGTGCCACTGCCAACTGATATTGAAATTGTTTGTCCAATTTTTATATTTATTGTATTTCGCTCTCTTTCTGTTTTGTCCTTTAGGGAGAATCGTTTCCTATGGCACCTGAAGCTCCTGTTCCCTCAGAGCAGCTCAGAGTTCACTGAGAGAAGGTGAGTGGTGTGTGTTCCTGCCTGTCTGCTTACCTCCCTGCATGCCTACGTGCTTGTACACGTGTTACACTTACTTGTCGGGTAGCACCTCTGCCAGAACAGTCTTTAGGAGCACTGTTAATACCAGTTGATGTCAGAGTCCAGGGGGTTGTAACCTGCAACCGAGAGCATCCAGATCACTGGAGAGTGACTGTAGTGTTGCCAGAGGATTGTCTCAGCACCCATTTATCCTCTAATGTTGAGGATGATTGACCCACATGTAAATAGTAAGCCCTCCAACAAGTCATTGATCAAGATCACGGTTTGACTCATGGTTGGTTCCTTGGAACTTGGTTGGTTGTTCACTCTCTTTTTGTCTCTCTTACTCTGTCACTCCTTTCTTTCTTACCCTCTCGCTCTCCTCTCCATCTCTCCCCAGGGTGTCCGATGACCAAACACTTGAACAGATCCTCACCCCCTACATCCACCCTACAGAGTCTGAGCCAGTGAGACGTCAAAAGTAAGAACACTCCACTCTTATATAATCTACTAATCAAATTAAACCAAAATCTCCAAATCAATCCAAATAAAGGGTTGGCTGCTGGTTGAGCTACTGCTCTTGGAGAGTATCTGAATAGCTAGTAGTATCCATGCCTGATTGCCCGGCTAGTTTGTTTGGCTCCATCTTTCCTCCCAAACAGAGCCTGCCTACCGACCTCACTAGGTGGCTATGGCTGAAGATCCATCAAGTGGTCCTGCAAGCTAGAAACAGAGCAAACCAAGATGGAGACTGGTCCAGAGAGAGGAATGTCAATGTCTCTGAGCTGTAGCCAGGGCCCAAATCTAGCTGGAATCTACATGCAAAAAATAAAAATGGTCAAACTGTGTTTCATTAGAGGTTTAAGATATAGAAATGAAATGTGGTTTTGGTTCTGTCACTGTGTAGTTACTCAACAGCAGGAATAGAAAGTTAACAATGTGGTAATGGAGTCTGAAATCAACACCAGTTAGATGGGCAGTTTGGATGACCTACTTTTTCCATTGTTGTCTCGCCAGCTGTTTTCCCCTGAAACGGCTAAAGGAATATCATTACAACAGACACACGTAAACACAACTAATATCATTACTGTGGGGAGCAGAGAAACGGTGACTGACCACTTGACGCCACATGCGGTGTGTTACACTGCATTCTCACGTTCTACAGTCAACAGGAGTGGTGCAAACAAAGTTATTTAGATTTCAGTGAATTACATTTAACTGCTGATCACTAACGGACTGAAATTGAAACATCGCCAGTATGACACACAAAAGCTGCAATATCATTGTATTACAGTATCTACATTTTGTCCTTGAAGACAAGTCATCACATTTTCTTAAAGTTTTGTCTTCATTATCAATGGGGACAACCTTGGCTCTCTGTATCACGGTAAATATTTATACAGTTGCTATAACATGCAAATGTTTTGGGATTATGTCTCCTACTGCAGTCAGACCAGCTTTAAATCAAGTCTGTCTGCCATAAATGAGCCCTGTACGACACGGCCTCAATACTGTATTACAAGGACAAATATAGAAATACCCTGAAAAGAAATGATTAAACACCCATGGTGAATTCATTAAGCCTCTGTTACTGTTCCCCAGTCCAATCCAAACTATCGTTTGACTATTTGTCTTGCAGGATACATAACGTTGAGCGTGTGTAATTGCATTTATATTTGATGGTTTTCTTCGTGAGAAGTATGCTGAATTAAAATGTTATTTTATTTCATGTTGCTGTACATTTCTTGTGGTTTTGTGTCCTAAAACCCTATGAAATTGGATTTGGTAGGTACACCCCAAGGACTTATTTTTAGCTGTGAGTAGCTCAGTAGTATCTCAGTACAGCGAGCGTGCAGCTTAAAGCGTTTTCTCTTGTCTTCCAAATGAAATACACTACATGACCAAAAGTATGTGGACACATGCTCGTCGAACTTCTCATTCCAAAATCATGGCCATTAATATGGAGTTGGTCCCCTCTTTGCTGCTATAACAGCCTCCACTCTTCTGGGAAGGCTTTCCACTAGATGTTGGAACATTGCTGCGGGGACTTGCTTCCATTCAGCCACAAGAGCATTAGTGAGGTCGGGCACTGATGTTTGGCGATTTAGCATGGCTCGCAGTCGGCGTTCCAATTCATCCCAAAGGTGTTCAATGGGGTTGAGGTCAGGGCTCTGCAGGCCAGTCAAGTTCTTCCAAACCGATCTCGACAAACCATTTCTGAATGGACCTCGCTTTGTGCACGTGGACATTGTCATGCAGAAACAGGAAATGGCCTTCCGCAAACTGTTGCCACAATGTTGGAAGCACATAATTGTCTAGAATGTCATTGAATGCTGTAACGTTAAGATTTCACTTCACTAGAACTAAGGGGCCTAGCCCGAAGCATGAAAAACAGCCCCTGACCATTATTCCTCCCCCACCAAACTTTACAGTTGGCACTATGCATTCGGGCAGGTAGTGTTCTCCTGGCATCCGCCAAATCCAGATTCGTCCGTCGGACTGCCAACTCAGTATTGAGTGTTGCAACCGAGCACAGATTATTTTTACGCGCTTTAGCACTCGGCGGTCCCGTTCTATGAGCTTGTGTGGCCTACCACTTCACGGCGAGCCATTGTTGCTCCTAGACATTTCCACTTCTCAATAACAGCACTTACAGTTGACCGGGGCAGCTCTAGCAGGGCAGAAATTTGACGAACTGACTTGTTGGAAAGGTGGCATCCTGTGACGGTGCCACATTGGAAGTCACTGAGCACTTTAGGAAGGCCATTCTACTGCCAATGTTTGTCTATGGAGATTGCATGGCTGTGTGCTTGATTTTTATACACCTGTCAGCAACAAGTGTGGCTGAAATAGCTGAATCCACTAATTGAAGGAGTGTCCACATAATTTTGTGTATCTAGTTATATTCAATTAGAATGCGCCTATCAGCAGGGGAGAAAGCTAACATTATTATGATGGAGAGTGAAATTGTAAATTATGCAATGAGCTATATGTCATTAAAAGTGATACACTCGCTGTGGACAATGACGTCCCTTTCATGCAATACTTGATCTCAAATCGTCCTCGCGTTGGTTGGAAACAAGACTACGAAGTCTGGCATCGCAAGCAATCCCTCCGTGCCAATTATGTGAAATCGCTCCTTCCACATAACTGTCTGGATTCTCTAGAACTGTTTGGATTCTCTAGAAATGTTTTTGTTTATTCAAAGAAGCAGAATGCCATCAATCTCATCTTTTGGTGGTTGGATAATTTTTTGTAAATCGAATACAGAGTAGACCACTATGTCATGCTTGGCCCTTGACACCTCCCAGCTGTGTGTTGCCTTCCTTCTCTGGCCTGACCGGTACGATGGATGACACACTGCTTGGTCTAAGCTCACAGTAGCGTGACTTAACAAGGAATGATGTGAGAGCTTTAACACTCATCTCCACAGGGGGAATGTTTTCCATAAGGGACGGGTGAATGACATACTAAACTAAACACAATGTTTCCTTTTAATTTGATTTCATTTTAGATTACCGGCTTGCCAGAAAAAGGCAATCAAATGAAAGTGAGAATTACATTTTGGTAGACTAAATATAACATCTGTCGTTATTCTCCAGTGGCCTTTTTTTATTTGGACGTGATTGACTTGGGAAGAACACGCTTGAAATGCAGTAATACAATAACATTTACATACTCCCTAGCTACAGGGACAGTATGCTACTTCTCTCACCTCTCTTTCTGTCCCTAACTCTCCATCTTTCCCTCCTAAAAACTATTTTTAACCCCACTCTCTCCCCTTACTCTGTCTCGACCCCACTGTCTCACCTCCCCTCTTTCAGTTTCAACCTCTCTCACCCTATCTTTCTCACCTCATTTGATCTACAGTCTGTCCTCTAACCCTCCAGCTCCAGTCATGTGAAGCAGGCTAGGGGCCTTTGCTTAGTCTGGCCACAAGTGGGGGGGGTTTAACTGGCCAGGCCTCATTGGTTCCCAGTGTAGACTGTGTATATAGGAGGCTTAGTCACCTGTAGCTGAGAGAGTCCCTCTTATGTTCCTTAGACAGAAAACAGCAGTCTGTTCTCTGTCAACGGGCCAGACTGAGCGCGATAGAGGCAGCAGCTCGACTGGAGCTAGACATCAGTACAACCTCAGTCATTGTAGTCTTTGTTTTCTGTGACCACTCGTTGACCCCTCTTAAGAAAATAAGTGCAAGTTTGTACACTTTTTCAAAATCCTAACCCTATGCTCCACAGCCTTGTATTACTTATTTTGATACCTTCTCTAACCTGTTGTCATTGATGTCTTTCAGGTTGAAGATGTACGTCCACAGCCCATTTGATCACGTCAGGGTCTTCATGAAGGCTGAGGGCAGGAAAGCCAACTCTGTGAGGTACGAATGACTCTAAAGCTAGGAGAATATCCATTTGAAGTGCTTTTTTGTCCAGAAGTGAGCTTAATATGGGTCTGGTAAACTGATGTTAAATGTGCCCAAATTGGACCACAGTTCTCCTATTAACAGCACTGTCCATTCCATTTATATTCATTCATTGTGTCTCATCCAATTGTTCCAGGAACCAAAGTTCTAATAAAATTAAACACAAAGATTTGTAATCTCATCAAAAGTGTTGTCAGAATCCTGTCAGCACTCAGGTATTCTGTCCATGTGACCATTCTGATTCCGCCAGCCTCGCCACTCGTGATGGATTTATCCGCCATGTATGAAATCGACTTAATGGGTTTATGAACATGACATCACTCGCCTCGTAAATTCCTGCTGAGCTACGCAGTGCGAAAGCAGATAGAGCAGGGAAGCGCGATGAAGATTTTCACTTCCCCCGGCCTAATTCTGTATGTGTTGTAATTCCAGTTGATTCCACATTTTGGGAGTTCCATTGATCATTTGGATACACACACATGCTTTGTGTGGGAAGGGGATGGAGCTGGTGTTGATGGCACCCATTTGCCTCGCCCAGTCCTTGGCTGCCATCCATTTCTACTTAGTCATAGAGAGAGAGAGTTTATCCTCTACACTCATATCCTGCTGTGCCCTCTGACCCCACACCTTCAGTCTACCAAGCCACCTGCCCAGCCCCCTTACGTACCCTTCTAATGTGGAGGTACTTGTTCTTCTTCGCAAATAGCGTCAACATGACAGTGAGTCTCCCCCGGCCCATACCACTCCTGAGATAGTCGTTTAGGTTACTTTCTACAAGCTTCACTACGTTGATCTATGCACTTGCAATTTTTGGGGGGAGTAGCCAACACCTTTTGGTAACTTTCACAAGGGTGCGATGGTAACCTTTTCTCTATTTTTGTATTTTCATTTTGTGAAGGCAAGGAAAAGTTGCCTTCCCTTGCTAGTAGCAGCCTGGCTAGCCGTCTTTAGCCTGATTTTAAATAAAACAAAATAAAAACATGGCAAGCTATCTAGTAGCCTTATTAGCTTCCCACATCTCCATGTGAAAAAATCTAACCATAATAAAAAAATATGCCCTGACAAATATTCTTATACCTGCAAGTGTAACCTAAAACATTCTCCCAGTTTGATATGCTGCTTGTGTATTCATTCTGATATCAGCTAAAAATAGAACATGTTTTGGTCATGGAGAAAAAAATCCCATGGCTAGCTAGTTGGCTACAGCAGGTTCTACCATTCCACAACAGCCTGTAATCACTAGTTATTACTTCTAAACAAAATACCTTTTTGGGTGGATTCTTGTTGTTTGGTTTACTGTTTGAACAGTTGCTGAGATTTTATTTGGTTATCAATACTTTGATGAATAGCCTATAGATCAGATCAAGGAACCAAGCAACAACACTGCCCCCGCGGCTGCGGAAGGAATCATACAGCGTGTCTCAATTTTCAGGTAGTAAAAAAGTATGTCGAATGCCAGAGCGTATTACAAGGATCGGAGAAGACATTGCAACACTCCGAGTCTTGCGTCTGTGTAGAGCGTGTAGTAAGCTTTAGTCCTTAGTTAGTGATTGGTATCCCAGGGGCCCCTCTTGTCACAGTCATCTCAGACTCTTTTGTCTCTGTTCTTTTGGATACAAAGTAAGTCCCACACACACACTCCCCACGCTATACACAGACCAGGTGCATCAGATCCCCATCAGGTTATGTAAGCGTAGTGAAAACTGCATTTTAAACCCCAGGATTTTCTATGAAGTTTCACCCTTGAATAGTTTCGCTGGTGTGCATGGATTCCTTCAGCCTTGAGACCTTGTTGCCCACTAGTCCAGTCAGGACACACTATTAACAGTGGGGCTGTGGGTTGTCATGTAACCTCAATCCTTAAAGGATGTGTGCCCTAAATGGCATCCTATTCCCTACATAGTGCACTACTTTTGACCAGAGCCCTATAGGCACTATTTAGCTAATAAGGTACCATTTGGGACACAACCAGGGTGTAGATGAGAGGAGGGGGGGGGGGACAGCTGGTTGGCAGCAGAATGTGGAAATAGCAGTTACCCTGCCTACCCCCTGCTACCCTGCCTACCCCCTGCTACCCTGCCTACCCCCTGCTACCCTGCCTACCGCCTACCCCCCTGCTACCCTGCCTACCCCTGCTACCCTGCCTACCCCCTGCTACCCTGCCTACCCCCTGCTACCCTGCCTACCCCCTGCTACCCTGCCTACCCCCTGCTACCCTGCCTACCCCCTGCTACCCTGCCTACCCCCTGCTACCCTGCCTACCCCCTGCTTCCCTGCCTACCCCCTGCTACCCTGCCTACCCCCTGCTACCCTGCCTACCCCCTGCTACCCTGCCTACCCCCTGCTACCCTGCGTACCCCCTGCTACCCTGCCTACCGCCTACCCCCCTGCTGCCCTGCCTACCCCCTGCTACCCTGCCTACCCCCTGCTACCCTGCCTACCCCCTGCTACCCTGCCTACCCCCTGCTACCCTGCCTACCCCCTGCTACCCTGCCTACCCCCTGCTTCCCTTCCTACCCCCTGCTACCCTGCGTGCCCCCTGCTACCCTGCCTACCGCCTACCCCCTGCTACCCTGCCTACCCCCTGCTACCCTGCCTACCCCCTGCTACCCTGCCTACCCCCTGCTACCCTGCCTACCCCCTGCTACCCTGCCTACCCCCCTGCTACCCTGCCTACCCCCTGCTACCCTGCCTACCCCCTGCTACCCTGCGTACCCCCTGCTATGACTAATGGAGATATTCATCCATCAACACCACGTCCTGTCTCACCAACCTACTGCCTGTTAACGACACACGTGCATGCATGCATGCATGCATGCATGCATACATACATACATACATACATACATACACACACACACACGCACGCATACACACACGCACGCACGCACGCATACACATATACACACACACACAGGTAGATGTGGGAGGGAGATGGGTGGTGAAGGGGGGGCTGGGGTAGGAGAAGTGTTGCAAACTTCTGAAATGTGCTCCTGTCAGCATTATGGTAGGCGTCAGCGAGGTGCTGAGCGTGTTAATGAGATGTGTAGCATTACCCTAGCGGCTAGCCCACCCTGAGACGCAGCAGAGTACAGTAGGGAGGGGAACAATACCAGAGGTGTGACTCTTACTTTCCCTATTAGCTAATCACCATCACCCCCCCCCACACATCTTAATGGTCCTTGATACAGGGCTCTATAATGACCTATCATTACGTGTGGTATTTTACTTTTACTAAGTGTTTATGATCAACATTATGGTATTTTAGTAGGACAGACATTCTCCCATGTCCAAGGTGGAATTACCTCATAATATCAGCAAGGTACAGTTCCATAACAGGACCAAGGCTAGAGCAGGGCATGATAGTGGAGGGAACAAGAACCACACAGTGAGGGAGAAGCCATAACTGTGATGAGGAGAGGGGCCCTGGGCTCCTAACAGGGGTCACATCCTATTGAAGGGCTCCCAAAAGGGGGTCCGTGCAGCCCAACCATGACTGGGCCTCCTCCCTCTTGGTAGAACAATGGTTATCTTCTGGGGATTCTAGATCCCTCCTATGGAACTGTGTGATTACATGTTATGAAGTAATTCTGTTCTCTGGGACTGGATGCACAATATGGCTAGTTTTACCTGTAGTACACTTGAAGTTGCTGTGTCGGATTCAGACCACCTCCCTTGTTGTTTTGAGGAAAGGGCCTCCTCGAGTGAAGGACAAAATCTATGCATGCAATGGATGGCGGTCCATGAGATCGACATGTGCTGTACATGTAGTAGAGTGCAACTTTTTAAGTTGGTGTTCATAGAGCACTGGCTACCTTCTGCAGGTCACCTGAGCCGGGTTTGGACAGAACAGTACAGTCCAAAGTTGGCCACAGGTCATTCTGATCCTGTGTTGACTTTCTTACAAAACGTCTGCCGGAATATCAAGTATGAATCAAATAAATGGCTGCTCCTGTGCTGAACATAGCTGTGTAACCAGTAAATATCCTCTTACTGGAAGAGAAGCAGCCCGAGCGTCAAGAGCCCTAACCCCTCGGGCTGGATGTTTGTTTATTTATTTAATACCTTTTTTAAATGTTGATTTTATTTCTGATTCATTCCACTCGTTTGGATCCAGAGGATGTCCTTCCATCAGTCAACTCGCTGCAGAGTAGAGCAGAGACCCAAGGCCATGGAGCAGCTGGGCTGGCCAGCCTGACGAGGAGAAATGCTGCCTAGTTTAAAATATCAAACACACACACACTGCAAAAGACGGGGTTAAGTGTGCATCACAGCTTTATCATCTGTTTTCTCCTCTGAAGATGGTCTGAGCCCCCTAAACCACAGGCAGCTGTAACGTTCCTTTAGCTGTCCCAAAGACTACTCTCTCCTCACATATCTGTGGTGTGATGTATCAACCCTCTCCTTAAGGCGTACGTATGCTTTCCAGCCGAAACAGTTCGGTAGAGTTCGTGCATATACAGTGCCTTGCAAAAGTATTCATCCCCCTTGGCATTTTTCCTATTTTGTTGCATTCCAACCTGTAATTTAAATGGATTTTTATTTGGATTTCATACACAAAATAGTCAAAATTGGTGAAGTGAAATGAAAAAAAATTACTTGTTTCAAAGAATTCACAAAAATAAATAACAGAAAAGTGGTGTGTGCATATGTATTCACCCCCTTTGCTATGAAGTCCCTAAATAAGATCTGGTGCAAACAATTACCTTCAGAAGTCACATAATTAGTTAAATAAAGTCCACCTGTGTGCAATGTAAGTGTCACATGATCTGTCACATGATCTCAGTGTATATATACACCTGTTCTGAAAGGCCCCAGAGTCTGCAACACCACTAAGCAAGGGGCACGACCAAGGAGCTCTCCAAACAGGTTAGGGACAAAGTTGTGGAGAATCCCACGGAGCACCATTTAAAATCCATTATAAAAAAAAATAAAAAATAATTGAAAGAATATGGCACCACAACAAACTTGCCAAGAGAGGGCCGCCCACCAAAATTCATGGACCAGGCAAGGAGGGCATTAATCAGAGGCAACAAAGAGTCCAAAGATAACCCTGAAGGAGCTGCAAAGCTCCACAGCAGAGATTGGAGTATCTGTCCATAGGACCACTTTAAGCCGTACACTCCACAGAGCTGGGCTTTACGGAAGAGTGGCCAGAAAAGAGCCATTGCTTAAAGAAAAAAATAAGCAAACACGTTTAGTGTTCGCCAAAAGGCATGTGGGAGACTCCCCAAACATATGGAAGAAGGTACTCTGGTCAGATGAGACTAAAATTGAGCTTTTTGGCCATGAAGGAAAATGCTATGTCTGGCGCAAACCCAACACCTCTCATCACCCCGAGAACACCATACCCACAGTGAACCATGGTGGTGGCAGTATCAAGCTGTGGGGATGTTTTTCATCGGCAGGGACTGGGAAACTGGTCAGAATTGAAGGAATGATGGATGGCGCTAAATACAGGGAAAGTCTTGAGGGAAACCTGTTTCAGTCTTCCAGAGATTTGAGACTGGGACGGAGGTTCACCTTCCAGCAGGACAATGACCCTAAGCATACTGCTAAAGCAACACTTGAGTGGTTTGAGGGGAAACATTTTAATGTCTTGGAATGGCTTAGTCAAAGCCCAGACCTCAATCCAATTGAGAATCTGTGGTATGACTTAAAGATTGCTGTACACCAGCGAAACCCATCCAACTTGAAGGAGCTGGAGCAGTTTTGCCTTGAAGAATGGGCAAAAATCCCAGTGGCTAGATGTGCCAAGCTTATAGAGACATACCCCAAGAGACTTGCAGCTGTAATTGCTGCAAAAGGTGGCTCTACAAAGTATTGACTTTGGGGGGATGAATAGTTATGCACGCTCAAGTTTTCTGGATTTTGGATTATTTCTTGTTTGTTTCACACAAAAAAATATTTTGCATCTTCAAAGTGGTAGGCATGTTGTGTAAATCAAATGATACAAACCCCCCCCAAAAAAATCCATTTTAATTCCAGGTTGTAAGGCAACAAAATAGGAAAAATGCCAAGGGGGGTGAATACTTTCGCAAGCCACTGTATTATGATGACATTTGTTGAGGTTTTGGACTTTGATGAGGGTTTTTTCAGCTGTTCGGGCACACATTTTTTCTGGAGGCAAGCAGAAGTTCGGAACTGGAGTCTACGCCCCTTCGTCGGTGATTGGTCAACAGTAAGGATTCTTCAATAAAGTCTTTGTTGTCATTCAACGAGAGACGACTCGTTTTCATGCAATTGTTTTCATTGAAGAATACTGCACCAAACGTTTTAGTTAGATGTAAAATTGCACAACTAAGATCTCATCTGCAAAAATGTAAAAATGAATGACAGATTTCTTGAGTTATCTTAGATTAATTCGGACTATTCTGATGAAGTATATACTCGTTATGGTGTCTCAATGGACAAACGGTACTATTGATGCTTTTTTTCTCGAATTTCAAGCAAAGGTCTTTTTAGGAAGTATGCAAACACTTGTTCAGCTAGCTGAGTTCGGATAGGCGCCAGCCAAACTGAAGCATGCTGACGCCTTTAGCCTTCCTAAAACCGTGTCTATCTCCCCTCGCTCAGCTCTCTTAAAGATCCCCTTGTGTTTCTCTTTGCTTAGCACATGCTTGTATTCAGTCTCTTGGTACTGCAATGCAAATATTTGTTTCTTATTATTATTATTAATACAGCTGGGTAATGATTCTAAGAATCTTAACTAAAGGACCCAACCACAGTCTGGTAAAGCAGTCATCTGCACATAGCTGTGGTTTGCTGCCTCCTCACTTATAACCTGAACTGAAGCTCTTTGATTCTGTATCAATATTCCTCTAGCTTACATAAGATGGCTGTTGTGATTTGGATCCCCTTAGGTTAGATAAGAGAGACTGTTGTGAAAGTTAGAGCCCGACCGATATATCAGTTCACAGACATTATCGGCCGATATTTTACAGCTATATCGGTATCGTCAATGTCTGCCTCCTTTCTCTGGTTTAGAGCCCCCACACACCCTCTATAAAATACAACACATGAATTCCCTCTGAAGTAACTCCTGATCAGAGCTCTGTGGACTCACTCTGCTCAGGATCCATTCTATTTTGTATCTGCGCAGAAAGTTCTAGAATTTAACATCAGAATCAAGAAGATTCTGAGCACAGTTCAGTTCCTCTCGGACAAAAGTCCCTCGGGCTGGTAACGGCCACTCGAGCGTCAGTTATTTGGCTGTGGTCCTGACCACATCTCACTTCTCTCATCCTCCCTGGCCAAATGCTGCAGCTACCTACTCATCCTTCAGTCAAAATAGTTAGGTAGCTGTTGGTGGAAAATAATGGGAGCCCCCATGGAGCTTCTACAGAACCCAACAGTAAACCGTGGGTGTATTCTTTCTTCCGGTGGTGTTAGCTCTTAGAGGCACATGCATGTACATGTAGAACACACAACAGACATATTTCCCAGAGGATGTCTGTCTGGATTCTCTAACCAGAGAGAGGGTTTGTAGATTTGCCAACTGACAGGAGTATGAGTTGCAGCTCCCTCCTCGTCACTCTCGCGTTCTCTCTCTCTCGCTCTCTACGTATGTTACCCTGTCTGTTTTGCTTGCAGGAGTATTGAAGGGATTTGGGGGTACACTATATATACAAAAGTATGTGGACACCCCTTCAAATTAGGATTCGGCTGTTTCAGCCACACCCGTTGCTGACAGGTGTATAAAATCGAGCACACAGCCATGCAATCTCCATAAACAAACATTGGTAGTAGAATGGCCTTACAATGACATTCTAGACGATTCTGTGCTCCCAACTTTGTGGCAACAGTTTGGTGTAGGCCCTTTCCTGTTTCAGCATGACAATGCCCCCGTGCACAAAGCGAGGTCCATACAGAAATGGTTTGTCGAGATCGGTGTGGAAGAACTTGACTGTCCTGCACAGAGCCCTGACCTCAACCCTATGAAACACCTTTGGGATGAATTGGAACGCCGACTGCGAGCCAGGCCTAATCACCCAACATCAGTGCCCACCTCACTAATGCTCTTGTGGCTGAATGGAAGCAAGTCCTCGCAGCAATGTTCTAACATCTAGTGGAAAGCCTTCCTAGAAGAGTGGAGGCTGTAATAGCAGCAAAGGGGGGACCAACTCCATATTAATCCCCATGATTTAGGAATTAGATGTTTGACGAGCAGGTGTCCACATACCTTTGGTCATGTAGTGTATATTAGAGTTAGGCCTATATCATGTCTAGGTTGTAAGCTGGATGGGCTTGAAATGGTTGAGCGTGGAGGCAAACCATGTCCTTCCATAGGACTGTTATCCGTTAGGGATAGTGATAGATCATCATGCTAACACGACAGGATTACTCAGGCTCTACTGATGTAATCGCAAAAAGAGAGAGAAACACGAGGAGCTTCAAGGGCTGCAGCAGTTTTGGTGAGACATGTTGACTCGGGTAAAGTCAGTAGTTTCCATTCTCCATGAGGAGGGATGGGAATCAGCACTGTGGAGTTTTACTCAAACCATGACTCCTATCTCCATCAATCCTCCTCCTCCAAAGATCCACCAAGCCTCAGCCATGAAGTCATAGAAGGATTCTACAACTACAGCAGATGGGATGTTTTATTTTATTTTGGCTAACCCTAGCCCTTTTCCTAACCTTAACCTAATTATCCAAACCTGCTACGTTAATTATCCTAACCTGCTGCTTAAGTTCTCCTAACCTGCTATGAAAAGTCAATTTTGACAAAAACTGTAGACAATCTAGTCAAAACCGAGGAGGAGCGAGAATGTCGACAATGAACAGTGGCCATTTTTGTTCACCTGGCTGCTATAGCTTCTGGTGGTTGGAGTGTAGTAACACGTTTTGTTTATTTTTTTTTGTTTAGGTATCAAGAGCTGGACTTGGCAAAGACCTTGAAGGAAAACCTGAAGTTCAAACTTGTGATTGAGTACCCGTCGCTACACATCGTTCTCAAGGACCGCTGCCATGACTACCCACTGAAAGGACCAGGTAATAACAAGCACACCAACCACACCTACAGTAAGTAGGCTGCAAGTAGGCAATCCATTATCCCTTCTAGAAAGTTTGAATGTAACATTTCGCTAAGAACAACCTCACCAAGGCTGGTGTTAGAGAGGGAGCAGAACTCTGACGTGATGAGTTGGTCCATCCTTACATTAACATGACATCTCCAGTTAGTTTGTTTCATTAGTCAGCAGTTAGTTTGTTTGATATAGTCCGAAAATGTTTTGCATGTCAGCAATCAGGTTTTCAAAGATGGTTTTCCTTTAATGTCAGATCATGTCCTGCAGTCTCCTGGTGACTCCCTTTATGACAACATGCTGCCCCAGAAGAAACGTGTGTTCTGTGTAATGGCACACACTCCAACACCCCAGAAAGAGGATCCGATATGATTCACGTAGGAACTCTTACAATTATGAATGGGGGTTAGGGTTAAGGCAGGAAGGGAGAGTGGCCAGAACGTTGGTCGTCCTACTTGATCTCATAATCCAAAACAAGTCTTACAGGAGGCTACGTCATACACAGACGCCAAGTTGAGGTAGTACATGCCTGGAGATGCCAATGTCAGGGACAGCAACGAAAACAAACAGTAGGTAGGCCTAATCAAATCACCACACTTGGCCTCAGTAACGGATGGATCCTTGAGGTCATTTTAGCTCTTGAGTGTGTTGCTAAGCTGTTGCACTGTAACTCTACTTGTACTGCTACTGAGAGAGTCTCCACTACATTGAGAGAACAGCCTGTAGGAAGTGATGAAGGGTAATCGGACCCTGTGGTATGCTGTCTGTTTCTGATAAGGCCATGTTGCCAAGCTGTTACTCTGTAGTGTCAATTATAGTAACATTACTACTGAGTCACCACAACACAGAGAGAGGCCTGCATGAGGTGATAGCACATCGGACCCTGTGGCTGAACATCTGTGTATTTACCGAGGAGCTATCTAAACTTGTAGTAATCAAGATCGAATTAGAGCCCGGGGGGGTGCATTAATTTAAGTTAGTCTCACTCAAATATCATATTAACTGCAAACATTTCTCACCACCCTATGGCAAAATGTGTAAAATTGCAGGAAATTAGCTTTAAAACAGCAACTGCGGCCCGTCATGAGTTCAGATTTTTTTGTTTCCCCCACCCCCATCAAAGTTGCCCGTCTGTGGTGAGTGAATGACGGTCAGTCATGGTTCCTTTGGGTTGGGTCATGCCCTATGATAAGCCCCACTTCAAAAAAGTATATGTTCCTACTAGCACTGACTTTGCTGAGAACTACTTTATTGGGGGGAAATGTACTTACTATGACTTTGATGTCAAAGACTCCAGTCACCCAAGTCATAGACTGTTCTCTCTGCTACCGCACGGCAAGCGGTACCGGAGCGCCGAGTCTAGGTCCAAAAGGCTCCTTAACAGCTTCTACCCCCAAGCCATAAGACTGCTGAACAATTAATCAAATGACCACCCGGACTATTTACATTGACACCCCCCCCCCCGCCCCCCTTTGTTTTTACACTGCTGCTACTCGCTGTCTATTATCTATGCATAGTCATTTTACCTACCTACATGTACAAATTACTTGTACTAACCGGTGCCCCCGCACATTGACTCGGTACCGGTACCCCCTGTATATAGCCTCGTTATTGTTATTTTCTATTGTATTTTTTTCTTTATTTGGTAAATATTTTCTTAGCTCTATTTTCTTAAAACTGCATTGTTGGTTAAGTGCTTGTAAGTAAGCATTTCACGGTAAGGTCTACACCTGTTGTATGTGACAAATAACATTTTATTTGATGTGGTTGTCTCCCCCAGCTATCTTAAGATGAATACACTAATTGTAAGATGGGCTCCCGAGTGGCGCAGTGGTCTAAGGCACTGCATCTCAGTGCTTGAGGCGTCACTACAGACCCCCTGGTTAGATTCCAGGCTATATCACAACCGGCCGTGATTGGGAGTCCCATAGGGCGGCGCGCAATTGGCCCAGCGTCGTCCGGGTTTGGCCGGTGTAGGCCGTCATTGTAAATAAGAATTTGTTCTTAACTGACTTGCCTAGTTAAATAAAGATAAAATAAATAAAAAGATGCTCTGTATAAGATGGCTAAATGACTAAAATGTATAACACACAAGTCATCTCAGTTTCATAAGAGACACTTTGTCTAATGAGACAAGTCATAGACCCAGCCTCGTTGTTTCATTCTGTTCACATGCATGGGTAATAATCTTGTCAAATGTTCTAATCAATCTTCTGAAAATGATTACAGTGAAATAGGAGCTTTTGGTGATGGAGTATTTCTTCACATTGATATAACGCTTTTACGCCCCCTGATTCCTCACCCCCTCCTGCAACATACGTCCGCCCTACTTTATTGCATAACTAATGGGCTGGCACGCCACCACGTTCGACTAAGTCCCGCTGAGCCAAATGATGCCGTCAGTTTAGCCAGACCCTGCCTGTGCTAATGTAGAAGTGTGTTTTTGTGTGTGTTGAGCATGGTGAGACTGCAGGGTGTAGGGCAGTGTGTGCGTGTGTGTACGCAGCATGGCAACTCCCACATCCCATTAACGATTGCCCCCCACCGCCCTTTCATTTCAGCGGAGGCTGTGTCGGCCCATGGCAGTCCCATGATGGAGGGGGCATGGCGGGGTAACGGTCGGAGGGAGGAGGGGGGGACAGAGGTCTCACAGCCCCAACTGGGGCCACCCCTCCTGGGGAGCTCTCCTGAGACTGACCCACCCAAGAAGAAAAGAGCCAAGAGAGAACCAGAGGAACTTGAGGATGGGGAGATTGGAGACGGTGACGATGATGTGGAAGCTGATAAGATGGTCAAAGAGATTGTTGTTGCCCATGGTGCTGATGATAATGGGGATGATGAGATGCCAGTTGATTGTTTCCATGGTGATTGCCAAGGTGAAGACAACCCAAATGATGGTAATAACCATGTTGAAACCGATTCTGGTGGTTGTTGTATTGGCGATGCATTAATTGCTGCTACTGAAGCAGTTGATGACAAAATCAAAGAGGGGATCCAGAGAGAGGGAGGGGATGAGCCAGAACCTGCAGTCTGTTAATCTCTTGAGCCATTTCCCAGTCAATAATGATAATAATATTCATATCGATCATGGTGTTAATTATAATGACACTGGGGTTGATGTCAGTAACTATGACGTTAAAGAGCAGCATGTTAAAGATGCTAGTGATGATAAAATGACTGAAGAGTTGGAAGCAGAGGGAGAGTGAATCTTGGCATATGTTTTCTTTATGTAATCAAATGTGATGCAGTTGGACCTAATTATAAAAACGTATTTTTTGCATTGTTTCCTCATACAGTAGTGGTTATTTCAACAGCCAATGGGATTTTATCTGCCAACGATGTTAATTTGTTTTTTGTCATCCTTTTTATTAGATTTTGTACATTATCGATTGAAATGCTTTCTTAAATAAATAATGTAACATGAAGTCACTTTGTTTTTATTGACTGGGATATCAGACACCTTTTTGATTGTGTGGTACAGTAGCTACGAAGTCTAATGCATTTGTGACAAGTTTTGAAATGGTCACACTTTCACAGGATTCTGTCATACAAACTTGGTTAATTATTCAGTATAGTTGGTTAGACATCCCTCAGTTGGAGTGCTAGACAGCCAGCATCTGTCATCATGCCCTGTTCAGATTCATCTGTCTCAAAGGGGCTTCTTTCTAGGTGGTTAACAAGGTTTAACCTGACTTATTCCAGCAATTTCATAGTTGGCTACATTCATCTTCTCTCTACAGAATCATCTTGCTTGTTACGTAAGCTACCAACGCAACAAACTCATGTCTGTATTTTCTGTTAGAGGTTAATGGCGATCTGAAATGTAATAACCACACTACCTACCCTGCTGTATCCATATACTGAAGTACTTTTTGCAACCTCTGGAGTGGGTCTGCTGTGTATGTCTGTGCGTATACGTGTGTTTTAATCTGTTGTGTTTTATTGGGACAGCGTCAGCCAGTAATAATACATGAAAGTGTAGCTCTCCGATGGGAATTTGTGTGTATTGTCATAACCTCTCTTAACCGCTATGACAATGGTCAGATGTTGGAAGTGTGACTCATTTTCCACACCTCACGCATGGAGTCCTCGATCTCACAGACCATCTGTCTCGCTCTCATTTACCAGCCAGCCATTAAATAGTACTGCACCAGCCTGCCAGACCTAGTGGTGGTAGCAGCCATTACATAGTACTGCACCAGCCTGCCAGACCTAGTGGTGGTAGCAGCCATTACATAGTACTGCACCAGCCTGCCAGACCTAGTGGTGGTAGCAGCCATTACATAGTACTGCACCAGCCTGCCAGACCTAGTGGTGGTAGCCGCCATTACATAGTACTGCACCAGCCTGCCAGACCTAGTGGTGGTAGCCACCATTACATAGTACTGCACCAGCCTGCCAGACCTAGTGGTGGTAGCCGCCATTACATAGTACTGCACCAGCCTGCCAGACCTAGTGGTGGTAGCCGCCATTACATAGTACTACACCAGCCTGCCAGACCTAGTGGTGGTAGCCGTTTAAGTCCAAGGGTTGTCTACTGGCTTAAGATGTGAAGTGCTAGGCCTATTTCTGAAGGGAAACAAAGACGTAAAATAAAGCTGAGATAAGTTGCCCAATAACCAGAATGTGCCCTCCACAGTTCAGCAAGGGGCATTGTGGGTTAGATGGAGAACGTAGAGACTGGTTGGTAATGTTTGTACTACACTGCATGCTGCTGAGAGTGTTGGTTTGGAAGTTCAAATTATATTTTATGCCCTTTTATTTAAGTCAAAAATACAACAAAATATATATACAGCGTGTGCGAATGTAGTAAGTTATGGAGGTAAGGCAATAAATAGGCCATAGTGCAAAATAGTTACAATTTCGTATTAACACTGGAATGATAGATGTGCAAGAGATGATGTGCAAATAGAGATACTGGGGTGCAAATTAGCAAAATAAATAACAATATGGGGATGAGGTAGTTGGGTGGGCTAATTTCAGAATGGCTGTGTACAGGTGCAGTGATCGGTAAGCTGCTCTGACAACTGATGCTTAAAGTTAGTGAGGGAGATAAGAGTCTCCAGCTTCAGATATTTTTGCAGTTCATTCCAGTCATTGGCAGCAGAGAACTGGAAGGAATGGCGGCCAAAGGAGGTGTTGGCTTTGGGGATGACCAGTGAGATATACCTGCTGGAGCGCAGACTACGGGTGGGTGTTGCTATGGTGACCAGTGAGCTAAGATAAGACGGGGATTTGCCTAGCAGTGATTTATAGATGACCTGGAGCCAGTGGGTTTGGCGACAAATATGTAGTGAGGGCCAGCCAACAAGAGTGTACAGGTCACAATGGTGGGTAGTATATGGGGCTTTGGTGACAAAACGGATGGCACTGTGATAGACTACATCCAATTTGCTGAGTAGAGTGTTGGAGGCTATTTTGTAAATGACATCGCCGAAGTCAAGGATCGGTAGGATAGTCAGTTTTACGAGGGCATGTTTGGCAGCATGAGTGAAGGAGGCTTTGTTGCGAAATAGGAAGCCGATTCTAGATCTAACTTTGGATTGGAGATGCTTAATGTGAGTCTGGAAGGAGAGTTTACAGTCTAACCAGACACCAAGGTATTTGTAGTTGTCCACATACTCTAGGTCAGACCCGCCGAGAGTAGTGATTCTAGTCGGGTGGGCGGGTGCAAGCAGCGTTCGGTTGAAGAGCATGCATTTAGTTTTACTAGTGTTTAAGAGCAGTTGGAGGCTACGGAAGGAGTGTTGTATGGTGTTGAAGCTCGTTTGGAGGTTTGTTAACACAGTGTCCAATGAAGGGCCAGATGTATACAAAATGGTGTCGTCCGCATAGAGGTGGATCCGAGCGTCACCAGCAGCAAGAGCGACATCATTGATATACACAGAGAATAGAGTCGGCCCGAGAATTGAACCCTGTGGCACCCCCATAGAGACTGCCAGAGGTCCAGACAACAGGCCCTCCGATTTGACACAGAACAGAGGATATCAGTGTTCTAGCTAGTTTAGGTTTTCACAACAAAAAAAGTGCCCTGCTAACCCACGTAAAGCAGTTTGAGTTTTCAATAACACTTTATTTGAATGGTACCTACATAACACACAAGCTATACATAACACATTTTTCACGTTCAACTGCTATTTTCTTGTGACCTTCTAGTCTAGATAAAGATATTACGTTTATATCGTAGCTCATTCTCCACCCGCATCGCAGTAGTGGGTCCCTACCAAACTGGGACAACCATTGAGAAACCTTTTTTAAACATCTGTTATTCCTGCCCTTTTTGTGTTAGCCTGTGATAAACTACCTCCCACTGTGTTATAGAAGCTGGGTCTTAATTTTCTATCTCAATAAATCCCCTCAAAGAAACCCACACAAAAGCACTGCTTTTGTTTCTGTTTGCTGTTAAAAGTAAATATGTGCCATTTTTAGTCTGTTGTGAACACGAGAGGCATTTGAAAAAATTCCTCAGATCCAATTTCACTAAATTACCCCTGATATTTATGAAGTTGGATTTTGCAATTAATTAGGCTTGATTTGGTGGTTTGCTTTTAAACGGCACTGCGTGCGTAATTGTTTGTTTATGAGAGCAGCTTGGGGACCCAGATACTCTGCTGTGGCGTGGTTCCGTTTGGGGGAATGTGTGCAGAAGCACAGTGCAGCTGCTGTGGCAGGTACGGAGGCACGCGAAGGCTCCGTGGAGGAGAAGTCTGGTTTAGCTCCAGAAGAGTGTTGCGTGGAGAGGCGTGTTGCTGCCCTGGTGTTTGTGGGAGACAGCTTGTTGTAAACAATGCCAGTAGTGTCATACCATTTTCACACTGTTATGCTGACCCAAAACATACTGTTCTATTTTCTTTTCATATTCTTATTTTCAGTATAAAAAAATGCGGTAGATGTACAACCAGGCCAGTGCAGTACAGATCTACTCAGATTGGCTCAGCTCAGTAGTCTGAAAGTGCATAAATGACTGACAGCTCTGTCTCTTTCTTCCTGGTCTGTCTTCCCTTTGTGTCCTTGTTTGGTCTGTGTGAAGCAGATGTTTGCCGCCTCCATCTTAACTTAGTGTAAACAGACACCTCACAACCAGAGCAAACACATCAGGGTTAAGTGGTTGTTGCAGTCGTCATGGTTACACATCTAAGTTACTGGCAAGGAAGTTTCCTTGTTTACTGGCAGGAAGTGATGGTTCCCATACTGTTGGGATTTGCTTGGTTCTGTCTTGTGTTACTGGGATCTTTGTCATACTGAATTTAAATACACAAGGTCTGTTTTCTGTCCGTTAGTTACCCTCTTGTCTGTCTGTCTCCACTCTACTCAGTCTCTATGGATAAGTCAGTTATTTTTAGAAGACCTTGTGTGAGCTGAAGGCCCTGTGTGAGCTGAAGGCCCTGTGAGAGCTGAAGGCCCTGTAAGAGCTGAAGGCCCTGTGAGAGCTGAAGGCCCTGTGAGAGCTGAAGGCCCTGTGAGAGCTGAAGGCCCTGTGAGAGCTGAAGGCCCTGTGAGAGCTGTATGTTGAACATGGTTCTTCTTCAATGGATCAGCTTTAGGAGTTCTAAGTAAGGGGGGTTGATTTGTAGTAGCATACTTTGGCACTGAGGTTCTGCCTGATTAGCTGGACTAGAGGCCTGGTCTGATATTGCCTCATGGACTAGAGGCCTGGTCTGATATTGCCTCATGGACTAGAGGCCTGGTCTGATATTGCCTCATGGACTAGAGGCCTGTGTGTGTGTAGATGCGTGAGAGTGTATGTGTGTGTGTGTGCGCGTGTTTACTGTATTGCAGTAAGTCCGCACCAGAGCTAGCTGTGAGAGCCTGGATCCTGAGGTCACTGTTCCCACTCATTACCCAGCGCGGAGAGGGAATGTTTGTTATAGGCGGAACCTACGTCACCCTCATGAATTCCATCGGAATCTCTGCAGAATTCCACAGCTATATCCATGATGACTGGCGCAGTTTGGGCCCACATCCGAGAATCACCAGAATCACCTTTTTTAGAACCAATGGCATTCACAGGCACAGGAGTTTTGAAATCATGCTAAGTCGCTGACACAAATCGCTTGTTCCATCTTGGTGTCTAAAGTTTCCTTTTGTTAGATTCAGCAACTCCTGCATTTGAAAGCTGAGAGTAAGAACTTGTCTCTCTCTGTCCAATGTCGCTCAGAGACGCCTATTGAGTTTGGTCCACAGACGTCAAAGCTGACTCTCCCATCAGTGCTCTCCCATCTCAACTTGTTTGAGCAAACATTATCCAGTCCTCAGCATCCCTGTGTGGAGAGGCCCAGCTGGGCTAACAGCCCTGCTAACAGCCCAACAGCCCTTTGAGTGAATTTAGTCAAATTTTCCTTAAGCCCCTCTCATCAGTTATTCTTATGTAAGTGCAGATGGGGGATCTGAAGTTGTGTGTTTTCAGAGGGACTTGCGTCATCACTGGCATCTTTAAAAAAAAACATTTTAGTCATTTAGCAGACGCTCTTATCCAGAGCGACTTACAGTTAGTAAGTCTTCAGCCTGTGTGTTTGCGTGTGTGTGTTTGTGTGTGTGTCTGTTTGCGTGTGTGTGTGTTACTGAACAGTGTGTGTGTGTTACTGAACAGTGTGTGTCTTACTGAACTGTGTGTGTGTTACTGTACTATATGTCTTTGTAATTGACCCTGGTTGTGACAGAGAGAGGGTCCCTCTCCCTCTCAGGATTTGGCACAGGGACGCCCATGACATCACTGGCTCTACTGCTTGTTAGGGGATACTACATAGAAACTGTGAACAGGCCCTAGCCTTGTATGACTTGTTAGGGGATACTACATAGAAACTGTGAACAGGCCCTAGCCTCATAACAGGACAGGTCATTTGGTTACTACATCTAGATTAAGCACATTTTATTGCATGATAATACGTTGAATCTCCCAGGCAGTTAGCGTCATCGTGTAATTCATAACTCATTGAATAAAGGTTATGGCAGTTATGTTTTTTAGGTAGTGATGACCCGGTGAATATTTCATTAAATATCCTTCACAAAAGTCCACATTGGTCCAGTGATGTAAACTCAGCAAAAAAAGAAACGTCCTCTCACTGTCAACTGCGTTTATTTTCAGAAAACTTAATGTGTAAATATTTGTATGAACATAAAAAGATTCAACAACTGAGACATAAACTGAACAAGTCCCACAGACATGTGACTAACATAAATTGAATAATGTGTCCCTGAACAAAGGGGGGGTCAAAATCAAAAGTAACAGTCAGTATCTGGTGTGGCCACCAGCTGCATTAAGTACTGCAGTGCATCTCCACCTCATGGACTGCACCAGATTTGCCAGTTCTTGCTGTGAGATGTTACCCCACTCTTCCACCAAGGCACCTGCAAGTTCCCAGACATTTCTGGGGGGAATGGCCCTAGCCCTCACCCTCCGATCCAACAGGTCCCAGACGTGCTCAATGGGATTGAGATCCGGGCTCTTCGCTGGCCATGGCAGAACACTGACATTCCTGTCTTGCAGGAAATCACGCACAGAACGAGCAGTATGGCTGGTGGCATTGTCATGCTGGAGGGTCATGTCAGGATGAGCCTGCAGGAAGGGTACCACATGAGGGAGGAGAATGTCTTCCCTGTAACGCACAGCGTTGAGATTGCCTGCAATGACAACAAGCTCAGTCCGATGATGCTGTGACACACCACCCCAGACCATGACGGACCCTCCACCTCCAAATCGATTCCGCTCCCGACTACAGGCCTCGGTGTAACGCTCATTCGTTCGACGATAAACGCAAATCCGACCATCACCCCTGGTGAGACAAAACTGCGACTAGTCAGTGAAGAGCACTTTTTGCCAGTCCTGTCTGGTCCAGCGACGGTGGGTTTGTGCCCATAGGCGACGTTGTTGCCGGTGATGTCTGGTGAGGACCTGCCTTACAACAGGCCTACAAGCCCTCAGTCCAGCCTCACTCAGCCTATTGCGGACAGTCTGAGCACTGATGGAGGGATTGTGCGTTCCTGGTGTAACTCGGGCAGTTGTTGTTGCCATCCTGTACCTGTCCCGCAGGTGTGATGTTTGGATGTACCGATCCTGTGCAGGTGTTGTTACACGTGGTCTGCCACTGCGAGGACGATCAGCTGTACGTCCTGTCTCCCTGTAGCACTGTCTTAGACGTCTCACAGTATGGACATTGCAATTTATTGCCCTGGCCACATCTGCAGTCCTCATGCCTCCTTGTAGCATGCCTAAGGCACGTTCACGCAGATGAGCAGGGACCCTGGGCATCTTTCTTTTGGTGTTTTTCAGAGTCAGTCAAAAGGCCTCTTTAGTGTCCTAAGTTTTCATAACTGTGACCTTAAATGCCTACCGTCTGTAAGCTGTTAGTGTCTTAACGACCGTTCCACAGATGCATGTTCATTAATTGTTTATGGTTCATTGAACAAGCATGGGAAACAGTGTTTAAACCCTTTACAATGAAGATCTGTGAAGTTATTTGGATTTTTACTAATTATCTTTGAAAGACAGGGTCCTGAAAAAGGGACATTTCTTTTTTTTGCTGAGTTTGTTTTTCATGGGGAAGCATCAAGCCTTGCGTTAACTTAATATCACTGTAGACCAGTATAATGCACCTTGTATGTATGCACTGTGGAAGTCTCACTAGTGTGTTCCTACGACATTACAAAACACTTTGGATTAAAGTTATTCTATAGGGGACATCTTCTCTAATTCAGTTTACTGTCTGGTCTGTCTCCTTATGATCTGGCGTCTACACACCAGACACATTACAGCAGCTCAATGGTCTTAAACGTACTAAACATATTGGCTAAAGCCTTTTCCCCTCTCTCTCTATCTCCCTCCCTCCCTCATCCACCCAATTCCCCCATTACTCTCTCGCTCGCTCTCGCTCTCTCTCTTATTTCATAGCCCTCTTTAAACGGCCCTGCTCCTCTCCATCTGGTGTGAGAACGAACGCAGGCAGCATTATCACACTCCTGTGGCCGGGATGAAACAGACTGAGGCATTTATATCACTAATAAACTTGGCAACTTGTTAGGGTGTTGTCCAACACTGCCAGGATGCAGTCAGGACCTACTGGTACACCATCTCTTTCAATGACAGCCATGTCCCTAATTGATGCAAGTCAAATCTCAGACTGACCCGTGCATACAGCATGCTGGTTATGTTCCTGCTATACTGCTACAAGCCACCAGATGGCCCTGTTCTAGAGGAAATGAGTCTGTTTCTCCATTTGGTATACTCTAAATGGCTGTTTAAAACCCTCCGTGCCTCTCGCCCTTGGGTTCCCTATAACAGTGGATATTAACCTGAGGTAGTAGACAAGGGGGCCATTAAAGAGATGACATCAGTGCCTCAGCAGCTTCCAGAATGCTGTAATGCTCTAATTGCCGAGCCTCTCTCTGTCTGTCCATTCCCCATTAGCTTCTGGGGCCGCACTGCATTACGTAGTGGTTAACGAAGCCTCCATGCTAATGTCTTAGTCATATAAACACACTTTATGTTGAAGGAGTGAGGTAGTTGGTGAGTGATTTAATTTCAGGGGCGCCTGACGTGGTGTGGTGTGTGTTTGTGTGTCTGGGTGTAGGAGCATTTTAATGTTTTTGTGCTCTTTTGGTCCCCTTTTGGTCCCTTCTCTCACAACAATGTGGTCTCTGGGTCCAGTTCCTTGACTCTGTGTTCAGATAAAGTTGACTTACATTGACTGGTGAATGGATGGATCCCCTCTGCGGTGGCCGGTTGGTGTACATTAATGAGGAATGTTATGGATGACCTAAAAGGACTGCTCACATAACATTGATGTCATTACGTAACAAGCATCTAAGCTGCATTGTGTTGATAAGTGTGATTGCACTTTACAAACAAAACAGGGTTTGAAATTATATTATCTTAAGTTCAGAAGGAGAAGAAAAAGGGTGAAGGAACAAAATCCAAAACAGACTTCTTAAAGTATTTTGATTTGAAAATCTGATTAATAGAAATGGCCAAATACATCCTTAAGGTAAATCTCAAGAGGACTTATGTAGAGCTAATATTTATGTTAAACTTTCAGCAGCGGGCACAGTGTGTTGGGAAATGCGGCCTGACCATAACCGAGGGGGATGTGCCCTGCACCCGTTCTGCACCACCTCCTATTAAATACACACTATTAAGAGTCATTTCCACCAGGCTTGCAGGAAAGTAAAGTTCTGCATAGGTGCCCTGCGATTGCGGTCTAGGTTAGATGGGTTTTCAATGCCCTCTTTTGATATGATACACCTTCTGTGGGTGTCAGTGAGCACTTAGTGTTTGTGTATTTTTAGGACTGACTGCTTCCGTAACTTAAAGTGAACATGTTGCTCCACCGTTTCCAACATCTGCCGCCCATCAGGATGTCTGTCTGCTTTCTGAGCCACCGCTGCATTCCTGAGCCGTTCCCTTCCTCTACCTGGATAAAAAATCTCTCTGTGTGCGTGCGTGCACGTGTATGTGTGTTTGCACTTGCACGCGTGTATGTGTGTGTCCTATCCTCAAGGGATAACACTCCTATGGCTTTAGAAGTTGCCCCTAAGCACTGGTCTACTCACCCCTATCCAAACCATAGGTGTTTGGCAACATCTGCATACATCCACCCTTTCAGCAGCTGCAGAAGAGGGCCTACTTCGAGGATTCTATAACTGAAAGAAAGGACAGCTATATCTCCACTACTACTACCTGTCCTACCCCTGCTAATATTAGCCTCCACACGTTTCAACCCGATGTCTGCTTTCCTAAGGCTGGGAAGCTGTATCCCACCTGGCTTTTCCAGACTGTTTATAGCACTAACCCCCCTGCAGCAAGCCTAGTGCCAGAGGGCCAAAGTTTCTATCCAACCACTGCAAATTAGGTCCATTTTTTGGGTTGTGTATAATGTGTGTCAAATACAATCATAGTCACATAGTCCCCTTTGAATTGCTACTTCTAATCCAAGACCATCGAGACTAGTAGCACTTCAGGTTCTTGGCATAGCTCTGTGCTCATTGCTATGCTGGGATTTAATCGTTTTTTTTTTGTTCGAATTAGTCAAGTGCATGGCTTAGCATGATATAGTGAACGCAAGCTACCTTGGCTTGCAGAGTTCTACAACGGCATTCCAATGCACAAAACAGTCTCAAGGCCTGGAAACTGTCTGCAGAGCTCTGTTAAATAAGAACAGATCAGCCCAGAACGATCACTCTGTTGGAGAAATAGTATGGGATTGTCCATGGTATAACTACTGGAGTTCCTCCACTATATATGGGGACTTTGTATGACCTCCCCTCTAGATGTGATTCTACATGTATGTAGTGTACTGATGTTAATTGTTTACTAATCCCAATGAATATGTTCAGCTTTAGTCAAAACAGTGTTGTTGGTAGCCCAACTTCAGTTTGATCAAAGAAGGAAACGAAGATAGTGTTTACATTTCATAAATACATCTGTTTTATTTTGTAACATATAAAATTAAATCATTTTTACTATTTATTCCAGTATGACACATAATATCCAAATAAAGTAGCTACAATTTTTGATAAATAATATTAATAACAATAATGAAAACATTCATTCATTTGACATGTTTCGCTTTGTCTTTCTTGATCAAGTTGGGAAGTTCCTTAGCTGCCACAAAACATGAACATGTATGGAACCACGGTAATCACGGTAACATGTGGTGTCTTGGTTCATTAGGTTACAGGATCATGTTATATTGAATTAAATTACATATCTGCATATCCAAACAACATCCATACACACATGTCTAAAGTTTGTTTGGGTCATGTCTGGTTGGTACTTATCGGTCGAAAATATACACAACGAATTGATATCAACATATTAACATGCATTTTCATTTACATTTTGCTCCATAACGAAGCTACTATGTTGCTCCAGTAGTATGAAGCGAATCTTAATTTAGAATGCTGATTCGGTCACAGCAGACAGTGCACTTCATAAAGTCCTCATGATGCAAGCCTATAATTCCTTGGGAATCTAGTTACAACAGGAAGTTGATAGTTCATTGGCGGTTGAGTTGGACCCCTGCGTTTAGATGGACTGCCATTGGCTGTCTGTCAATGTTGTTGTTTTGGGATCTCTCAGGGGTCGGTTCTCTGCACAATCAGATTTGATTTAGTCTCTGAACTTGTGGATGTCGTTGAAGAGTCTGTAGAAGGGGTAGGAGGCTTCGTTGGCATGTGGACAGTTGAAGGTGCACTTGCAGGACTCGATCATCATGATGTTCTTGTTGAAGGTCTCTCCGTCCTCACAGCGGAACTTGACCCGGATGGTGCGGGTCTGCTGGGGGGAGCAGCAGCGGCCGTCCACGCAAGATCCACAGTACTTGGACCTGTACTTCTTCAGGCTGGAGCAGCCGGCATAGGTGAACTTCTGAGCCTGGGTAGACTTCTTGGTTCTGCTGCACTTCTTTCCTTTCTGTTGGGGGAACAAGGGGAGAGAAACAGTCAGTCAAGAGTTTCCATAAACACGCTGAGCAGTGTTGGTTGGTTTTGTTGGATAGTATGCCATGTTTCAACATAGTAGTCTTGGTGGCTTGAGCTTACCTTAAGGCTGGAGTAGGGAGACTGGGTGCATGGCCGCACTTCACAGATGCGTGTCTCTTTGACCAGCTTGCACTCGCTGTTGTTGTTGGTGACTCTGGTGGAGATTCCTGTGCCACAGGTCTTGGAGCACTGGGACCAAGGCGTGGTCTGGACAATGCACTTCTGACTCTCAAACATGTGGCTCTCAGGCTGCACTCTGAAAGCTGTAAGGAGAAAAAGCAAAAAAACATTAGAAACTGGTCTAGTATGGGCTTCAACATTTGAGGCAAAGGAAAATGTCATTGTTGAAAGCTGAAATTCGAAATGGCTGCTGCTAGATAGAGGCTGCTTACCAGGTAGAGACTTGAGTCCTTCCTTGACGATGGCGATGAGCTCGTTCCTGTTGGTGAGGTCGCTCTCTGACTCGTCAGTCATGCTGTCTTTGCCAAACAGCTTGTCAATGATGTCAGTGTCCTTTCCGTTCTCACATACCCACTCCTCGCAGCACTGGCCTGCCACCTTGACCAGCCTTGGGTTGGCACACCCCAGGTTGGGCAGGGAGAGCTCCTGAGGGCACAGGGGGACGCAGCCCACAGCCCCATCGATGCATGTGCACTGGTGCTTGCAGTTAGGCTGAAAGTTCTCTCCGTTTTGGTAAATCCTGCTGTTGTATTCACAGGGTCTGCCCTCTGACTTAGCTGTGGAGGAGAAGAGAGGGGTAAATGGCTGTTATTCCACTGTTCAGTAGGCTAGTGTCTGCTATAGACATCACAGATCACATGCTGGCTGAGGCTGTCTGAGGGAGGCTTGGTTTAAACTGTACAAATTATTCAGAAGGCTAGGGCTGCCTGAGGAGAGGAACCACTGAGGGGGGATCACTTTCTTCCAGAGCAGGATGTTTGTACTTCAGAGTTTAGACTGAGGTGCTGAGTTACATTCCTTAGAGTTGAAATCACATGGTCCTCTTATTCTCTCAAGTAAAAATACCACTAGCTTCTCTTGCTACCATATTACTTTACTCAAGGTTGCAAACTACCAAACTAGCATTATTCAGACCTAAGATCAGTTTACAGCATAGCAGGATTGGAAAGAGACACCTACCACGGCAGATGCCACGCATAGCACCGAAGCTGGCCCCAAAGTTGCACTCGAGTCCTTTGGTGTGGTCGCAAGGCTCTGTCAGACTGCAGTCCTCGTTGAGTTGTCTTGAGCAGACTTTGCAGCACCCGCAGCCATCTGCTACGAGGCTCACACCAGGCGCGCACCTGGGCATCTCCATTGGGCACTCACATACGGAGGGGCAGGAAGAGGAGGAAAGGACCTGGGCAGATAACAGAGTACGTTAATGATAGATACTTTGTAAGCAACATCTTAAAACAGCCACATGTTCAGGTTGTATTTACATAGCTTATTTAATATTTTCAAACAGTTCATATAGAACGATGTGATTGCGACAGGTTTCCAAAACAGTATGCTACATTGTATTCCCCAGACAATAAAGCATACATTTAGTATTCGTTCGGATCTATTCAAATTCATTAAAAAAATAATCATAGACAACTTTAAATTGAAATATTATTCAGAAAAAATTACTTACCATATTGAAGGTTCCAATTAATATCACGACGATGGAGAATATGAACATCTTTGCGTTTTTCTTTGTTGCGTAGCCTATTAAAATATATATATATATATATATATATTACTTTGCTATTCCCTTTACGATATCTTGCTATAAGTCTTTGCAAGTGTATTTTTATCCTAAGTGTAGCGGTCAGTCGTCTCGTCTGTAGCGATTTGGTTTGTTTTCTTGTCTCTTTGGAGAGTAGAGGCTTAAGAGTTGCTCTAGCTCTGGTTGCAAGTTGCAGTCTGCTGAAGCAGAGTACCTCCCGTCTTTTATACTGTAGTGAAAACTGACGTCGTTGTTGGCTGACTGCTGAACTGTTCCAAAACTATGCGAGGAATGTTTCTTGGCGCGTTTTCCATCGAAGCTAAGCACCACCCTGTAACTTTTTTCAAAAAGACATTTTCCCCTTGAACTGAACACATTTTTTTCCTTCGCCGTTTCCTGTCTCTACTATCCTCCTTTATCCTTTGCTTTGCTTTATTGGTTTTCTCACAAGTTCACAACTGTTATGTTATGAGCCAAGGGTTAGGGTACACATTTTCTTGAATTTAAAAGAAGTGGGATTAATTTATTTCAAAGCAGTTTGATCTGTTTGTTTCCACTTATTTTGACTTCTCATTGAGAGATATTATTAAAAAGAAAAATAAACAATAATTTAATATTGTCTTTTACATTTCTTATTCTTCCTTGTAGGTGTTTACTGTGTTATAACATGTGTATAGATTGTTTATATTATTCATTATTTTACAACCTCTTATTGCGGTCAGTTATGCAACAGTTGCCAAAGCTATTAAAAGGTATGAAATTGTCATGCTGTCACTGCTTCACCTCGTAAATTATACTGAATTTGTTGCGAGATTCGATTCTCATGATGAGAATCATTCTGTCAGGGAATTGTCTTATTATAGCCCCTATATCAATACATTACTCCCGCTATTCTAAATGTTCTGTAACTGTTCACAGTTTAGGAGTGAGACGTCCCGGAATTCGAAGATTCTGTGCGCGTTTGAGAGGATTGGGAGAAATAAAGTTTACGGCTTCTATTTTTGGCCTGCCCTCCCCTTCATTCTAAGCATTTCCAGATGCGAACCACACTTCAGACGTAACAATGTTGCCATATTTGGTATGGCAGAAGCCTACATTATTAACATATTTCTCCCTCTAGCCAACCACAAAGCATTCCTGACAGCTTAAAGGGTTGTTAAATATGTTCTTCATGCAGGAAATACCTTAGTATTCCTTATTGGGTTAATTTACTTTTTACGCAGTCTGTCCATCACGTTTTGAAAAAATAATCAACAGTGATCCAATATTCCACATACGATGTTGGTTTGGGGAGAAAATACCCAACTAGTTCATAGTCCTATTATTTGCGTCTCAAATAAATTACATTTAATCGAAATTTGAAATTCAGAGATTAGAAATAATTGCAAACAGGATTTGACCAAGACAACGAACGTGATGCTTGAAAAACAAATGCTTGAAAGACGGGGTTATTTGCAGCCAAAATAATGTTAATTGTATAGACAGTTAACCGGAGGACAATATGACAATAATACCCTATTGATAATATCCCTAAAGTTTTTTTTTTTTACCGGTGAGTCGGAAATCGTTTTTTGAGTAACTTTATACCGTTGACTTACATGACGTGATACTTACCGAGAGAGCGCTGAACAAATAACTGATTGAGAATGGTTGTCAAGACCACGGTTAAATCTCCCTCGGGTGAGTTTGTCTGTTTTACTTTACTAATCAGTTTGGTTTAAAATGTTGTGGATACACTATTGCTTTATCACTTTGTTCTTAAAGTATGTAAATGAATTGAAGTATCTTAATTGAGCCGTTGTCACCTTTCCATCTGATGTTGGAAGTTCGACGGCTTGACAATCATTATTTGGGTACCCACTATATGGATATTGAATATGCTGTATCTTGATGCTGCTTTATTTTTATTGTCAATTGTCTACATTTTCATACTTCCAGTTTAAGACACTAGATGGTGTTATGCTGTGGTTAACTTTGTTGGCATATTGTCAACATTTTCCTCATTGTCACTGTTTTCCTCATTGTTTGAATCCTTTTGAGGTGTCTGTGGGTACATCTAGTCATTCATCAAAAAGCTTGTGAATCTTCATCTATTAAACCAGACAGACATTTAAAGCTCATGAAATGTGACACTGGCATTATGTCACCACTTCAACAAGTGTCTGTCTATTTTGAGTGTCAGACTCCCAAAGTGGCACATGTGCCCATGTGAGTTTTGCTTATTCCGGTTGTTGTTGTGTGCACACTGCACATCTAGCCCCAAGTAATACTTATGTAGTCTGATTCAAATGATAGTGATGACGCTTGTTTCCCAAACATCAATTGACCCTTAATGTCAAATGTATCCTGTGCCTTCCTTCCATTCCAATATCCATTATGACCTCATCACTTAGTCCCTCTGTGGTGAGTTTGACTCCATGAGCTCAGTGAGATGCTTCTGATTATCACTGTTCTGTCCTGCTTCTTTCCCTGTTTCCTTTATCCCTTACAAGGGAATACTATGTTATAGGAAACAGTGCTGTCATTGTGCGCCATGGAACCATGGAATAACATCCCATAATGATATTCATTCCGTAATTACCCATTCTTTAAACATCGCCAGGCAACCAGGGCTGGACATGCGTGTCCATGTGTCTAATGGCAATCATCATATTTTCCACCCACCTCTTCCCCGCCCCCTTTATGAGAAAGTGGCAGTGCAATGGCTCTGCTTTTTTTTTTTTTATGTTATTCACTGCATCCCAGTCTATTGTCCTAGAGACCAGTGTAAAACAGAACAGGACCCAATATGATAGGCTGTTTGCCTGTTCAAACAAAGGATAACAATAACATATTTTTTAAACATATGTGTCATAACTGCGTTATGCAGTGGGCATTGTAGAAGCTTCCTCTCTATGTCAGCTCATGGAAGGAAGCTCAGTGAATTATGGGGTGTTCTTATGTACACACGAGTTAGCTCTTCTTCCATGGTAAAGTTTTTCTATTCCTGAGCCGGTTTTACCTACAGTCGTAACGGATGCTTTTTGTGTGTTCCTGCCTGCCAAAAGAAAGACGGTAATGGCATCTTAAAGAGGTGGAACCACTAACTCTACTGTAGCCCAATCCATTATAGCATGAAGAATGGCAATGATCTTTCTATGATTGTAGTATACTCTTGCAGTCTTTTTGAGCTATTAGAGGGCAACAGCCAGCAGACCAGGGGTTTAAACCAGCAACACTTGCTTTTATGCAAGCACACCACCTGTGCCATTAAGGCCCAGACCTTTTGGCAGAGGACAAATTAAAGGTTACCATAGCACTGCCATTGGAGACTTGATTGCTCCCAAAATACATCTGTCTTTGCATGTGGAAATGTTGTATAATGCACCTTTAACAGAAAATCATCTTCCAGTGTAAAAACCATGGAAATTAAAGTAGGCATTGGTCTGAAGCCGAAAAATAAAGGAAATTCACATGAGCACTGCAATGCCTACTCCACCCATGCTCTACTAAGGTTTTCCAGCAGACAGTTTTGACCTACTACAGTAGCTATGTTGGTCTATTGTACTTCAAACTATGTGTAGGCAGGTTGCTTAGGATTCAAACCTTCTCAAACAGCCTAATTCATACTCTTCAGATGAATAATGGACTTTACAGTGTCCTGCTATTAAACAAAATACAGTGGGGAAAAAAAGTATTTAGTCAGCCACCAATTGTGCAAGTTCTCCCACTTAAAAAGATGAGAGAGGCCTGTAATTTTCATCATAGGTACACGTCAACTATGACAGACAAAATGAGAAAAAAAAATCCAGAAAATCACATTGTAGGATTTTTAATGAATTTATTGGCATATGATGGTGGAAAATAAGTATTTGGTCAATAACAAAAGTTTCTCAATACTTTGTTATATACCGTTTGTTGGCAATGACACAGGTCAAACGTTTTCTGTAAGTCTTCACAAGGTTTTCACACACCGTTGCTGGTATTTTGGCCCATTCCTCCATGCAGATCTCCTCTAGAGCAGTGATGTTTTGGGGCTGTCGCTGGGCAACACAGACTTTCAACTCCCCTCCAAAGATTTTCTATGGGGTTGAGATCTGGAGACTGGCTAGGCCACTCCAGGACCTTGAAATGCTTCTTACGAAGCCACTCCTTCGTTGCCCGGGCGGTGTGTTTGGGATCATTGTCATGCTGAAAGACCCAGCCACGTTTCATCTTCAATGCCCTTGCTGATGGAAGGAGGTTTTCACTCAAAATCTCACGATACATGGCCCCATTCATTCTTTCCTTTACACGGATCAGTCGTCCTGGTCCCTTTGCAGAAAAACAGCCCCAAAGCATGATGTTTCCAACCCCATGCTTCACAGTAGGTATGGTGTTCTTTGGATGCAACTCAGCATTCTTTGTCCTCCAAACATGATGAGTTGAGTTTTTACCAAAAAGTTATATTTTGGTTTCATCTGACCATATGACATTCTCCCAATCCTCTTCTGGATCATCCAAATGCACTTCAGACGGGCCTGGACATGTACTGGCTTAAGCAGGGGGACACGTCTCGCATTGCAGGATTTGAGTCCCTGGCGGCGTAGTGTGTTACTGATGGTTGGCTTTGTTACTTTGGTCCCAGCTCTCTGCAGGTCATTCACTAGGTCCCCCCGTGTGGTTCTGGGATTTTTGCTCACCGTTCTAGTGATCATTTTGACCCCACGGGGTGAGATCTTGCGTGGAGCCCCAGATCGAGGGAGATTATCAGTGGTCTTGTATGTCTTCAATTTCCTAATAATTGCTCCCACAGTTGATTTCTTCAAACCAAGCTGCTTACCTATTGCAGATTCAGTCTTCCCAGCCTGGTGCAGGTCTACAATTTAGTTTCTGGTGTCCTTTGACAGCTCTTTGGTCTTGGCCATTGTGAAATTTGGAGTGTGACTGTTTGAGGTTGTGGACAGGTGTCTTTTATACTGATAACAAGTTCAAACAGGTGCCATTAATACAGGTAACGAGTGGAGGACAGAGGAGCCTCTTAAAGAAGAAGTTACAGGTCTGTGAGAGCCAGAAATCTTGCTTGTTTGTAGGTGACCAAATACTTATTTTCCACCATAATTTGCAAATAAATTCATTAAAAATCCTACAATGGGATTTTCTGGATTTTTTTTTCTCAATTTGTCTGTCATAGTTGACGTGTACCTATGATGAAAATTACAGGCCTCTCTCATCTTTTTAAGTGGGAGAACTTGCACAATTGGTGGCTGACTAAATACTTTTTTTCCCCACTGTATATCTTTATTTTTACTATTTTCTACATTGTAGAATAATAGTGAAGACATCAAAACTATGAAATAACACATATGGAATCATGTAGTAACCAAAAAAGTGTTAAACAAATCAAAATACATGTTATATTTGAGATTATTCAAATAGCCACCCTTTGCCTTGATGACAGCTTTGCACACTCTTGGCATTTTCTCAACCACCTTCACCTGGAATGCTTTTCTAACAGTCTTGAAGGAGTTCCCACATATGCTGAGCACTTGTTGGCTGCTTTTCCTTCAATCTGCGGTCCGACTCATCCCAAACCATCTTTAATTTGGTTGAGGTCGGGGGATTGTGAAGACCAGGTCATCTAATACAGCACTCCATCACTCTCCTTCTTGGTAAAATAGCCCTTACACAGCCTGGAGGTTTGTTGGGTCATTGTCCTGTTGAAAAACAAATGATAGTCCCACTAAGCCCAAACCAGATGGGATGGCGTATCGCTGCAGAATGCTGTAGTAGCCATGCTGGTTAAGTGTGCCTTGAATTCTAAATAAATCACAGACAGTGTCACCAGCAAACCACCCCCACACCATAACACCACCTCCTCCATGCTTTACAGTGGGAAATACACATGCGGAGATCATCCGTTCACCCACAATGCGTCTCACAAAGACACGGCAGTTGGAACCAAAAATCTCCAATTTGGACTCCAGACCAAAGGACAAATTTCCACCGGTCTAATGTCCATTGCTCGTATTTCTTGGCCCAAGCAAGTCTCGTCTTATTATTGGTGTCATTTAGTAGTGGTTTCTTTGCAGCAATTCGACCATGAAGGCCTGATTCACACAGTCTCCTCTGAACATTATTTACATAAGTATTCAGACCCTTTGCTATGAGACACTAAATTGAGGTCAGGTGCATCCTGTTTCCATTGATCATCCTTGAGATGTTTCTACAACTTGATTGGAGTCCACCTGTGGTAAATTAAATTGATTGGACATGGTTTGGAAAGGCACACACTGATCTAGATAAGGTCCCACAGTTGACAGTGCATGTAAGAACAAAAACCAAGCCATGAGGTCGAAGGAATTGTCTGTAGAGCTCCGAGACAGAATTGTGTCTACGCACAGATCTGGGGAAGGGTACCAAAACATTTCTGCAGCATTGAAGGTCGCCAAGAAGACAGTGGCCTCCATCATTCAGTTTGAAACCACCAAGACTCTTCTTAGAGCTGGCCGTCCGGCCAAACTCAGCAATCGGGGGAGAAGGGCCTTGGTCAGGGAGGTGACCAAGAACCCGATGGTTACTCTGACAGAGCTCTAGAGTTCCTCTGTGGAGATGGGAAAACGTCCAGAAGGACAACCATCTCTGCAGCACTCCACCAATCAGGCCTTTATGGTAGAGTGGCCAGACGAAAGCCACTCCTCAGTAAAAGGCACATGACAGCCCGCTTGGAGTTTGCCAAAAGGCGTCACGTCTGTTGGAAACTTGGCACCATCCCTACGGTGAAGCATGGTGGTGGCAGCATCATGCTATGGAGATGTTTTTCAGCAGCAGGGACTGGGAGACTAGTCAGGATCGAGGCAAAGGTGAACGGAGGAAAGAACAGAGAGCTCCTTGATGAAAACCTGCTCCAGAGCACTCAGGACCTCAGACTGGGGCGAAGTTTCACCTTCCAACAGGACAAGCACACAGCCAAGACAACGCAGGAGTGGCTTCAGGACAAGTCTCTGAATGTCCTTGAGTGGACCAGCCAGAACCCGGACTTGAACCTGATCGAACATCTCTGGAGAGACCTGAAAATAGCTGTGCAGCAACGCTCCCCATCCAACCTGACAGAGCTTGAGAGGATCTGCAGAGAAGAATGGGAGAAACTCCCCAAATACAGGTGTGCCAAGCTTGTAGCATCATACCCAAGAAGACTCGAGGCTGTAATCGCTGACAAAGGTGCTTCAGCAAAGTACTGAGTATAGGGTCTGAATACTTATGTAAATGTGATATTTCCGTTTTTTTAGTTTTATACATTTGCTGAAATGTATAAAAAACAGTTTTTGCTTTGTCATTATGGGGTATTGTGTGTAGATTGATGAGGGGAAAAAGTCAAGGGGTCTGAATACTTTCCGAAGGCACTGTATATACAAAAGTATGTGTGGATTCGGCTATTTCAGCCACAGCTGTTGCTGACAGGTGTATAAAATCGAGCACACACCCATGCAATCTCCATAGACAAACATTGGCAGTATAATGGCTTTACTGAAGAGCTCAGTGACTTTCAACGTGGCACCGTCATTGGATGCCACCTTTTCAACAAGTCAGTTCGTAAAATGTCTGCCCGGCTAGAGCTGCCCCGGTCAACTGTAAGTGCTGTTATTGTGAAGTGGAAATGTCTAGGAGCAACAACAGCTCAGCCGCGAAATAGTAGGCCACATAAGCTCACAGAACGGGACCGCCGAGTGCTGAAGCGTGTAGCGCGTAAAAATGGTCTGCCCTCGGTTGCAACACTCTCTACCGAGTTCCAAACTGCCTTTGGAAGTAACTTCAGCACATTAACTGTTTGTCTGGAGCTTCATGAAATGGGTTTCCATGGCCGAGTAGCCGCACACAAGCCTAAGATCACCATGCGCAATGCCAAGCGTTGGCTGGAGTGGTGTAAAGCTCGCCACCATTGGACTCTGGAGCAGTGGAAACGCGTTCTCTGGAATGATGAATCACGCTTCACCATCTGGCAGTCCAATAGACAAATCTGGGTTTGGTGGATGCCAGGAGAATGGCCGAATGCATAGTGCCATCTGTAAAGTTTGGTGGAGGAGGAATAATGGTCTGGGGCTGTTTTTCATGGTTCGGGCTAGGCCCCTTAGTTCCAGTGAAGGGAAATCTTAACGCTACAGCATACAATGACCTTCTAGACAATTCTGTGCTTCCAACTTTGTGGCAACAGTTTGGGGAAGGCCCTTTCCTGTTTCAGACCCTGTGCATAAAGCGAGGTCAATACAAAAATGATTTGTTGAGATCGGTGTCAAAGAACTTGACTGGCCTGCAGAGCCATGACCTCAACCCCATCGAACACCTTTGGAATGAATTGGAACGCTGACTGCGAGCCAGGCCTAATCACCCAAAATCAGTGCCCGACCACACTAATGCTCTTGTGGCTGAATGGAAGCAAGTCCCCACAGCAATGTTCCAACATCTAGTGGAAAGCCTTCCCAGAAGAGTGGAGGCTGTTATAGCAGCAAACAGGGGACCAACTCCATATTAATACCCATGATTTTGGAATGAGATGTTCGTCGAGCAGGTGTCCACATACTTTTGGTAATGTAGTGTATGATCCCTTATTGTGACTTGTTAAATCCACTCCAGTCAGTGTAGATGAAGGGGAGGAGGCAGGTAAATGATTTTTATGCCTTGAGACAATTGAGACATGGATTGTGTTTGTGCCATTCAGAGGGTGGGGGGAGTGCAACGCAATATTAGGAAGGTGTTCCTAATGTTTGGTACACTCAGTGTATATTAATGGGCTGTATGTATTTTTAGATATAGGCCTATTGTAAATGTGTATTATTGTAGCGTCACCATCTTTATTGCAAAAAGAAATACAAATACACACAACTTTAAGCCCCATATTCATTTGACAGAGGTAATGAACTGCCCATTGATCCGCACAGCAATTGATAAAACAGGACCAAGTGTTTCTGAACTTATGTCAGTATTACACAGGTAATGGTTACAGAAATCAGGAATGGAGATGGGCTCTATAAGCCTCTATATATGAGTGACTGTGTCCAACAAAAAAAGTGTTATTACATTTAAAATGATCTCAATTACTTAAGTATTGCTAAAACAAAGGTTTAAGTAAATACAGGCAGGCACCACATTATTACAAGACAAAACAGCTTGCTCAATCAAGCATGATGGTATTGTAAGTATAAAAGCAACGCTTGCTTTCATATAATAATAAAAACCTTGAAAATGTAGTGGAATGGGATTAGTGTGGTGTGTGAAGAATCCAATACTTTACCTTGTATGTGGTACAAATCACATTATTGTGGAAGCACCTCCTCAAAGAGTATGGATTAGGCTGTTTGAGAAGGTTTGAATCCTAAGAAACCTGCCCACACATAGTTTTGTGTTACTATTTTTCCTTTAGTTTATTTAGGACATTTTACTTACACCTATTGTATTCGGCGCATGTGACAAATAAAAATGGATTTGATTGTAATAGACCAACATAACAACTGTAGTAGGTCAAAGCTGTGTGCTGGAAAACCTTAGTAGAGCATTGGTGGAGTAGGCATTGCAGTGCTCATGAATTTCCTTTATTTTTCGGCTTCAGACCAATGCCTATCCCACCAAAAACATTGTTTTTAGTTTTTAATAGTATCCAGAATTGTAAAAGGCCCCCAAAACAACATTTAGGGCTCCTTGCACCAAAGTTGTCCATTGAAACCAATAGAAGCAAAACTATTTTAGGCAGTGGGTATGTGAGATATATATATACAATGGTAGGGTAAACACTGCACTACTGTACTACTGTTGTGTAAGAAGAATGGATCATTTACATCTGATTCAGTAGAAAGACTTGGCGCCTTTGCCATAACCTTAAGGTCATGTGCCACTGAAAACTACATAGTATCCCTATGTTAGCATGACTAGAGAGAGTAAAGGTTGGTATTTTTTGGGGGGTTTAAATCAACAGCAGGTGGTGTATGGGGCGTCTCTGCCTTTCACTCATTTTTATGGCAGATCTCAGAGTCTGCGTCCCAAATGGTACCTTATTCCCTTTATAGTGCATACTTTTGACCAGAGCCCTATGGGCCCTGGTCAAAAGTAGTGCACTATATAAGGAATAGGGTGCCATTTGGGATGTACACAGATTCTCAGAATGTACCAGGTATGCCGACGAGGGTTTTCCTTCAGTCTAACCCAAATACTTCAGAGAGAGAGAGAGAGATTTCTAGGGCAGACCATGCCAGACAGAGTCAGACATACACAATGTGGAATAGAGAAAAAATAAATGGGGGGCTGGGGGTTTGGACGGAGCAGGGAGTCCATTGACTGGCTACCCAGACTCCTTGCTCTGGCCAAACGCTACGCCACACCTACAGATGTTAGTTTCTTCTCTGCAATGAGTCTGGATCTGTGTACCTCCCTGACCCTTCATCGAATACGAACATATTCAGGGCTGCCTGATTGGTCCAGAAACCGACAGGTTGGACCAGAGCCAGAAGACAAGTGGATAAAGCGGCAGTTTGAAAATTCGTCATTGGCTTTGATACTCTGATTGGTTAGAGACTTTGTTTTGTACAACGTCCATCGTCACCACAAAATACTTCAATGATGGCAGTCTCAGACTAAATGATGAAGCGAAAGTCAGCAGCGGAATAATTTAGTGTGAGTCGTCAGGCTAGGGAGTTCAGTCAGGATAATCGAATTGATCTGGAACAAGAAAAGACAGAAGGTATGTAAGAATGTGCTATGGGAAGTCTGGAGAAACATTCCATTCAATGCCGACCCCAGAGGCTTCCTTAGATGGCACCACAGGGAATAGGAATACCTTCATTGCCTGGTCTGCACACTCAGTACAGGGCAGATATATACAATACACTCCCTCATTCACTGGCCATAAGAAGCTGAAGAACTCTCAACTCTCCTTTCCCACCAGTCTCTTATGACTTATATTAAGACGACCAATATAAGAGAAATTAAATATGTGCTTTGTTCATATTTCAGTGTGGATGTGAAATCTGTTATTCCCATTCATTGTGAAAATAATATGCTGGTGGACGCTGACATTAGAAATTATTTTGAAATATGTGTTTTGTTCACTGTGAATATATGTTATTCCATTATTGCCGTACACTGTGATATGCTGGGGGACGCTGTAGTCTCAACACCATTAGGCAGTTGTATAGGAAAGTGATGTTTTTTTCCCAATGCAGCACCAGTGTGTCACCAGTGATTATGTTAATGTAAGCTCTAGTGTTATTTTTTGGTAACTTTGTTTCTGTATAGCTAGGGCTGACACTGAGGACTTGTGAAGAGTAGAATCAACAACCTCTGCATCATCAAGACAGTTCTTTGTGAGAAGGTGTTAATGGTGGAAGGTGTTAACCCATGTTTTAACAACTGAAAAGTACCAGTGGCTCCATGTCGGCCATGGCCCATTGAGTCTAAGCCTTTTGGGTAAAACACTGGGGTAAGTCCTTAGTGGAAATACACCATGGCTTGGAATAGCTTGTCAAAGAAGCACACTTTGTTCTGAGCAGTGGTGGAGGAGGAAGGGTTATTGTCACCCAGGGATAGGAAATTACTGTCATTAGTAGAGAGCTCAATGGTTTCATAACACCCATATAAATTCCTCTTACATGGAAAAATCACTGGTTTTCCAGCCTCTTTCTTTTGTTTTGCTTTGGCATTGACACCTGCTAAACTGGCAGGTAGGCCTATTGCAATAATATGCCAGAGATGACAGTGACCATAATATTTTATATCAACTTTGCAAAATATGGTTATGAAATGTACACATTCATATAGATTTGCTATTTGAATGAAACGACTGCGAAACACCCACGTGGCTGTAGCCTACATTTTAGTAACGGTTTGATTAATGATTATGCACTAGCCTTAACTGACATTATTTTACGTCTAGACATTGTAGTGATTTTGTAACCCGTTTGTTCGTCGATGATAGAACGTTGTTAAAAAGTCACTTAGGGCCAGTCAGTGCGTCTCAACCTGCTTGTGCTGTTTACGAGCCACGTTGTCTGTCACATGTCCGGCTGTGCTGTGGCTTCACCAGGAATCGATACTGTAGCGGTTACATTCGTTCACCTCATGGTTTGTTAGTGCGCGTCATCAAACCGTTGTCTCTTGCTTGTTGCTTATTTGAGTTGAGATGTCAGTTTAGTAAATAAAAAAAGAACCAAAAGAAAAACAAACGAACAAAGCTTAATCAACAGAAAGACAACCACAACATTCGCTCTCTCATACATTTAGAATAGCCTACTGTTCGAGCTATTTGTTTGAGCAATTTGAGGGTAAAAACAATCAACGGAACATGGCTGGTGTGATGGCAGGTTTTGGTAACTTCACTCACGCCGTTGTTCGAGCTATCCCCTCATCCCTTGCCAAAGAGGCACTGAGGATGAACGTTTCGGACGTGGACCTGGAGAAAGCTCAGCGAGAACATGAGGTATACGTCGGGGTTCTGAAGCAGAAACTCGGGCTGGAGGTGATCGAACTCCCCGCCGACGAGTCGCTCCCGGACTGTGTGTTCGTGGAGGATGCTGCAGTGGTTTGCGGTGACACGGCTCTGATCACCAGACCCGGGGCAGAGAGCAGAAGGAAAGAGGTAAATAAAGTATCTATTTATTTTAGAAAAACATGTCTCTGTTGACCATGTGCTTATTTGGAGTATGGATCTATACGTATATGGTCTACTGTTGTCATCTTTGGTTCATAATGCATGGTATATGTATCACTGTCAGAGCGCCATTTCGAGATTGTATAGCTACAATGTAACGGTAGCCTACTATACAAAGGAAGGGATATGTGATTAGCCATCATCAGAACGGCAACGCCCTTGGAAAGACGACCAGATATGATCACACAGTCACAGGAGGACCACTGTCCAACTGAAGTTTTAATTTATGTCTTGATTCCTGGCAGAACTCGATATTTGTCTGTTATAACAATAGAGTACATGATGAGCATAGTTCACTAGCTACATGATGTATGTTGGAAAATGCGATTCTTAATAAAAAACTGTTTTCTAACATAACCTTTGATATGGGTAATACTGACAGCTGTCTAGTCAGATGTGAGCTGTCAACAGATATTAGGTTGTAGTCTGTGATTTCCTGTTTGCACACAGTACTAGAGCACATTCAGTAATGAGGAGGCATGTCATCATCTGATCTGTGAAAATAGATGCATTCATTGAAACAGTCATAATTCCTAGGCAGAGAACTCTTGCGTGCAGATTAGTGCAATGCATGTCAGTCCATTGAAAGCAAAAAGCCCTTTTTGCTCTTTTCCCCATAATAGTAGTATGCTATATGAGTATGTCCATATGATAAACTACATACTCTCACACCAATAAGTTATGCATGTACAAACAGCAGGCTATGGACAGGGAGGTTTTACTGCCTGTTTTACTGCCTGTTTACTTAATCGTGTACCCTAATAATGAAGACTGTGTGAATATAAACAGACTACATTTATTCACAGTATTTATGGGCTGCAGACTGACTGTGCGGTTCCATTTAGTCTGTGTGGTGGCAGCGTGTTTGACGGTCGGACGGGCTCTGTGAAAGCCCATGTCGTATCGCATCAGAGTCACCTCTGCTGGGCTCAGGGGCTGCTAATGGGCCCCGGCCACACCAGTGGGAGAGGTTATTGATCTGTAAACCTCCTGGTGATCATAATGGCTCTTGACATACAGGACATGTATTGGTCAAAGGTTTGGTCAGCAGGACTATTTTGGGTCTGACTAGTGTCTCCATGTAATGTGGTGTATTGCTGCATCAAATGGAAAAGGTATGGTTTACTTGGAGTTGTGATGATGTAACATTTACCATTCATGAAGTCTTTATGACCATGACATAAAGAGTCGTAATGCCCTACCAAGTCTAAGTATTACAGTTGGGCAGAAGACCTGGAATCGATACACGGTTGGTCACATTGGTGCCGTGACTTGGATCACACAGCTGCTGGGGGTTACTGAGGTTGTGAAGTCTAGCAGAGGTGGATCAGTGAACTATCCTCGTGTTAATAGAACTGAAGACTGGTGTTAGAGCCCAGGATTTAGTTCTGTGAGCTACAGTAATGTGCTTTTTAGTCGCACGGACAGCCCGGGTTGGATACGCGTGTGAAAAAGCTGTCCGATGCCTCGCACAAAAAAGGTGGTACTAATAAGACTGGATGGATTACAGTTACATTTATAAGGGTATAGTTAAACTTCAAATGCCATCCTCTCTAACCTGAGTTCGAAGAATCTATCGTTATCACACAACACATTTACTGTTTAAACCACAGGGTTATTTAACATGCCTCTACGGTCTTTCATGTGGATTCTCTTCCTGTCTTTCTAATGCCAAACAAACAGGCTGTTTTCTCTCTAATTGGCCCAGCCACTGTCTTCTGATCCCAGAATCCCAGAGGTAAATGAGTCCACCAGCAGCATCCGTAAGAAGCTTATATTATAGCCTATCGGTGTATGTGTGTGTGTGTCAACGTGGGCGCAGCATTCACTGGTTTAACCAAGCTTTATTGGCTGGGCCATGGGGAAGAAAGTACAGTCTTCTGATCCTTCTCTGTATCCCAGATCCTAGCCCTCTCAGCAAGTAATTTGTGACTGCCACTGCCAATATACTGTTTAGATGTACTTGACTTCCTATAGACTTTCGGTTTCTACCAGTTTCATCAGTAATAGGGATTTGGTCTAAAATTTGTTTGATAGATTAGTGCTCTGATGAGAAGACTGTAGAGATGGAGAGAGAATCTGACTGCTTGTTGCGTAAGCAATCCTTAAATGACCTAAGAAGAGAACTTACTGTTTGTTTTAGAAACAGACTGATGAGGACAAAGACCAGGGTTCCTCCAGTTCAGTCCAGAAAGATAATATCAGAATAAATCCTGGCCTCATGTAACCCAATGGTGGAATAAAGCCTGGCCTCATGTAACCCAATGGTGGAATAAATCCTGGCCTCATGTAACCCAATGGTGGAATAAATCCTGGCCTCATGTAACCCAATGGTGGAAGCTATTTCTACTGTATGCTCTTCACTTCAGAGGTTTAGATTAGCTTTACCAAGATTAAACCAGTGGACAATTGACAGAATGTATGATCTGGCTTATCCTTGTGAAGTCCAGAGACTTCTTCAACAAAGATAATTGAATTGTAAAATGGGTATATAAAACCCATTATGGTAGTCAATGTGAGATTAATAATCAAAATGTAATCCACTCAAAATAAGGATTAATGGTACCTTTATTCAGGTGTGAAGGTAGATTTAATTTCTTACCGGTACGGACTCCCTGTGTGCGCATGGTGATGCATGCAAACATGTTTTTATAGCCAATCATAGAATTACATATAGAATCCCTATTAATGTCATATGATCTCTGTGTATCTTAGTAGGCCTAGTAAAGATTAGTCTGATAACTTTTAACATGTATTACCTTTTAATGTAACACAAACACAACCAGTCATGATGTTTTTATCTGTTTGTTAAACAATCACATCAAAAAAGTGCTCCTGTATGCTACCCGCATACTTTTGTCCACTCACAAAATAATTTCAGCATCCAAACATTGCACATCTGTTGCAAAACACCTAAATGTGTATTGTTATGACATCCTGTTATTTTCATTAGGCCTACACTTGTAGCCTGAATTGTTGCATCCATTGCTCTCCACGGTGTCTCTGTATCAGCCACTCATCTCCACTTTAAGAAAATGTAAGAGCGTGTACCACACATTTTTCATGCGGCTGACATGCGGTAATGTTAAATAATGGTGTAATAGTCTATACTGTAGTTTCCTTGGCATTTTGTGTTAATTATTGTGATTTACCGGTACGGTGTAACCCCACTATTTATTTTGCCGGGACGCCGTACCGTACCACCTTACTTTCACCCCTGCCTTTAGTATATAAAGAAGTCACCTCCAAAAGGAAGATACGGTGTTTGTTTGGCAGAGTTCAGGATTTCTGATAACAGAAATTGACCTTTGGTTCCTAGCTGTTAATTCTGGTTAGTTATGAACTGGGTGGGTTCACTCAAGATTTATCATTTGGAACAAACCACGGGACATTCAGGTGGTACATTAAGTTACCAATACCAGGCCTGGGTCAAATGCATAGTAATCAAATCTGATTATTGAGATTAGCTTGGAGTTTGTACTTTTTGGGCTAGTACAATAGTTCCATTGCCAACTACATCAAGTGCAGCTCAAATATTTTGAAAGTGATTGACAGATACATTTGTCCAAGCAGGTAAAGGTATGCTGCAGGCAAAGTTTCCTCTCCCCATACAGCAATTATCACACTATCTTATCTGGTGCTCGTGCATAACTGTGGGGTTTACCCTTCAGTTGGTTTTGGCTATTGGTTACGCAATGGGAGTTGTGTTTGATATGGATTCCCACTGACTCTTCTCTCACGGGGTTGTTTGTCCTTGTGTGCCTGTCTGTGGGTAATAGAGCTGACGTGTGTGTATGACAGGCCAAGGGTTTGTGTTGGTTTAATGTAGTCCCCTCTAACAAAGGGTTTCCCTTGTTCTGTGTTCCATGTGTTCTCAGCAACAGAAACGAAACATCACAAGCGTGACAGCGATTCCCTTTTAAAGCCTGTTTCATAAGTAAAGTTTGTTATGATTACTATGATGATGTCTGAAGAGCATAGCCTTCTATTAACAACTAAGTCAAGTTAGACTGCGTTTTTACTGTTTTTCAACCCATTCATTAAAACTTCAACGTTTGCACGCCAGAAGTTGTCACTGTGAACGTACTATAATCTCCTCACAAGTGTACCCATCCTGAATCTGATGGAGTAGAAAAAGTGCACAGCTCAAGGCCTCTGTGAGTTTGCAATATATTTCATATCAACTGTGAAGCACTATTCAGATGATATGTAGGGTCTGCAAGGCTGGGCCCTGACCAAACCCAGCCTAATTAAGAAGTCCTGTCTGAACCATTAGCTTTGGCAGCAGCAGCAGACATTGAGATAGATTTCTTGGTCGGGGGCCTTATCGATCGATATTGATGGATACTCTCAGTTAAGAGTGCATTAGGATTGTATTACTCATGTGGCTTTCAGACCTCAAGGAATAGTGTGAGTGTGCATGTGTACACTTGTGTGTGTGTGCGACCGAGCAAGAATGCTTGTGTCATGTGTGATTGTATATGTTTGTGTGTGTAGTTGAAACCTTCCATGTTGACATCAATGGCCTCATTAAAGGAGACGTCTTCCTTGGCTCTTATTGACTCTAGCATATTTAATATACATATTAGTACAAAAAACTGAAGTGACAGTTGAAGGTCAGGGAGGCAACAATTGCTAGAGAGAGCAGACATTAGCTATCAGCAAAACTGATCTACTCTTAATCAAACTCCAATCCCTTATCACTATAATAGGCCATGCCAAAAATATTACTAAATGAATAGTGTGTGATGCGGCTGTTGGCAGAATATCATTCAGAGAAGCTCTTATCTAGAGTAACACAGAGAACTTCTCAATTTCCTGTTTTAATGAGCTTATTAACTCAGTTTAGGAGAATAAAGACGAAAAAAGATTGAGGCTCAATTATCCAAACCTGGGATAGTTTAGGCCATGCAGAGTTGTTTGGGTTTAGTGTTTTTGTACCTATAGCTCACTTTATCCTTTACCACATTGTCTTGTTCTTTCTTTCGTTCTTTTGTTCTTTCTTTCGTTCTTTCGTTCTTTCTTTCGTTCTTTCTTTCTTTCGTTCGTTCTTTCTTTCTTTCTTTCTTTCTTTCTTTCTTTCTTTCTTTCTCTCTCTCGTTCTTTCTCTCTCTGTCTAGCTCTCTTTCTTTCTTTCTCGCTCTCCATTCAGCTATAACTATGTCAGGTAAATAGTCCCCCCTCCCTCCAGGCTTCTTAAAGTGTTTATCTGCTCCCCTGATGCGGTCTGATGAGCCTGAGTCATCAATCACCTACTCTGCCCCAGCCAGAATACTGCACTCTGATGGTTATTGTTGCTGTCGCTCTGACAGTGAGGCTACGGCTCCTCACGTTTAAGGAGACAGAGAGGAGTCCACCCTCCCCTCCCCTCCCCTAGCCCAACCCCCACCTCTTCAATCTTTATCTGCCATTATTCTCACTGGAGCGATCAGAGTTAATTTCAAAGCCTGTAAACACACTTCAGAGATGCTGCTTTCTGCTCTGCGATAGCTCCTTATGTGATGGCTGCCTGACCTGGCCTGCTTCACTGGTGAAGTTGCTCCATCCATGATTCTGTGTTTACCTTTCCTTAAAGGGATACTTAATGATTTTGGTATCTACTTCCCCAGAGTCCGATGAACTCGTGGATACCATTTTTATGTCTCTGCGTCCAGTATTAAGGAAGTTAGAGGTTGTTTTGTGTGCTAATGCTAACTAGCTTTAGCGCCATGACTGAAGTCATCGCGCGCTAGCAGATACCGAAGACTTCCAGTCATTGTGCTAACACTAGTTAGCAATTGTGCTAGCGCTAATTAGCAACTTCCTTCAAACTGCACGCAGAGACATAAAAATGGTATCCATGAGTTCATCTGCCTCATTGCCAAAATCTTGAAGTATCCCTTTAATACAGCTCATAACAAATAACTTAATAAGGCTAACCATGTGTGATTACTCACTCTGATAAGATTCATGGGATAGTTGTTATGGTGGATTTTCATCCTGTGATTTGTAACATATTGGGGCGATGTTACATGCTGTTGTTTATATAGCTGTTTATATAGCTTTGCTTCATATTCACCTAGTTCATAAATAGACACACATGTAGCCAGAGCCAGACAGTGACCTTTTAATAGCAGGTTAGTACCCATTTAATATTCAACTGAAAAGACCACAACAACCTCAGTCATAACACAGTCATAATACCACTGAGGTTGTACTTCAGGAAGAGGATGGATAGAGGAAGTCTGCCTGTTCTCCACACACACAATATCTAAGCCCACTTCTCCAGACCTAATATTTAGGCTCAGGAGCTCTTTATAGTTTATTTATCCCCACCCTGTCCTGCTTTCTTCCCCGGTCATCCCTCACAGCACCATTTACCCCGAGCCAGCCCCAGCTCCAGACAGCACAGAGGCCCTGTTTTGACTAGACAGGCTGCAGATGCGGATCTCCCGCTGCTCTCCAGTTTTATAAGACATCCTGTACGGAATCGACCTGGTTTCCTTCTGGGGGCCTTGACAACCGTGTCTGAAGGAGGGGGGACAGGAGGGGAAGGGGTAGGGCTGGCACAATTACTGTATAACCGTGTAACTGACGGTTATTAATGAAGAGGGGGGGCATTCGTCCGGGCAAATGGAACGTCCGGGCATTCGTGCGGTTGAGTCCGTTTCTGCGGTAACTAGAACTCTTAACAACGTGATGAAACTTTGGTGTTGTATTATGCAATCATTGACTTGAATGGGGATGCCTGTTCTATTCATTCTATTTCTATGGCAGCACATGCAGTCAGGAGCTGAGGAGAGGAGAAAATGTCTTAAAAATCATATCAAATCAAATTGTATTTGCCACATGCGCCGAATATAACAGGTAACCTTACAGTGAAATGTTTACTTACAAGCCCTTAACCAACAATGCAGTTTTAAGAAAAATAAGTAAAAAATAGATAAATATATATTTTTTAAATTAAATAAAAAATAATTAAAGAGCAGCAGTAAAATAATTAGCGAGGCTATATACAGGGGGTACCGGTACAGAGTCAATGTGCGGAGGCACAAATGGTTATTACGGTGACTACGGTTATTTGGCTGACCAATTACTGTCATCCAAAATTTCATGTCCATCACAGAGCTAGTGAGGGGGAGTGTCTTGAACCCAGCAGCTACAGTACATATGGGACAGGCAGGGTCAAGTTTTTCCCCAACTTACTGAAACATTCCTAATCCTACCAGTTTAACCTGCTGGGGTCTACACAGGTTTGGGTTGGAGAAGGTCTCTATTTTTTGTTTATCCATCTTTATTTCTGTCTTTCTCTGGCACATTGTCTTACTATCTCATATCTATCATCTATCTGTTCTCTCTCTCTCTCTCTCCCTCCTCCCTCTCGCTCTCTGCCCTCTCTCTCTCTCTCTCAAACATTCACTCACTCACTCACTCACTCACTCACTCACTCACTCACTCACTCACTCACTCACTCACTCACTCACTCACTCACTCACTCACTCACTCTCTCACTCTCTCTCTCACTCTCTCTCTCTCTCTCTCTCTCTCTCTCTCTCTCTCTCTCTCTCTCTCTCTCTCTCTCTCTCTCTCTCTCTCTCTCTCTCTCTCTCTCTCTCTCTCTCTCTCTCTCTCTCTCTCTCTCTCTCTCTCTCTCCCTCTCTCCCTCACCGTTCCTACTGTCTTTTTTTAAGACAGACATACAACACAGGGCCCTCTGCCGGTCGTGTGTCTTTCAGGGTTGTGTAAGGAGTGCCATGTGAACAGACCAATCTCTCTCTTTCTCTCCACCACCACCCCTGACCATAGACCCACTCTGCCCTTCTCTCGCCCCCCAGCTCCCCTCTCCCCTCCCCTCCCTGGGCTGGTAGACAGCTGCGGGACACTTGCGAACAGGAATCCCTCTCAGCTCTAGGGCAACGAGGTCATGGTCAACTGTCACCGGGGGTGTGCGAACATCTGGTCTGGCATGTCGGCCTGAGGAGAGACATAGGGGGCGGGCAGGGTTGGGTTGGGAAAACTGCCTTCAGGTCACAGAGGGCCAGAGAGAGTTAGAGTGTGTGTGTGTGACAGACAGAAGCCAGAGAGGAACCCAGACAGGAAGAGGAAGGAATCCTCTGTTTGTACTAAGTAACAGCAGCAGGTCACCTGGAGGGACAGACAGAGCAGGGGAAATAGTTTACCTAGACAGTAGACATGAAAGTAGACTCTTCCTTCAAGTGTGTCTATTGTAAGGTCTAAGAGACACTTCCCTTCCCTTGGCTTTAATTTCATGACCTGAATAAACTGCAGACCAACACTAAGGGTTATAATGGTTGGTTTTAGTATAGTTTAATTTCAGTAGCGGTGCGTGGGTGTCACGCTCTGGCTCCGGGACTTTGTATGTTGAGCCAGGGTGTGTTCGTTTCGTTGTGTTCTGTTTGGTTGGGTTGTTCTATGTGGTTGTATTTCTTTGTTTGGATGAGTGACTCCCAATCAGAGGTAACGAGTGTCAGCTGTTTGGCTCGTTGTCTCTGATTGGGAGCCATATTTATAATGTCTGTTTTCACCTTGTGTTTGTGGGTTTTTGTTCCTTGTCAGTCATTGTCTGAGGACGTTACGTATCGTTTATTGTTTTGTATTCGTGTTTGCACTTCACTATTAAAGTATGTTCGCTCAACACGCTGCGCCTTGGTCCTCTCTAACCAACGATCGTGACAGAAAAACCCACCTTAACCAGATCAAGCAGCGTGACGAGGAGAGAGGATGGACGTGGGAGGAGATGATTGCGAGTCTGGCAAGAGGGGAGAGAGGCCTGGGCCACGGGGAGGAGAGACCCCCAGGAAATTTTTTAGGGGGGCTCACGACGTCGGGGCAGCAGGTGTACGGGTTAGAGCGGTGCAAAGCGTTGGCAGAGAAGGCCGCCAGGTTAGGGGGGCCACTGGGCACAGAGGAGAGGGAAAGTGTGGAGGCACGGCGAGAGGTACTGGGGTGTGTTACCAGTCCGGTCCGGCCCGTTCCTGATCCCTGCGTGGGGCCAGTGGTGTGTGTCCCCAGTACGGTCCGGCCTGTTCCTGCCATTCCCACCAAGGCAGTGGTGCGCGTCGTCAGCCCAGCCCGGCCTGTTCCTGCCATTCCCACCAAGTCTGTGGTGTGCGTCGACAGCCCGGCCCGGCCTGTTCCTGCCATTCCCACCAAGTCAGTGGTGCTTGTCGTCAGCCCAGCCCGGCCTGTTCCGGCCATTCCCACCAAGTCAGTGGTGCACGTCGTCAGCCCAGCCCGGCCGGTTCCTGCCATTCCCACCAAGTCAGTGGTGTGCGTCGACAGCCCAGCCCGGCCTGTCCCTGCTCCACGCACCAAGCCTACGAGGTGCGTCACCAGTCCAGCCCGGCCTGTCCCTGCTCCACGCACAAAGCCTACGGTGTGCGTCGCCAGCCCAGCCCGGCCTGTTCCTGCTCCACGCACAAAGCCTACGGTGTGCGTCGCCAGCCCAGCCCGGCCTGTCCCTGCTCCATGCACAAAGCCTACGGTGTGCGTCGCCAGCCCGACCCGGCCTGTTCCTGCCACTCGCACCAAACCAGGGGTGCGAGTCGCCAGCCTGGTCCAACCCGTTCCTGCTACTCGCACCAAGCCAGGGGTGCGAGGCGTCAGCCTGGTCCAGCCCGTTCCTGCTACTCGCACCAAACCAGGGATGCGAGTCGTCAGCCTGGTCCAGCTTCGTTCCTGCTACTCGCACCAAACCAGGGAATGGAGTCGTCAGTCCGGTGAGGCCCGTTCCTGTTCCACGCACCAAGCCAGGGGCGCGTGTCGTCAGTCCGGCTCCGACCAGCGGGGCTAGACAGGACCAGGGGTACTTTGGGGGTTGGAGAGGAGGTGGGGATCAGGGCCGGAGCCAGAACCACCGCCGAGGAGGTATGCCCACCCAGCCCTCCCTTGTTTAGCCCTTATTGAGGCGCAGTCGCAGTCCGCGCCTTTAGGGGGGGGTACTGTCACGCTCTGGCTCCGGGACTTTGTATGTTGAGCCAGGGTGTGTTCGTTTCGTTGTGTTCTGTTTGGTTGGGTTGTTCTATGTGGTTGTATTTCTTTGTTTGGATGAGTGACTCCCAATCAGAGGTAACGAGTGTCAGCTGTTTGGCTCGTTGTCTCTGATTGGGAGCCATATTTATAATGTCTGTTTTCACCTTGTGTTTGTGGGTTTTTGTTCCTTGTCAGTCATTGTCTGAGGACGTTACGTATCGTTTATTGTTTTGTATTCGTGTTTGCACTTTACTATTAAAGTATGTTCGCTCAACACGCTGCGCCTTGGTCCTCTCTAACCAACGATCGTGACAGTGGGTAAAATCACCGGAAAGGCTAAGCCAGGGGGAAAAAAGCCATATTACAACCTTCTGTATGTGATAATTGCGTTGATTGCTCTATAACTTGTTAGTTCATATGCCTTGCCACTGTGATATATACAGTGGCTTGCGAAAGTATTCACCCCCCTTGGCATTTTTCCTATTTTGTTGCCTTACAACCTGGAATTAAAATTGATTTTTTGGGGGGTTTGTATCATTTGATTTACACAACATGCCCACCACTTTGAAGATGCAAAATATTTTTTTTTGTGAAACATACAAGAAATAGGACAAAAAAACAGAAAACTTGAGCGTGCATAACTATTCATCCCCCCAAAGTCAATACTTTGTAGATCCACCTTTTGCAGCAATTACAGCTGCAAGTCTCTTGGGGTATGTCTCTATAAGCTTGGCACATCTAGCCACTGGGATTTCTGCCCATTCTTCAAGGCAAAACTGCTCCAGCTCCTTTAAGTTGGATGGGTTCCACTGGTGTACAGCAATCTTTAAGTCATACAACAGATTCTCAATTGGATTGAGGTCTGGGCTTTGACTAAGCCATTCCAAGACATTTAAATGTTTCCCCTTAAACCACTCGAGTGTTGCTTTAGCAGAATCCTTAGGGTCATTGTCCTGCTGGAAGGTGAACCTCTGTCCCAGTCTCAAATCTCTGGAAGACTGAAACAGGTTTCCCTCAAGAATTTCCCTGTATTTAGCGCCATCCATCATTCCTTCAATTCTGACCACAGCATGATGCTGCCACCACCATGCTTCACTGTGGGGATGGTGTTCTCAGGGTGATGAGAGGTGTTGGGTTTGCGCCAGACATAGTGTTTTCTTTCATGGCCAAAAAGCTCAATTTTAGTCTCATCTGACGAAAGTACCTTCTTCCATATGTTTGGGGAGTCTCCCACATGCCTTTTGGTGAACACCAAACGTGTTTGCTTATTTTTTTCTTTAAGCAATGGCTTTTTTCTGGACACTCTTCTGTAAAGTCCAGCTCTGTGGAGTGTACGGCTTAAAGTGGTCCTATGGACATATACTCCAATCTCCGCTATGGATCTTTGCAGCTCCTTCAGGGTTATCTTTGGTCTCTTTATTGCCTCTCTGATTAATGCCCTCCTTGCCTGGTCTGTGAGTTTTGGTGGGCGGCCCTCTCTTGGCAGGTTTGTTGTGGTGCCATATTCTTTCCATTTTTTAAATAATGGATTTAATGGTGCTCCGTGGGATGTTAAAAGTTTCTGATATTTTTTTATAACCCAACCCTGATCTGTACTTCTCCACAACTTTGTCCCTGACCTGTTTGGAGAGCTCCTTGCTCTTCATGGTGCCGCTTGCTTGGTGGTGCCCCTTGCTTAGTGGTGTTGCAGACTCTGGGGCCTTTCAGAACAGGTGTATATATACTGAGATCATGTGACAGATCATGTGACACTTAGAATGCACACAGGTGGACTTTATTTAACTAATTATGTGACTTCTGAAGGTAATTGGTTGCATCAGATCTTATTTAGGGGCTTCATAGCAAAGGGGGTGAATACATATGCACGCACCACTTTTCCGTTATTTATTTTCTTCATTTCACTTCACCAATTTGGACTATTTTGTGTATGTCCATTACATGAAATCCAAATAAAAATCTATTTAAATTACAGGTTGTAATACAACAAAATAGGAAAAACGCCAAGGGGGATGAATACTTTTGCAAGGCACTGTAGGCCTAAGGCCGAGACAATAAGAAGACACAGCGGCAGAATAAATTCATTACAAAACCGGAGAGCAACATCTGAATTTATGGTTGGATCAGAAATACCATTATAGCTCACTCAGTTTAGCTCAACGCTGATTGGCTATTATTTTTATTTATTTTTATCAAGGGAGGCCAAATGCTCGCTGGCTTCCCTTGTATTCAATGCTTTTTTTTGACTAGACATCATAGATGGGCTACACATACAGAGACATAGGGGCGCTGTTTTGTTCGCTTTGATACTTTCTCTGGTGAGATACATTCAGCCTTTTGCGAATTGAAGGACATTTATGAAACACAGAGAGACTAAAGATAAATTATTTGATATGTATTTTTTTGTTCATTTTTTGTTGGTAATTTTTTAGGGGAAGCCTGGCTTCCCTTGGCATCCACAAATACACGCCACTGTTTAATTTATTACATGATGGCATCTGTGGTTTCCTTCTGTGCTATTTCTAACAATACATACATACATATACAGTGGGGAGAACAAGTATTTGATACACTGCCGATTCTGCAGGTTTTCCTACTTACAAAGCATGTAGAGGTCTGTAATTTTTATCATAGATACACTTCAACTGCGAGAGACGGAATCTAAAACAAAATTCCAGAAAATCACATTGTATGATTTTTAAGTAATTAATTTGCATTTTATTGCAGACATAAGTATTTGATACATCAGAAAAGCAGAACTTAATATTTGGTACAGAAACCTTTGTTTGCAAATACAGAGATCATACGTTTCCTGTAGGTCTTGACCAGGTTTGCACACACTGCAGCAGGGATTTTGGCCCACTCCTCCATACAGACCTTCTCCAGATCCTTCAGGTTTCGGGGCTGTTGCTGGGCAATACGGACTTTCAGCTCCCTCCAAAGATTTTCTATTGGGTTCAGGTCTGGAGACTGGCTAGGCCACTCCAGGACCTTGAGATGCTTCTTACAGAGCCACTCCTTAGTTGCCCTGGCTGTGTGTTTCGGGTCGTTGTCATGCTGGAAGACCCAGCCACGACCCATCTTCAATGCTCTTACCAAGATCTTGCGATACATGGCCCCATCCATCCTCCCCTCAATACGGTGCAGTCGTATTCATCCCCAAAGAATGATGTTTCCACGGTTGGGATGGTGTTCTTGGGGTTGTACTCATCCTTCTTCTTCCTCCAAACACGGCGAGTGGAGTTTAGACCAAAAAGCTCTATTTTTGTCTCATCAGACCACATGACCTTCTCCCATTCCTCCTCTGGATCATCCAGATGGTCATTGGCAAACTTCAGACGGGCCTGGACATGCGCTGGCTTGAGCAGGGGGACCTTGCGTGCGCTGCAGGATTTTAATCCATGACGGCGTAGTGTGTTACTAATGGTTTTCTTTGAGACTGTGGTCCCAGCTCTCTTCAGGTCATTGACCAGGTCCTGCCGTGTAGTTCTGGGCTGATCCCTCACCTTCCTCATGATCATTGATGCCCCACGAGGTGAGATCTTGCATGGAGCCCCAGACCGAGGGTGATTGACCGTCATCTTGAACTTCTTCCATTTTCTAATAATTGCGCCAACAGTTGTTGCCTTCTTACCAAGCTGCTTGCCTATTGTCCTGTAGCCCATCCCAGCCTTGTGCAGGTCTACAATTTTATCCCTGATGTCCTTACACAGCTCTCTGGTCTTGGCCATTGTGGAGAGGTTGGAGTCTGTTTGATTGAGTGTGTGGACAGGTGTCTTTTATACAGGTAATGAGTTCAAACAGGTGCAGTTAATACAGGTAATGAGTGGCGAACAGGAGGGCTTCTTAAAGAAAAACTAACAGGTCTGTGAGAGCCGGAATTCTTACTGGTTGGTAGGTGATCAAATACTTATGTCATGCAATAAAATGCAAATTAATTACTTAAAAATCATACAATGTGATTTTCTGGATTTTTGTTTTAGATTCCGTCTCTCACAGTTGAAGTGTACCTATGATAAAAAGTACAGACCTCTACATGCTTTGTAAGTAGGAAAACCTGCAAAATCGGCAGTGTATCAAATACCCACTGTATGTCGGAGGTTTACATACAGGTTATATACATTTAAACTCAGTTTTTCACAATTCCTGACATTTAATCCTAGTAAAAATGTCTTAGGTCAGATAGGATCACCACTTTATTTTAAGAATGTGAAATGTCAGAATAATAGTAGAGAGAATGATTTATTTCAGCTTTTATTTATTTCATCCCACATTCCCAGTGGGTCAGAAGTTTACATACACTCAATTAGTATTTGGTAGCATTGCCTTTAAATTGTTTAACTTGGGTCAAACGTTTCGGGTAGCCTTCCACAAGCTTCCCACAATAAGTTGGGTGAATTTTGGCCCATTCCTCCTGACAGAGCTGGTGTAACTGAGTCAGGTTTGTAGGCCTCCTTGCTCGCACACGCTTTTTCAGTTCTGCCCACATATTTTCTATACGATTGAGGTCAGGGCTTTGTGATGGCCACTCCAATACCTTGACTTTGTTGTCCTTAAGCCATTTTGCCACAACTTTGGAAGTATGCTTGGGGTCATTGTCCATTTGGAAGACCCATTTGCGACCAAGCTTTAACTTCCAGACTAATGTCTTGAGATGTTGCTTCAATATATCCACATAATGTTCCTTCCTCATGATGCCATCTATTTTGTGAAGTGCACCAGTCCCTCCTGCAGCAATGCACCCCCACAGCACGATGCTGCCACCCCTGTGCTTCACGGTTGGGATGGTGTTCTTCGGCTTACATGCAACCCCCTTTTTCCTCCAAACATAACGATGGTCACTATGGCCAAACAGTTCTATTTTTGTTTCATCAGACCAGAGGACATTTCTACAAAAAGTATGATCTTTGTCCCCATGTGCAGTTGCAAACCGTAGTCTGGCTTTTTAATGGCGGTTTTGGAGCAGTGGCTTCTTCCTTGCTGAGCGGCCTTTCAGGTTATGTCGATATAGGACTCAAGTTTTACTGTGGATATAGATACTTTTGTACCTGTTTCCTCCAGTATCTTCACAAGGTCCTTTGCTGTTGTTCTGGGATTGATTTGCACTTTTCGCACCAAAGTACGTTCATCTCTAGGAGACAGAACGCGTCTCCTTCCTGAGCGGTATGACGGCTGCGTGATCCCATGGTGTTTATACTTGCGTACTATTGTTTGTACAGATGAACGTGGTACCTTCAGGCATTTGGAAATTGCTCCTAAGGATGAACCAGACTTGAGGAGGTCTACAATTTTTTTTCTGAGGTCTTGGCTGATTTCTTTGGATTTTCCCATGATGTCAAGCAAAGAGGCACTGAGTTTGAAGGTAGGCCTTGAAATACATCCACAGGTACACCTCCAATTGACTCAAATTATGTCAATTAGCCTATCAGAAGCTTCTAAAGCCATGACATCATTTTCTGGAAGTATCCAAGCTGTTTAAAGGCACAGTGAACTTAGTGTATGTAAACTTCTGACCCACTGGAATTGTGATACACTGAATTATAAGAGAAATAATCTGTCTGTAAACAATTGTTGGAAAAATTACTTGTCATGCGCAAAGTAGATGTCCTAACCGACTTGCCAAAACTATAGTTTGTTAACAAGAAATTTGTGGAGTGGTTGAAAAACAGGTTTTATTGACTCCAACCTATGTGTATGTAAACTTTCCAACTTCAACTGTATATATATTGTGATGTCACGAGAGGCTGTGTCCTGGAGGGACGTTACATCCCCCTGAGGTGGCTGCAAACCCAGACAGCTATGGCTCCATCTGCTGGTATGGTCGGGAACTCCACCCCTCTATGGCCAATCTTCCCACGCAGCTGAAACAAATGAGGAGCTGATGAGCTGAAGGTTTGGGAAGGGAAGAGACACACTGAGGGAGTGTGTGGGGGGTGAAGAGACACAGTCTCCAACCTGGGCTCTCTGGAGGACAAGAGTGCTGCACGTCCACTTCCATGAGGAATCTAAGGATTTGGAGATACTTACCTTTGGGAAATACTCACCTTTGGATATATGCACCTGTGGAAATACGTGTGGGACATTTGGAAGGACGTTTTGCTGGGTTGGCCACTAGCTGCAACGTGGAATACAGTAAGACTGGGGAAAAGTTATTTGAGCGAGGGAGAGTTATGATTTTGGATGTGGAAGAGACATCCCTGAACTGTTAACCCTTAAAGAGCCACCAGAGAACAGAATTGTGTTATACTTTCGTTAGTTTCCCAAGACCTTTAATAAAATCCTTGTTTTGATTGAACCTGGTCTCCTTGCACTACTTGAGCAATCCCGCTGAAAGCTGTGTAGCCTCTCGTGACGTCACAATATATATTTCTATATACAGTACCAGTCAAAAGTTTGGACACACCTACTCATTCCAGGGTTTTTCTTTATTTGTACTATTTCCTACATTGTAGAATGATAGTGAAGACATCAAAACTATGAAGTAACAGAAATGGAATCATGTAGTAACCAGAAAAGTGTTAAACAAATCAAAATATATTTTATATTTGAGATTCTTCAAATAGCCACTATTTGCCTTGATGACAGCTTTGCACACTCTTGGCATTCTCTCAACCAGCTTCATGAGGTAGTCACCTGGAATGCATTTAAATTAACAGGTGTGCCTTCTTAAAAGTTAATTTGTGGAATTTATTTCCTTCTTAATGCATTTGCGCCAATCAGTTGTGTTGTGTCAAGGTAGGTGTGGTATACAGAAGATAGCCCTATTTGGTAAAATACCAAGTCCATATTATGTCATGAACAGCTCAAATAAGCAAAGAGAAACGACAGTTCATCATTACTTTAAGACATGAAGGTCAGTCAATACGGAAAATTTCAAGAACTTTGAAGGTTTCTTCAAGTGCAGTCGCAACAACCATCAAGCGCTATGATGAAACTGGCTCTCACGAGGACCATCACAGGAATGGAAGACCCAGAGTTACCTCTGCTGCAGAGGATAAGTTCAGAGTTACCAGCCTTAGAAATTGCAGCCAAAATAAATACTTCACAGAGCTCAAGTCACAGACACATCTCAACATCAACTCTTCAGATGGAACTGTGTGAGTCAGTCCTTCATGGTCGAATTGCTGCAAAGCAAAAATACATGTAATCCGTATGCACTCGAATAGCGAATGGAGGCCGCGTGCTTTCCCACCGTTTTTCAGTGATGCCGGCTACTTCAGTTTTATAACAGAGCTGTGGTTAATAAATCAGACTCAGAGCAGCTGAGAAATAAATATAAGAACACTTATTTCACTCCTCTCCTCAACCACTGTTTGAGGAGCATGCTCTCGCTGCGCGACAGGTGATATTCCGCCCAAACTGTATGCCATGGGCTCGCCAACCGTGTTCCTGCAGCTACCCAGTGCTTAATTTGAGAAACCAAGTGTAATCTGTAATCTGACATCTGAACCAACAGCATTGCCTAGGGCCATATGTTCTCTCTCAGACTCGTGGATATACATTTTGGAGCGTAGCATATGGAAACCAGTCCATCCAGTATGCATAATAATACAGTCCACACTCAAAGGCCATTACTCAAATGTGTTTAATTTTATAGGCTAGACCAATTACATAAGCGTATGCATAAGTTCTAATATGCGTGTTTTGAATTAATCATCACCTTAGAAAGCTCTGTCCATTTCTTTGTGTTAGGCTTTGAAACAACATCCACAATGACCATGTTTTCCACTCAGTTTCAACCTGCTGTTGAACTTTCTTTATTCAAATTGATCATCACAGTGAGGTGAGTTTTAAAAGCATGATACTGTTTTGATGATAAGTGTTTGATGTGATTTTCGATACATTTGCATTGATGTCAGTGGTTATCAAGTTGGGTACCACCAAAGCATGTCCAGAGTGCAAAAGAGGAGATTACCGTGAATCAACGGTCAAGTGGAATTTTACTGCGGTCATATTACCATGTAGTTTACATTTACATTTTTTTACATGACTCATGACTGGTGGTAATACGGTCACCGCAACAGCCCTAGTCATACCTTCCTGTGTCCCATATACAACAGGAGTTCCCTGATCCTGGTGCAGAATACACAGTGTTTCTCCCTCCCCATATTGACTGATACCATTCAATTCAATAATAAAAAAGACAATACAAGTAAAAGTTGTGTCTAGTGAAATGTTAATGCCGAGTGCCAGGTCTCTCTCTATTCAGAGACATCAGTATCAAGCCCGTTTGTCAATCGGACTTCATAACATCATCTTGCAAGTCTCCATGTGCTGGCTCCATACATGTTTCTGTGAACACATACACACATAGTCACTGTTCTATTACCAATGGCAGTTAGGATAGGTAATATCTGACACACAAACAGGTACTATGGTGAAGTTTGAACAGCTCAGATAAAACCTACTCAATGATGGTCTCACCATCAAACGACTGATGCTGCCGTCTGGCGAAAGCATCTCCAGACCATCTGTAGAAATAGGCAGAGTTGAGGCAGAGTTCATCAGTGACACATGGAATGAAAAGGGTGTTGCTATTACTGGACATTAGTGCTGTACTGTAATATTAGTAATCATCTCATTGTGGATGTGTTGAGTGCCAGTTCTCTCTGCATCTCATGCATTTGTGAACACATGCACACACACATTCACTGTTCTATTACCAATGGCAGTTAGGGATAACTGACACACAAACATATACTATGTTGAAGTTTGAACAGGTCAGACTAAACCTACCTAATTCTATTCTCCCCATCGACGACCATTCACCTTTCTATTTCACTTCAGATATCACAAAATGTGAAGTGGAATAGAATGGTGAACACAGCGATCAGGCTAGTTCCACCAGGCTAGGTTATGCCCTGGACATTATATGCATCTAAGAAGTAGAAAATAAACAACAAATAATGTCAGTTTACATAAATTATGTTTCACAATTGGGTTATCAAATGCATCAAAGTAATGAAGTGGGTTACCTTCTGAATTTGTACAAATGATGAGCCTGTGAAAGCTGTTGCCGCTGACAGGTGGAGGTTGCTGGCCTGACACTTGTCAACATGTGACTGACTGTTGGATTCATAGGAATGCTCACAGCGAGGGCATGTCTGCATTATGCTGATGAGGGCCCCCTTGCTGGTCTTCTCTATGCTTCATGTTCAGCTGCAAACTGGACATCTGCAGCAGGCAATCTTATGAGGTGGTGTTGACTGGGAGGGCCTGTGACAGGGTGATATATTAGACAGCCAAGTGGTAAATAGCATTTTGTTCCAAAGAAAGGACAAAGCTTTTTGCAAATGCACTTTACAACCAAAATGACTCTACTAGTTGTATCTACTTGGCTGGGGAATTAGCCTACTAGTTTTTCAAGCCGGGTATATTTTTAATACAACTTTTCATATAACGCACATTACCTGTCGTTGTTGATGAAGCCGTCTGTGTCATCAGGGCAGAAACTCGGGTCACTATCTGAGGCTTCATTAGGTCGCTAAACCATTGAAATCACATTGCTGGACATGTTATGATATCCACCTTTGCTTCTTCTGGTAGGTCCCGGCATCCGTTCATGACCAGGGGGTCAGTCTGGCACCCAACTGTGCACTTTGTCTAATAGAAAAACAGGATCAACAATTGTCATCCTCCCTAAATTATAAACATAGCTCGAGAAATAACGTAATCTCGTTTGGAAGCTAATTCTATGCTTTACAGATGTAGACTGACTGGCTCTAGATTGGATTAGATTCAGACCGGTGACGCCGTTACACTATGCAACCAACTGTGACATGTTTTTCTATGACCCTGGGTTGTTTTGAGTTTGTTGCTGCTAGTTAGTACACTGTTGTAGTCAGACATAAGTTAGCTAGTACCATCATAGCTGCATCCAATATGTATTTGTGCCCTAGACATGGGTTGCACCTCAGAGGCTAATGTGAAGGTGTCGCCTAAATTACACTAACTTAGAGTGGCATGGAAATACAATGACAATGTTAAAGTAGGCAAATAATTAGTAGGAAACAACATTGCCATATTATGATGTTGTCAAATTTACTTTATAGAGATGGCAATGTTGCCATTACTGTTATAAGCAAAGTTAGTCAAAAATAGCTAGCAATGCTAATGTTAGCTAGCTAAAATACGGTGGTCCCCTCAATCTTAGTTATCTGGCTAAAGTTATACTGCATCTAAAGTCAATTCTAGCAACATCACAATAATGACAAAAGATTTTCCTACTAATTATTTGCATTATTTTGAAATGTTATCAAAAGAAGTGCCAAAGCTGAGTTGTATTGAGGTAGCTAGCTAGTTAGGTAGCTAGCTAACATCAGCTATGCTAGCGATGATAGTGATAATGATTATCAAAATATACATAACCAGATACATAATCAGCAGTCTGTGGTGTAGCTACCAGTATACTCACCACCACTGGGGACCAACAAACTCCAACCACCTATTCCGCAAGATATTCGGCAGGGCATGCAAACCATAGTTGGTCAATCCGTATAGCTAGGGATTTTCAGTCTCAAATGGCTGTGACCTTTGAACGCGCTGGGGGCGATGAAACAACGGCGCCCCATTCAGTGAAGGGTACCAAAGTGGGCAGATTTGCATATGGAGCATGGCAAAAGGGGGCATGATTTGTTGACATAATTGTAATCCAAACCCAACCTTCATTTACTCGTTGTGACGCACTAAGGTTCCAAACTCCGTTTTAGACGAGACTGACTTTATGACCAAAATTATCCTATTTATGAAAAAGAAAATGAATGCACTCACTAACTGTAAGTCGCTCTGGATAAGAGCGTCTGCTAAAATGACTAAAATGTAAACGTAGTCAATTTTGACAATATAATAAATGTTTCTGATTCATATCGTTGCCACGTAGGCTGTTTTAAAAGGGATTAGTTGGTTTTTAGAGACAGTCGCTCTTTAACCTCTACAACCACTGTGATTATTATTTGACCCTGCTGGTCATCTATGAACGTTTGAACATCTTGAAGAAAAATCTGGCCTTAATGGCCATGTACTGTTATAATCTCCACCCGGCACACCCAGAAGGGGACTGGCCGCCCCTCAGAGCTTGGTTTCTTCCTAGGTTTCTGCCTTTCTAGCCACCGTGCTTCTACGTCTGCATTGCTTGCTGTTTAGGGTTTTAGGCTGGGTTTCTGTGTAGCACTTTGTGACATCCGCTGATGTAAAAAGGGCTTTATAAATACATTTGATTGATTGATAATGCAGTGCTTTTTTTTTTTCTCTTGGGAGGACAGTTTACTAGGCATGAAAAGGAAATTCATATTTATTGGGTGCTTTTTTGAGTATATTAGACATGAGAAAGAAACAGTGGCATACATCTAGACTAGAGTAAAGCTGTCAGGTATTCAATTGGTTGTTGTGGGTTTGTATGCCTGCAGCATGTTCCTCCAATGAATAGCTGATGGAGGAGAATTGACAGTGTTTGTGTTCAGGCAGAGTACTCATCAAACAACTAGATGAACTACTGAGGCAGAGCTGCCTATACAATATGCAGTGCTCATACTCTAAACTAAATCAATTTAATGACCCTGTGTTTATTGTGACATGATTGTTGTTGTCACCCATCAGTGCTTTATTAGAGTGACAAGCCATTGCTAATTAAGACAAATCTCTACCAGCTAAAAATGAAAATGTCTCTGTGTCACTGCAAAATCATTAATCTTTCATTACAAGACCATTTCATTCACACAGCAAATGTATTACAATATATTGAAGTGCTGATTGCACTCACTTCTGAACATTCCTTCAAATTCCTTGTAAGAAGCACTCTAATTTGACATGTCCATTCCGGTTTATGTAGTCCATAGTACTAAGCAGCACATTATGTCTGAGACAGGGAACGTATCATAAACTCTTCACCCCCATTACTCACAGGGCTGAGTTTGGTGTTTACATGCCAACATTAAGCCAGCGTGAACAAGACCCCTGAGGTTAACCCTCCTGTGGATCCCAGCACAGCACCTCCAATCCAACATCCGCTTCAACACAGATCAGGGCTATGAATAGACCTGTAGGCCTGACTGGGCCTCTAACTAAGCCCCCTGTACTGTGCTCAACCATGCCAGTCAGTATCACAGCAGAAAGATGTGTGTCTGATTTAACCCTGTGCAAGGAATTTGAACACTCATTTTCGAGGATTAGCATGTACACACCTATGTACGCACACACACATACACACACTAGGTCTGGGTAATATGGCCAAAATAGCGTATCACTGTATTTTCTTTTTTGGGGGGACTGTATTTTATGTTTTTGAATAATAAAAGTTCTAAATTTGCTTTATGAGTAGGGCGTGACCCTAGGGTCGCAACACATACATTCTAAGTGATTTCAATGGGTCTTTCTCCATTCCGATTGTTTTATACTGTTCAATTCAACCAAAAATAATTTTCAGCATTTTCATCCATTTCTGAATAATTTCTGAATTTCCTGCACTCATTTGAGATCATTTCCACACTGCCACGTAGGGCTGCACGATATGGGCAAGCAATCTAGGCCTTATTTTAACCAAATGTTGCAATTGGACTTGCTATTTAGACCAAAACACTTAGGTGAACTGTTGGAATCATGGAAATAGAATGATTATTCTAATTCTATAATAGTGGACACTTTGAATACAGTGTTTGACATGACAATTAATGAAATTGCCAGGAGGAGTTGTGACATTGTAGGAACCAAAGTGTTAAAAAGTGTTTCCTAGCTGACCCTATAATCTTTGTATAATGGAGAAGCAGGGAGTCAGGAAGCAGGTGCAGTTGGTGAGTTTAATATAAACGAACATGGAGTGATACAAGAGAAGCGTCTGACATGAAAACAGAACCAATGCTGCCTGATGAGTGACAACAACGGAGTGCTAGATAAAGGGGGAGTAATCAGGGAGGTGATGAAGTCCAGGTGTGCCTAATGATGAGGCACAGGTGTGCGTAATGAAAGTTGCCAGGTGTGCGTAATGAAAGTTGCCAGGTGTGCGTAATGATGGGTTGCCAGGACTGGTGGTTAGTAGACCGGTGACGTCTAGCGCCGGAGGGAGGGAGTGGGAGTAGACATGACACTTTGGCTACATTTAATGTTTTTTTCTTAGCTACTTCATGTAGCTAATATATTCATGCTTTACGTATTTCTCTTTGATTTAGAAGATACTGTTGCACAAACTACATACTGATTTAGGTCTACACCATCACTGGTATTATCAGGCTGTATAACTAGTTACGTTGGCTCTGACTCAGTACATTTATTAGCTAGAAAGCAAGCCAACTAACTAGCAATTAGCATTAGCGGCTAACATGATTTAGGCCCAACTAGCTAAGAAAAGACAAACTAGCCATTTGCAGATGTAAGAAACACAAACTAATAGTGTAATTATTGAACGCTAGTGGATTTATATTATGAAGCAAAGTGAAAACAGCATTGTTGTCATCAACATTGTTGCATGTGCTGCATTGACCATGCAGACTGAACGCAAGTGTCTCGTGGTGGAGGAACAACAAATGCACTCCTTGAGTGACGGGGGGCGGGACTAGGTCTGTGTGGAAAGAGGCATGGAGAGAGAGAGAGCGGATGATTCAAGTAGCGGAGTAAACTATAAAAATAGACGTTACACACGGCATATTACATTTAACAAATCATACATTCAAATACCGTTATAGAAGGTAACATAAAAACCCAAACCAGTCCATGCATCATAACCGGTATATCGTAAAATATGGTATACTGCCCAACCTTAACACACACTACAGCAGGGTTCCCCAACTGGCAGCCCGCAGGTGGTTTTATTTGGCCTCCAAGTTTTCTAAGCAAAAAATAAATAATATGAACAAAAAATAAATAAATTGGGGGGATGACATAATAGACTAAAAACACCTGGAAATCAGCTCCAATTAATTTTTTTATTTAAGATATCTGTTCCCAAGTATTCACACGCATAATAGAGAGAAACGTGATTGTATACAAATGTAAGCAAGGTTTGAAATGATTATGTTTTAGTCAAACATTATATCTGTTTGGGCTTCTTGCGGCCAATTTGCCGTCTACAAATGATTTGTAATTATGTTCCGGCCCCCCGACCATCCGTTCAAGAAAAAAATCGGCCCGCGGCTGAATGTAGTTGATGATCCCTGCACTACAGTATGTGTTCTCATACACACTTAACACACACACACGCACTATGACGTACCCACTTAAATACACACTAAATTCCTCAGTTGCTCAACACACACACATTGGGTAATATCAGCATCAGTCATGTTTGGATATGGGCCTGAGAGGACAGGCTAATGCAAGGCTCAATAATGTAGCAGCATTGTGTCCCAAACATGCAAACCCCCACCCACCTGACCCTCTAGATGGGCTAAAGCAAACACTCAAAGCATTACAAAATATTTCAAATATTATCTGAACCCAGGTTTGAGTTCAAGGCACCTGGCTAAGCTAAGTCAACATTGTATCAAAAGTCTTCTGACAAGAACAGAACATAGAGTGAATGGGAATGGGCTGAGCTGCCGCCTCCCTCGAGTACTTCATCATCAAGTACTTCATCATTGTAAGATTTCAAATACTATCTGAACCAAGGTCTGAGTTCAAGGCACCTGGCTAAGCTAACATTGTATCAAAGGTCTTCTGCAATGCTCCAGGAAACACACCTGCTCCACAAGGACGCACATAGAATGCAGAACCATTTGGACAAACTGGCTGCATTTTCATCAGCCCCAAACAAAACTAAAGGTGTAATTATAATGATACATAATAACCTCAAAATCACCGTCTTTGGTAAAGGCGAAGACCAAGAAGACAGAATCACTTTTTTGAATATATGCATAATGGCAAGAAAATGGTGTACACTCCAAATTCATACAGTGAGGGAAAAAAGTATTTGATCCCCTGCTGATTTTGTACGTTTGCCCACTGACAAAGACAGGATCAGTCTATCATTTTAATGGTAGGTTTATTTGAACAGTGAGATACAGAATAACAACAAAAAAATCCAGAAAAACGCATGTCAAAAATGTTATAAATTGATTTGCATTTTAATGAGGGAAATAAGTATTTGACCCCTCTGCAAAACATGACTTAGTACTTGGTGGCAAAACCCTTGTTGGCAATCACAGGTCAGACGTTTCTTGTAGTTGGCCACCAGGTTTGCACACATCTCAGGAAGGATTTTGTCCCACTCCTCTATGCAGATCTTCTCCAAGTCATTAAGGTTTCGAGGCTGACGTTTGGCAACTCTAACTTTCAGCTCCCTCCACAGATTTTCTATGGGATTAAGGTCTGGAGACTGGCTAGGCCACTCCAGGACCTTAATGTGCTTCTTCTTGAGCCACTCCTTTGTTGCCTTGGCCGTGTGTTTTGGGTCATTGTCATGCTGGAATACCCATCCACGACCCATTTTCAATGCCCTGGCTGAGGGAAGGAGGTTCTCACCCAAGATGTGACGGTCCATCGTCCCTTTTGATGTGGTGAAGTTGTCCTGTCGCCTTAGCAGAAAAACACCCCCAAAGCATGTTTCAACCTCCATGTTTGACGGTAGGGATGGTGTTCTTGGGGTCATAGGCAGCATTCCTCCTCCTCCAAACACGGCGAGTTGAGTTGATGCCAAAGAGCTCGATTTTGGTCTCATCTGACCACAACACTTTAACCCAGTTCTCCTCTGAATCATTCAGATGTTCATTGTCAAACTTCAGACGGGCCTGTATATGTGCTTTCTTGAGCAGGGGGACCTTGCGGGCGCTGCAGGATTTCAGTCCTTCACGGCGTAGTGTGTTACCAATTGTTTTCTTGATGACTATGGTCCCAGCTGCCTTAAGATCATTGACAAGATCCTCCCGCGTAGTTCTGGGCTGATTCCTCACCGTTCTCATGATCATTGCAACTCCACGAGGTGAGATCTTGCATGGAGCCCCAGGCCGAGGGAGATTGACAGGTCTTTTGTGTTTCTTCCATTTGCGAATAATCACACCAACTGTTGTCACCTTCTCACCAAGCTGCTTGGCGATGGTCTTGTAGCCCATTCCAGCCTTGTGTAGGTCTACAATCTTGTCCCTGACATCCTTGGAGAGCTCTTTGGTCTTGGCCATGGTGGAGAGTTTGGAATCTGATTGATTGATTGCTTCTGTGGACAGGTGTCTTTTATACAGGTAACAAGCTGAGATTAGGAGCACTCCCTTTAAGAGTGTGCTCCTAATCTCAGCTCGTTACCTGTATAAAGGACACCTGGGAGCCAGAAATCTTTCTGATTGAGAGGGGGTCAAATACTTACTTCCCTCATTAAAATGCAAATCAATTTATAACATTTTTGACATGCGTTTTTCTGGATTTTGTTGTTGTTATTCTGTCTCTCACTGTTCAAATAAACCTACCATTAAAATTATAGACTGATCATTTCTTTGTCAGTGGGCAAACGTACAAAATCAGCAGGGGATCAAATACTTTTTTCCCTCACTGTATGATCCTACGTTTTTTGATTCTCTGAACAGCATATTGTTAGAATTAACTGAATTCCATCTGTTTATTGGGACAAACATGAATGCCATTTTGGACATCTCTAATAAGACCAACTACAATCCACACGCAACCAAGGCTCTCCAGCATATACTCTCTGGTTACAACCTCATTGATGCCTGGCGTGCATATAATCCTAAAGCAAAAGAGTACACTTTCTACTCAAACAGGCATAAAACATTCTCACGAATCGATTTCATACTATTATTTTCACTTCTATTTTCTTTCATCAACAAAATAGAAATTTTACATAAGAGCTTGTCTGACGACCACGCTTACTACTACCAACTTCAAATCTTAGAATCTACTAAAAGAGCCACAAGATGGCGTTTCAACGTTTCATTACTACAAAATCATACATTCTGTGATCAATTTGAAATTGAACTAAATGAATTCATAATGATCAATACAAATCCAGTCGATGACCCCTGGATTCTGTGGGATGCCACCAAAGGTTTTATTTAAAAAATAATGCAACTACATTTGCATCTGGGTTGAATGAATCATAATTAAAGAAAATGTTGTTTACTGCATTAGACTCTTTTCAGACCAGGTAGCTATTACTCTTTCCAAAGTTAAGACAGAACTTAATTTATTGATAAGACAGAGTGCAGAATTTGTCATCCATCGAGTAAGACTCAACCATTACTTCCATGGGAATCGTCCCAGTCGTTTACTGGCCAACAAGCTACGCAGTAATTATCAATTAGCTGATATAGCAATTATTGACTCTGAAACGGGAACTACTATCAGAACCCAAATTAATCAATCAAAGATTCTCCCGCTTCTACAAAGAACTGTACACCTCTGATTGTAAATCCACACCAAGCCAAACTAAGTCATTTCTAAAATAATTAAGAACTTCTCTTCTCTCAACAGAAGAAACCACCTTGCTGGGAGCCCAAATCTCTCTCAATGAACTCAAAAGGCCATTAGGTCAACTATTGCTCAAAATGATTAACACAGACGTTCACAAAGGTTAATTTGAGAGAGATGTGAATACCGCACTAAATTCACTAACGCCCCCTATCTTTGATGAACACAGATATTAAGCTGTTTTCCTAAATGTTGTCTTCCGGTCTCGAGACTTACTTACCAAAGCGGGTTTGTTAACAAACTTTTTATCCTTGGATAACCTCCGTCGACTATTACATATCTTAGATGCTTCATCAGAAACACCAGCTCATTGGGCTGTATTATCTCTCCATGCAGACGATATTTTACTATATCTGGACAATGTATCTCTATCGCTCCCAAACGCATTGAAGATCATAGATAAATTCAGTTTCATCTGAAGTTATAAAATTAATCTAACCAAATCAGCCCTACTGCCTCTCAAGACCCGATGGAGGACTCCATCTCTACTCCCAATCGTTTCCTATTTTAAAGACTTGGGAGTAGATACACTGCCTTCAGAAAGTATTCACACCCCTTGACTTTTTCCACATTTTGTTGTATTACAGCTGAAATTTAAAATGGATTAAATTTAGATTTTGTGTCATCGGCCTACACACAATACCTTAATGTCAAAGTGGAATTATGTTTTTATTCCTTTTTACAAATTAATACAAAAATGAAAAGCTGAATTGTCTTGAGTCAATACATATTTAATCCCTTTTTATGGCAAGCCTAACTAAGTTCAGGAGTAAACATTTGCTGAACAAGACACATAATAAGTTGCATTGACTCACTCTGTGTGCAATAATAGTGTTTAACATGATTTTTGAATGACTACCTCATCTCTGTACCCCACACATACAATTATCTGTGAGGTCCCTCAGTCAAGGAGTGAATTTCAAACACAGATTCAACCACAAAGACCAGGGAGGTTTTCCAATGCCTCGCAAAGAAGGGCACCTATTGGTAGATGGGTAAAAAATAAAATAAAGCAGACATTGAATGTACATTTGAGCATGGTGAAGTTATTAATTGGCTGGATGTATCAATACACCCAGTCACTACAAAGATTCAGGTGTCCTTCCCAACTCAGTTGCCGGAGAAGATGGAAACTGCTCAGGGATTTCACCATGAGGCCAATGGTGACTTTAAAACAGTTACAGAGTTTAATGGCTGTGATAGGAGAAAACTGAGGATGGATCAACAACATTGTAGTTACTCCACAATACTAACTTAAATGACAGAGTGAAAGGAAGGAAGCCTGTATAGAATAAAAATATTCCAAAACATGCATCCTGTTAGTAACAAGGCACTAAAGTAATACTGCCAAAAAAATGTGGCAAAGCAATTGACTTTTTTCCTGAATACAAAGTGTTATGTTTGTGATAAATCCAATACAACTCATAACTGAGGACCACTCCCCATATTTTCAAGCATAGTGGTGGCTGCATCGTGTTATGGGTATGCATGTAATCCTTAAGGACTGCAGAGTTTTTCAGGATAAAAAAGAAACGGAATGGAGGTAAGCACAGGCAAAATCCTAGAGGAAAACCTGGTTCAGTCTGCTTTCTACCAGATACTGGGAGATGAATTCACCTTTCAGCAGGACAATAACCTAAAACACAAGGCCACATCTACACTGGAGTTGCTTACCAAGAAGACAATTAATCTTCCTGAGTGGCCGAGTTACAGTTTTGACTTAAATCTGCTTGAACATTACTGCAACTCGCTGTTGGCTGGGCTCCCTGCCTGTGCCATTAAACCCCTACAACTTATCCAGAACGCTGCGGCCCGTCTGGTGTTCAACCTTCCCAAGTTCTCTCATGTCACCCCGCTCCTCCGCATACTCCACTGGCTTCCAGTTGAAGCTCGCATCTACTACAAAACCATGGTGCTTGCCTATGGAGCTGTGAGGGGAACGGCACCTCCTTACCTTCAGGCTCTGATCAGACCCTACATCCAAACGAGGGCACTACGCTCATCCACCTCTGGCCTGCTAGCCCCCCTACCTCTATGGAAGCACAGTTCCCGCTCAGCCCAGTCAAAGCTATTCGCTGCTTTGGCACCCTGTGACACTCTGGCTCCGGGACTTTGATTATTGAGCCAGGGTTGTTCATTTTCTGTTGGGTGTATTTCTATGTTTGCTTTTCTGTCGGGTTTATTTCTAGGTTTTGTCAATGACTCCCAATCGGAGGTAACGAGTGTCAGCTGTCGGCTCGTTATCTCTGATTGGGAGCCATATTTATACTGTGGGGTTTCACTTTGTGGTTGTGGGTTTTTGTTCCATGTTTCTGTCAGTGTTACAGAGGACTTCACTATCGTCATTTGTTGTTTTTCGTGGTTGCTTTATTAAATAAAGTCATCATGTTCACTCCACGCGCTGCGTATTGGTCCGCTTCTTCAGACGATCGTGACAGAAAAACCCACCACAAAAGGACCAAGCAGCGCGTCCAGGAGCAAAGGGTCTGGACATGGGAGGAGCTGTTGGACGGAAAAGGGTCCTGGACGTGGGAGGAGATCCTGGATGGGATGGATCGCCGTCCATGGAGCGAAACGGTGGAGAGGCGACGGCGAGAGGAGCAACAGCGTCGGCAGGGCTATCGTCGGAAGGACGGGAGGCAACCCAAAAAAATTTTTTGGGGGGGGCACATGGCTTGGGCGCCTGAACTGCCCGTCTGCTCAACGGCGCCTGTACTGCCCGTCTGCCCTATGGCGCCTGAACTGCCCCGTCTGCCAAGCGCTGCATAAGCCGCCCGTCTGTACTGAGCCTGCAAAGCCGCCCGTCTGCCATGAGCCTTCAGAGCCGTCCCGCCAGACCGGAGCCGCTAGAGCCTTCCGCCAGACAGGAGCCGCTAGAGCCTTCCGCCAGACAGAAGCATACACCAGCTATGGAATCAGCAGGGAGCCGACGCAGCCCGTACAAGACTGGAAGCCCAGGTTCGGGACCAGCAAGAGCAGCTCCTGCAGATGGGAACCGCCCTGCTGGAGGTGATGACCACTCTCCGAGGCTGGGGTCCGCCTCCACCGCCAGCCGCCCAGCCAGCACCGTCAGCCAGCCATGAGCAGCCAGATCCGTCAGCCAGCCATGAGCAGCCAGATCCGTCAGCCAGCCCCGAGCAGCCAGATCCGTCAGCCAGCCATGAGCAGCCAGATCCGTCAGCCAGCCATGAGCAGCCAGATCCGTCAGCCAGCCATGAGCAGCCAGATCCGTCAGCCAGCCATGAGCAGCCAGATCCGTCAGCCAGCCATGAGCAGCCAGATCCGTCGGCCAGCCATGAGCAGCCAGATCCGTCGGCCAGCCATGAGCAGCCAGATCCGTCGGCCAGCCATGAGCAGCCAGATCCGTCGGCCAGCCATGAGCAGCCAGATCCGTCGGCCAGCCGTGAGCAGCCAGATCCGTCGGCCAGCCATGAGCAGCCAGATCCGTCGGCCAGCCATGAGCAGCCAGACCCGTCGGCCAGCCATGAGTCGTCCAGCCAGGATCCGCCGGAGCCGTCCAGCCAGGATCCGCCAGAGCCGTCCAGCCAGGATCCGCCGGAGCCGTCCAGCCAGGATCCGCCCGGAGCCGTCCTGCCAGGATCCGCCAGAGCCGCCAGCCAGGATCCGCCAGAGCCGTCCAGCAAGGATCCGCCAGAGCCGTCCAGCCAGGATCCGCCGGAGCCGGTCCAGCCAGGATCCGCCGGAGCCGTCCGGCCAGGATCCGCCAGAGCCGTCCAGCCAGGATCCGCCAGAGCCGTCCAGCCAGGATCCGCCAGAGCCGTCCAGCCAGGATCCGCCAGAGCCGTCCAGCCAGGATCCGCCAGAGCCGTCCAGCCCGGATCCGCCAGCCAGCCAGGATCCGCCAGAGCCAGCCAGCCAGGATCCGCCATTCAGTCCGGAGCTGCCCCTTAGTCCGGTACTGCCCCTTAGCCCGGTGCTGCCCCTTAGTCCGGAGCTGCCCCTTAGTCCGGTACTGCCCCTTAGCCCGGTGCTGCCCCTTAGTCCGGTGCTGCCCCTTAGCCCGGTGCTGCCCCTTAGCCCGGTGCTGCTCCTTAGCCAGGTGCTGCCCCTTAGCCCGGTGCTGCCCCTTAGCCCGGTACTGCCCCTTAGTCCGGTGCTGCCCCTTAGTCCGGTGCTGCCCCTGAGTCCGGTGCTGCCTCTTAGTCCAGTGCTGCCCCTTAATCCTGTGGGGTTTAGTTGGGGGGTGGTCATGTGGAGGAGGTTACTAAAGCGGGTAGTGACTATGGTGGGGTGGGGACCACGACCAGTGCCAGAGCCGCCACCGTGGACAGACGCCCACCCAGACCCTCTCCTAGACTGTATGCTGGTGCGCCCGGAGTTCGCACCTTTAGGGGGGGGTACTGTGACACTCTGGCTCCGGGACTTTGATTATTGAGCCAGGGTTGTTCATTTTCTGTTGGGTGTATTTCTATGTTTGCTTTTCTGTCGGGTTTATTTCTAGGTTTTGTCAATGACTCCCAATCGGAGGTAACGAGTGTCAGCTGTCGGCTCGTTATCTCTGATTGGGAGCCATATTTATACTGTGGGGTTTCACTTTGTGGTTGTGGGTTTTTGTTCCATGTTTCTGTCAGTGTTACAGAGGACTTCACTATCGTCATTTGTTGTTTTTCGTGGTTGCTTTATTAAATAAAGTCATCATGTTCACTCCACGCGCTGCGTATTGGTCCGCTTCTTCAGACGATCGTGACACACCCCAATGGTGGAACAAGCTCCCCCATGACAGCGGAGTCACTGGCCACCATCCGGAGACACTTGAAACCCTACCTCTTTAAGCAATACCTGGAATAGTATAACAGTAAACATTCTACCCCCCACCCCCCCCCCATAAATCTTTTTTTTTTTTAAGTGGTTGTCCCACTGGCTATCCTAAGTTGAATGTACCAATTTGTAAGTCGCTCTGGATAAGAGCGTCTGCTAAATGACTTAAATGTAAATGTAGATGTAATGGGCACTTCTTACATACCATACGGTCAAGCTGCTCCCACAACAGCTCAATAGGGTTGAGATCCGGTGACTGTGCTGGCCACTCCATTATATACAGAATGCCAGCTGACTGCTTCTTCCCTAAATACTTCTTGCATAGTTTGGAGCTGTGCTTTGGGTCATTGTCCTGTTGTAGAAGGAAATTGGCTCCAATCAAGCGCGGTCCACAGGGTATGGCATGGCGTTGCAAAATGGAGTGATAGCCTTCCTTCTTCAATATCCCTTTTACCCTGTACAAATCTCCCACTTTACCACCACCAAAGCACCCCCAGACCATCACATTGCCTCCACCATGCTTGACAGATGGCATCAAGCACTCCTCCAGCATCTTTTCATTTGGTCTGCGTCTCACAAATGTTCTTCTTTGTGATCCGAACACCTCAAAATTTGATTTGTCTGTCCATAACACTTTTTTCCAATCTTCCTCTGTCCATGGTCTGTGTTCTTTTGCCCATCTTTTATTTTTATTGGCCAGTCTGAGATATGGCTTTTTCTTTGCAACTCTGCCAAGAAGGTCAGCATCCCGGAGTCACATCTTCACTGTTGACGTTGAGACTGGTGTTTTGCGGGTACTATATAATGAAGCTGCCAGTTGAGGACCTGTGTGGCGTCTGTTTCTCAAACTAGACACTCTAATGTATTTGTCCTCTTGCTCAGTTGTGCACCGGGGCCTCCCACTCCTCTTTCTATTCTGGTTAGAGACAGTTTGCGCTGTTCTGTGAAGGGAGTAGTACACAGCATCTTCAGTTTCTTGGCAATTTCTCGCATGGAATAGCCTTCATTTCTCAGAACAAGAATAGACTGACGAGTTTCAGAAGAAAGTTATTTGTTTCTGGCCATTTTGATTCTGTAATCGAACCCACAATTGCTGATGCTCCAGATACTTAACTAGTCTCAAGAAGGCCAGTTTTATTGCTTCTTTAATCAACACAACAGTTTTCAGCTGTGCTAACATAATTGCAAAAGGGTTTTCTAATGATCAGTTAGCCTTTTAAAATTATAAACTTGGATTAGCAAACACAACGTGCTATTGGAACACAGGACTGATGGTTGCTGATAATGGGCCTCTGAACGCTTATGTAGATATTCCATTAAAAACCAGCAGTTTCCAGCGACAATAGCCATTTACAACATTAACAATGTCCACACTGTTATTTTAATGGGCAAAAAAATTGCTTTTCTTTCGAAAACAAGGACATTTCTAAGTGACCCCAAACGTTTGAACAGTAGTGTATGTAAATTAGATATTTCTGTATTTCATTTTCAATCAATTTGCAAAAATGTCTAAAAACATGTTTTCACTTTGTCATTATGGGGGTATTGTGTGTGATATATATATATTTTTTTTAATCATCAATTTAGATTTCAGGCTGTAACACAACAAAATGTGGAATAACTCAAGGGGTATGAATACTTTCTGAAGGCAGTGTATATTTCCTTCCTTAAACATAAAACCATTACCAGAAACTTTAACAGAAAGCTCAAATCAATTCAGTACGACCTCATTAATATCCCAGTTGCTTCAATCGGCAAAATATCTATTGTCAAAATAAATTAAATGCCATGGCTGAATTTCTGTAGTTCAATGCTTCCCATGGCTCCCCCTTCTGGTTATTGGGATACAATTCAGGGTGCGATTGAAAAATGTATATGGAAAGGTAAACGATCCCGGAATGTATTATTACTTAAACTCTGTATGTATTTCATACAGTTAGTTTTTCCTTTTGAGTGGCAGCCTACGGGTACATGTTTTATAAATGTACAAATGTAAATGCATAATGTAACTGTAACCCCCCCCCCAACATAAAAACGTAGTCAAAAACATCAGACAGGAACACAGAGTGAATGGGCTCAATGGTCTGAGATGCCGCCTCCCTCAAGTACCTCACCATCAAGTACTTCATCATTATAGTGTTACACACCTTGACCAAACCATCGTGCGCATGTTGATTTTGTCTATCCCTACCAGATGCGTTCATGACACGCAGGTTAAAATACCAAAACCAACTGTGAACAAACTATATTAATTTGGGGACAGGTCGAAACACACATGAAACATTCATGGACATTTAGCTAACTAGCTTGCTAATTTGTCCTGGGAGATAAACATTGTGTTGTTGGTCCTTTTTTTAGCTAGATTTTCTTGTAGAATTTCAAACCATTTGAGTCATACAAAATCGTGTGTTCTCTACTCCGACAATTAATCCACAGATAAAAGGGGAAACCTAGTTAGTTTTTAAATTCGTTTTCTTTGATTAATCTATCCTCGTTCGTCTTTCTTCTTCTTCTTCTGTGGAATTTATATGGCGGTTGGCAACCAACTTGAAGGTGCATTACTGCCACCACCTGGACTGGAGTGTAGACTTCGTTCATCTTTTAATCACCCACGTGGGTTAGTATGCTCATAAAAACCAATGAGTAGATGGGAGAGGCGGGACTTGCAGTACATCAAGCATCTAAAATAGAACCAAGTTCTATTGATGCGCGTGAGCGGTTTGGATGAAATGATTGAATAACATGTATGTGGACGTTTATTTTGCAACGCTTGCGCACGCAACGCAGCCGGTTTAGTCAGAGTGTTAGGAGATTTACAGTCTAACCTGAAGCTAAACGGTACTGCAGTACAATCTCTCACATTTGCCTTGACACATAGCCTACAATTCCAAAAAGGCTGACACGTATACCAGTGTTAAAATGTTATTTTGAGCTTGCATTCAGAATGCCTACTCTCAATGTTGGTATATTTATCATTATGGGCAGAGTGTTATTAAGCAGGCAGCTTACCCTACAGTAGTTCTGTCATTTGAAATCTACAAACTGCTTTTAGTACCAGATTTATGTGATAGTTTTCTTCCTGGACCTAGTATGTTTCCTTGCATTGTAAGATTCAGGAATACATAGATTGTAGCTCGCTGTTCTGTCCACCTGGTGAACCGTCATGGGAAGGTGGTAGACAATAGAGACTGTCAAAACTGTCAATGACTTCATAGGCCTCCTTGTAGCTCAGTTGGTAGAGCATGGCGCTTGCAACGCCAGGGTTGTGGGTTCGATTCCCACGGGGGGCCAGTATGAAAACGTATGCACTCACTAACTGTAAGTCGCTCTGGATAAGAGCGTCTGCTAAAATGAAAATGTTGTTTTTTAATGTTGTTGTTGCTCCTTGTTACGTCGTTGTTGTTGAATCCTTCATTAACAAGGAAGGAGTTTTTCTGTTATTGTATGCATTTTTGTGTGTCTGGGTGTAGGTCAGATTGCATGCATGGACTTCCTTGTGCGTTTTCATGGGCGTGTGTTTTTGCTGTGTCTGAGTCAGACACAGATGTCTGTATTCTCTGCAGGTTGGAGGATGAGGGAATATGTCTCAGCCAGGTGCCAGGATCTGTCCTAGGAGAGGTGCACATGGGCAGTGGGCCGGGTTGTAGGGGGACAGTAGCCTACCTGACACATAGGCTACATGAACACACATGCAGACACGTGCTCCCAAACAGGGGCACTAGGATGGGTTGTAGGGGGCCGGCCAGGAAGGCATGTGTGGATGGATCTGGGTCAGTATATACACACTGAGGTGTGTCTCAGTTCCAGGTATTTGACTAGGCTCCTCCCCTAATCCTCCAAGATAAGATGTTAGTTCAGATGGTAGGAGTTATGCTGTTAAGCCACATGCTACATAGCAGGGGTGCGATGGGTGTGTGTGTGGGTGGATGGGTGTGGGTGTGGCTGGATGTGTTTGTGTGTGTGTGTGTGTGTGTGGTGTTTGTATGTGCGTGTGCGTGTGTAGGTATGCATGTGATGGGGTGTCGGGGCCAGGGGATAGAGAGTAGGCTTGTGCGGTATACCGTATACTGGGGTATTTGGAAATAGCCACTGGATGTTTTTTTAATATCGTCAATACCGTGTAAACTATTTATTTGAAGTTTTTCAATAAATGTGAATATTTTTAGCTACTTTTTTAGTAAATACCTGCAGTCAACTTGTGCAATACGTTAGGAGATGAAGCAGATTGCGTTCTTCATTTCACCTGTCACATTATTTTACATTATGAAGCTTACCGTAGTTCCCCAAAACAGTTGAGCCAGTCAGGTGTTTATTTGTAAATAGCACAACTGGAGAAAGCAGGAGCTGGTGATTCCAGCTGTGTATTGACAGGGGTTGTGTTTTATATTGAAAGTCAACAGTGTTTTTTTGCTTCAATAGAGTGATCAGGGGCATGCAACTATAGTTTCCCTTCACAGAAAATACATTAGTGCAACACATTCAGCAGAAAATAGCTTCATTTTGATCAGATGACAACAGAAGTGCAACGCTATTTGGCTGGCAGCCACAAATGAGCTTACAATTAAAAAGCAAGGTATTTTTTTGCAAAAACTATGCATGGCCATCATATTTCTGTTTATCATAGAAAGAATGTAGCCAGCTACATTTCCTAATGTTTTTCTTAAAGCTAATCTTGCGTTTTAGAAAAGTAGGCTGGCTACACCAAGAAAAGTACCGGAGAAAAGTAGCTCCACATCAGTCAGAGAGCTGTGTGCTGATAGAATGCCCTTTCATGAATTGCAACGGAAGCACAAAATGAGTCTGATGCCGAGCAGAAATTACAATAAGAAGCATTTTAGATTTTAGTTTACAAAACGCAGCAAGATATTTCTTATGCGTTTAATCTTTTTTTCCTGCTTAAAAAACGAATAATTCTGCATTAACACAACCCCTAAGATTAACTTGCTAGTTATCTAAGTGGCTGAATTAATAAGGTGACGTGTTTGAGAAGTCAAAGCCCTTTGGATGAGTTATCTGTACAGCTGTCACTGCTATCTTTTCATTTTCTTATGTTTTTCTCCTCTCTGTTATCGTCCTGTCTGCTCCTCCCCCATCTTCTCCAGGCAGAGCAGGCTGGCCTTAGCGACTCCAGACTCCACACATGCTGCTCCAGAGCCAGTACTGTTCATTTGCGCAATGTCTCTTGTTCACATTCACTTGTAAATATCCAAACTCACCAAAAATGACATTTGGTAGCGCCTACCTATATATGTATAACTTCATGAGCTGGACTGCCTGTCTTTGCAATTATTATTTTTTCGTTTGCGCTCGTTAGCATATTTAGCTAGCAGCTTCCTTTGAAATTCACTATTACTTACGCTAATTTTGTTAGCATTCTGGTAATAGACGCCCAATGGGCTTTTTAGCATTTTTTGGTGCCCCCTTGTGTACTAAGCCGGTAATACCGTAAATCCCGGGATAAGAGAAGGACGGCAGGATGATATAAAAATCTGGATACCGCCCAACCCTACTAGAGAGGGGCTGTGTTGATATAAATTTGAGATTTGGGATATAGCACGGCATGGCTGCCGACTCTTATGTAACGTAGGAGCTTGAGATTTGCATTGTGTAACTATTTATTTAGTTTTCCAGGGAATTGTTTAGTAAAGAGGTAAATCGCAGCAAGAGAGAGGTGTTTGGGGGCGGCAGGTAGCTTAGTGGTTAAGAGTGTTGTGCCAGTAACCGAAAGGTCGCTGGTTCTATTCCCCGAGCCGACTAGGTGAAAAATCTGTCGATGTGCCCTTGAGCAAGGCACTTAACCCTAATTGCTCCTGTAAGTTGCTCTGGATAAGAGCGTCTGCTAAATGACTAAAATGTAAAAAATATATATCAAAGAGGGGGATACTCTGGCCTCTAAGGTGCTTCAGATGAAGTGTTATGTTGGCAGTTGGCAGAACGCTTGGAAAAAGTTGGGAAAGGTTTTTGGGAGTGTGGGGGGCGATGGATTTTTGGGGAGGTTGTGTTATCTACCAGATAGGGCACTCTATTTACTCAATCCTGCCGGTTTTGTTTGGTTCTCCTTAGTAGAAAAGCTTAATGCATTTCACTCCTGTTTCACGCCATCGCTGATCTGTATCTCTGTTTGATCCCGTTCTGCCAGAACTAGGAAATAAAGCATCTCTGGACCATCCATTGTTCCTTTGGCTATGTTCCTTAGGTATCTGACATCTTTCATTTTAGATCAGATGAATAAGGATCAGGAGTCAACTGCAGGCAGCCGCTTTGTTGTTGATACTGGCAGACAGACAGCGTTACTGGTGTCTCTTCCATCCGTCCTCAGAGTCAGAGTAGTCATCATCTTGGGGCCTCCCGAGTGGTGCAGCGGTCTAAGGCACTGCATCACAATGCTTGAGGCGTCACTACAGGCCCGGGTTCAATCCCAGGCTGTGTCACAACCGGCCGTGACCGGGAGTCACATAGGGCGGCGCACAATTGGCCCAGCGTCGTCCGAGTTAGGGGAGGGTTTGGCCGTTGGGGGCTTTACTTGACTCATCGCGCTCTAGCGACTCCTTATGGCAGGCCGGGCGCCTGCAGGCTGACTCTGGTTGTCAGTTGAATGGTGTTTCCTCTGACACATTGGTGCAGCTGTCTTCCGGGTTAAGCGGGCGGGTGTTAAGGAACGCGGTTTGGTGGGTCATGTTTCGGAGGACACATGACTCGACCTTCGCCTCTCCTGAGCCCGTTGGGGAGTTGCAGCGATGAGACAAGATCGTAATTGAAATTGGGGGTAAAATATCCCATTTTTCTTTTAACAAACAAATGCACTACTTTTAATGGGCTCTGGTCAAAAGGAGTGCACTATATAGGGAATAGGGTGCCATTTGGGACACAGTCTCTGGAGGTGATTGGGGGCCCTCCACCCGCTTGTGGTGTCTGAGGTGGCCGGTGATGTGCCTGACCGGAAAGCATGAAGCAACGTGAGGCTCCTGTCTCCCTCTCGCTTCATCTGGCTCTGGTAAGAACTGACAGTACCTTGCAGACCTGGGTCCAAATACAATTTCAAATAATTTCAAATACTCTATCTGTGCTTGATTGAGCTTGCCTGGCACAATTGAACCAATAGAAAATCTCCAAAAGTGCAAACCCCATCCATCTGGCACTATAGGCAGGCTAGAGAAAACGCTAAAAGCATGTGAAAGATCTCAAATATTATTTAAATCCAGGTCCGGTTAACGACGCTGCCAGTAACGTGGCCCCTGTCTGTCAGGAGGGCCGGGCCCCAGGGAGGCAGCCCTGAGGAGTCAGGCTGTGGAGCCATGGGGAAATGGGCCCTGACAGGATGACAAGCTCCTCCGAAGCGCTCTGTATAAACAAATCTAATTGCTCTGTGGCTGAGACCCACAATAAGAACGCATCCGTACCAGGACTGTTGCCGGGGCTCCAAGCAGCAGGAGACACATGCAGACTTCCGGAAGGGTTTGGATAAGAGTCATCGCCACGGCGGCAGTGCAGTGTACAGACACACTGTCACAGACACAGAGAGAGACACACACACACACTCTTACTGTAAATTACATAACCCACCACACATCTTTCACCACACACATTTCCTCCTAGCAGGTGGTTGATAGTGTAGCGCTGAAGAGTGATGATTCTCTGCTATTAGAGCAGGAACAGGACAACCAGACTGTGTAGAGGGGAAATCGCCCTCCCTTGGCCAGTCTCTCACCCTGGACCCTATTACAGCAGACTAGGCAGGGCATCAGAGGAGAGGGGGTTGGTGTGCAGTGTGTGTGTCGGTGTGTGTGTATGTGTGTGTGTACGAGCACAGGATGTGTGAGAGCGCAGGGTGTGTGAGTGTGCTTGTGTGCGTGCATGTGCCAGAGTGTGTGTGGTTGTGTGTCTCTGTGTGTGTTTCTATCTGTGTGTTTATGCGCGTGCAGAGTGTGTTGCTCGAGGAGTGTGTGTGATTGCTCAGGCATAATTCCTCCTCTTGCCCTTGTGCATGGCCCTGCCAGTCAGTGGCAGAGCAGTGGTTTATATCCCACTACGCTGGCTCATCGCATTAGCGCTCTAGCGTGTTAACCAGGGCCGTAGCTACAGTTGAAGTCGGAAGTTTACATACACCTTAACCAAACTTGGTTGTGCATCAGTAGTTTCCCTCTTGTTATACGCTGAGTGTACAAAACATTAGTCGCTTAGGTCACTCGTTTTGGAACAGTAACCGAATGCCTCGATGCCTGTCTGCCTGCTTTATATAGCGAGCCACAGTACACCATTTTCTTGACCATGGTGGTGTACCTAATAAACTGGCCACTGTGTACAAAACATTAGGAAGACCTGCTCTTTCCATGACATAGACTGACCAGGTGAATCCAGGTGAAAGCTATGATCCTAATGTTTTGTACACTCAATTTATGTCACTCACTAACAGTCACTCAATAAGCCCATGTAAGTTAAAACATTTTCAGATTGGTAAATTAGTCTAGTTAGTCTAGCCAGCTATCTAAACTTGTAGTAATAATGGCCGAATTACCGAACGGGCACGCAGGGCACGTGCCCAGGGACCCTGACCTCAAGGTGGGGCCCCCATTGTTTACCTTTTGTTAATAAAATACTGTTTCTGCTAACAGATCCCTCTGTTTGTATTAAATCATAGTTTTTAATCCCGGTGCTGAGTTGATGTGTAGCGGCTAATTGTATAGCTAATAGGCTATGTGTTTGGAGATCGACTGAGGAGAATGAAGCTACAGCAACCAATGTGATAATGGCTGGGGTCATTTTTGCTTGTTTTTGCTGTTCTCTAAATAGCATTTTATTGTATAGAAATGCACTAAAACTCAGACCCTGGCTAGGGCCCTGGTGTATATCCATTACTCCTCAGAGAGACTCAGTCGTATATCACTGAACTGTACTCTATGTCCTCTGAGCCACTGAGCCAGAACAGATCTACATTACTAAACTGTGACTGAGCACTTCTGGAGACACCAGGGAGTCAGCTCACTGTGATGTGGATACCTGAGCCTGATGATCACTAGCTCAGATAGAGAGATGCATTTAATGAGAACCTGTTCAAGGCTACATTAGACTGCCATTAACTGTGATTAGACTGGCATAATACATTATAAGTAGTTAATGAGAACCTGTTTCCCTACACAGCACTACTTATGACTGTCACAAACCCTACATTTGACTGCCATAAAGCCTACATTTGACTCCCATAAAGCCTACATTTGACTCCCATAAAGCCTACATTTGACTGCCATAAAGTTTACATTTGACTCCCATAAAGCTTATATTTGACTCCCATAAAGCCTACATTTGACTACCATAAAGCCTACATTTGACTGCAATAAAGTTTATATTTGACTACCATAAAGCCTACATTTGACTGCCATAAAGTTTACATTTGACTACCATAAAGCCTGCATTTGACTGCCATAAAGTCTACATTTGACTGCAATAAAGTTTATATTTGACTACCATAAAGCCTACATTTGACTGCCATAAAGTTTACATTTGACTACCATAAAGCCTGCATTTGACTGCCATAAAGTTTACATTTGACTACCATAAAGCCTACATTTGACTGCCATAAAGTCTACATTTGACTGCCATAAAGCTGACTACCATGAAGCCTACATTTGACTGCCATAAAGCCTACATTTGACTGCCATAAGTCTGTGTGGGTCAGTGGGTAAGAGCATGGCTCTACCCATGCCAAGGTTGTGGATTCCATTTCCACAGGGATCACATACACATACTAAAATAATACACACTCACTGCACTGTAAATCTCTTAGGATAAAATCGTCTGCTAAGTGGCATAGCTATGTTATTATGTTATGTAAGAGCTAAGCCTAGCTGAAGACGTGATAAGTTGTTCTGACAGATGTTATGTCATGGGGTGTCTTGGAAAGTGGAAGGCTGACTATTCACCTCAGAACAGAAGTCAGAATATTGAAATACAGAATTTATCTGCACATGGAGACACACATGCTCCTCATCCTCACCATTAAATGTGCTTAAATATACATGAAAATAACATCTGAGGCCTCCCGAGTGGCGCAGCGGTCTGAGGCACTGCATTGCAGTGTTGCCACGTCACTACAGCCGATCCCAGGCTGTGTCACAACCGGCCATGACCGGTAGTCCCATAGGGCGGCGCACAATTGGCCCAGCGTCGTCCGGGTTAGGGGAGGGTTTGGCCGGGGGGGATTTACTTGGGTCATCACGCTCTAGCGACTCCTTGTGGTGGGCCGGGCGCCTGCAGGCTGACTTCGGTCGTCAGTTGAACAGTGTTTCCTCCGACACATTGGTTCAGCTGGCTTCCGGGTTAAGCGAGCAGGTGTTAAGAAGCGCTGCTTGGTGGGTCATGTTTCGGAGGACGCATGACTTGACCTTCACCTCTCCCGAGCCCGTTGGGGAGTAGCAGCGATCAGACAAGATCGTAATTGGATCGCAAATGGACATCACGAAATTGGGGAGAAAAAGGGAGTCAAAATTACAACAACAACAAAAAAAATATTGTAAATTTACTTTTACATCGGAATGAATGGAGCGAACCAACAGCAGGTCACGTTTCTGCTCCGTTCTTCTGGTAGACCACAGAGAATGTGGACTCACTCAGCAGTCTATGCACTAGCAGTACTATAACTCAGAATACACTCATCCAAACCACCCCGTGATGCTCCTACCGTTTGTATCCATGCCCTGGCTGAGGTTGAGGACCGGGGACTGGGGAGGAGTGTGTGAACAGCATGTGTGGAGCACACTGGGCCTCTTCCTCACTTGTTGGATGACAGGACTGGCCCTGCCTCAGCACTGCCTCTGTTTTCCTTCGCTCTAACCCCTTTTATTACACACAGATACAGTCAGGGAGGAACAAACACACACACACAGTCTTGCGTAAACAAAACCAATCATTCACATACTCTTTGCCTCAGTCATTGACACACACATAGACACAAACACACACAAACAAATACATGCACACACACACACACACACACACACACACACACACAAACATTCTCTCATAGACACACACACGGTCCTGTCCAGGCACATGCAGTAATGAGCAGAACTTAATGTGTGCTTCCTGTTGGCCCAGACCAGGGCAGGCAGAGGACGGGACAGTGTGGCGCGGGACAGGGAGACGAGGCGGCCGTGGGCCAATCATAGCAGTTCCCAGAGAGCCTGCCATGCTGTCACACTCACAGACACAGACACCTACAGTCACACACACACAAACACGCACAGGCATGCGCACACACACACTCACACACACAACCAGACACCTACAGTCACACACACACACGCACACACACACGCACGCACAACCAGATACCTACAGTCACACTCACACTCACACACACACACACCCAGACACAGCCACCTACAGTCACACACACAAACACACGCACACACTCACACACACACACAGCTCCTGAATGTTATGTCCCTTGAGCTGTCCGAGGCGTTTAGAGCTGCTCCCTAGTGCTTCATTAATCTGCCTAATTACCTCTGGGGGGCTGAATCTGAGACACCGCCACACAGAGAGAGACCCGGTCACACACACACACACACACACACAGCCAATTCCACACAGACAGACACCACGAGGACAGCAGAAGGACAGATAATTGTGTGTTTGTGTCTGTCTATACTCTTGAGTCCATATTCATGTCATAATAAGGAATTCTCATCGACCATGCCCACAAATTGGGTAAAACATTATTTCCTATTGACCCCCATTGTAAAAGAGACAACTTCGTCTTACATTTTTTGTTATACAGAAATAACAAAACATGCCGAAAAGTTGCTGTGTTGTTCAATGTACATGTAACAAGGTCAAAAATCCCGACCTATGGATCACAATGCTCCCACGTAGGGAAATAGAGCCTGCGAGAAGAGCCCTGTGGCTTCAGGCTATTCGGCGTGGGAGAGTGGGAAATGTGGGGACCTGGTGTCCAAGTATGCTACACGTAGCTATGTGTGTGGAAAACATTTAATCACAGGTAAGACATTTAACTTGTCTAGTATAGTCCATTTGTAACTCCACTCACTACTTGTAGCTGTGTAGTTTATTTGTTTGTGTTGTTAGTCTTGGCTAGCTTAATGTTCCGGTTGGTGGCTGCACCGTCATGAAAAGGGGCATGAGGGAAGCCCTACAATATTATGTTTTTCTAAGTAGTGAGAACGCTCGGTAGCAGGCAATGTTGAAAAGTAATCTTTAGACATGTTGTACTTTTCTTACATGTACACTGAACAAAAATATAAACGCAATATGTAAAGTGTTTGGTCCCATGTTTCATGAGCTGAAATAAAAGATCCCAGACATTTTCCATACGCACAAAAAGCTTATTTCTCTCAAATTTTGTGCACAAATTTGTTTACATCCCTGTTAGTGAGCATTTCTCCTTTGCCAAGATAATCCATCCACTGTCCGAAAGTATCTGTCTAGTATCTTGTCTGAGTCTGTCCGACAGTATCTGTCTAGTATCTGTGTCTGAGTCTGTCCGACAGTATCTGTCTAGTATCTTGTCTGAGTCTGTCCGACAGTATCTGTCTAGTATCTGTGTCTCAGTATGTCCGACAGTATCTGTCTAGTATCTTGTCTGAGTCTGTCCGACAGTATCTGTCTAGTATCTGTGTCTGAGTCTGTCCGACAGTATCTGTCTAGTATCTTGTCTGAGTCTGTCCGACAGTATCTGTCTAGTATCTTGTCTGAGTCTGTCCGACAGTATCTGTCTAGTATCTGTGTCTTAGTCTGTCCAACAGTATCTGTCTAGTATCTGTGTCTGAGTCTGTCCGACAGTATCTGTCTAGTATCTGTGTCTGAGTCTGTCCGACAGTACCTGTCTAGTATCTGTGTCTGAGTCTGTCCAACAGTATCTGTCTAGTATCTGTGTCTGAGTCTGTCCGACAGTATCTGTCTAGTATCTGTGTCTGAGTCTGTCCGACAGTATCTGTCTAGTATCTGTGTCTCAGTATGTCCGACAGTATCTGTCTAGTATCTGTGTCTGAGTCTGTCCGACAGTATCTGTCTAGTATCTTGTCTGAGTCTGTCCGACAGTATCTGTGTCTGAGTCTGTCCGACAGTATCTGTCTAGTATCTGTGTCTGAGTCTGTCCGACAGTATCTGTCTAGTATCTTGTCTGAGTCTGTCCGACAGTATCTGTCTAGTATCTGTGTCTGAGTCTGTCCGACAGTATCTGTCTAGTATCTTGTCTTAGTCTGTCCAACAGTATCTGTCTAGTATCTGTGTCTGAGTCTGTCCAACAGTATCTGTCTAGTATCTGTGTCTCAGTCTGTCGACAGTATCTGTCTAGTATCTGTGTCTGAGTCTGTCCGACAGTATCTGTCTAGTATCTGTGTCTGAGTCTGTCCAACAGTATCTGTCTAGTATCTGTGTCTGAGTCTGTCCGACAGTATCTGTCTAGTATCTGTGTCTGAGTCTGTCCGACAGTATCTGTCTAGTATCTTGTCTGAGTCTGTCCGACAGTATCTGTCTAGTATCTGTGTCTTAGTCTGTCGACAGTATCTGTCTAGTATCTGTGTCTTAGTCTGTCCGACAGTATCTGTCTAGTATCTGTGTCTGAGTCTGTCCAACAGTATCTGTCTAGTATCTGTGTCTGAGTCTGTCCGACAGTATCTGTCTAGTATCTGTGTCTCAGTATGTCCGACAGTATCTGTCTAGTATCTTGTCTGAGTCTGTCCGACAGTATCTGTCTAGTATCTGTGTCTGAGTCTGTCCGACAGTATCTGTCTAGTATCTTGTCTGAGTCTGTCCGACAGTATCTGTCTAGTATCTTGTCTGAGTCTGTCCGACAGTATCTGTCTAGTATCTGTGTCTGAGTCTGTCCGACAGTATCTGTCTAGTATCTGTGTCTGAGTCTGTCCGACAGTATCTGTCTAGTATCTTGTCTGAGTCTGTCCAACAGTATCTGTCTAGTATCTGTCTAGTATCTGTGTCTGAGTCTGTCCGACAGTATCTGTCTAGTATCTGTGTCTGAGTCTGTCCAACAGTATCTGTCTAGTATCTGTGTCTGAGTCTGTTCAACAATATCTGTCTAGTATCTGTGTCTGAGTCTGTCCGACAGTATCTGTCTAGTATCTGTGTCTTAGTCTGTCCGACAGTATCTGTCTAGTATCTGTGTCTGAGTCTGTCCGACAGTATCTGTCTAGTATCTTGTCTGAGTCTGTCCGACAGTATCTGTCTAGTATCTGTGTCTTAGTCTGTCTGACAGTATCTGTCTAGTATCTTGTCTGAGTCTGTCCGACAGTACCTGTCTAGTATCTTGTCTGAGTCTGTCCGACAGTATCTGTCTAGTATCTGTGTCTTAGTCTGTCCGACAGTATCTGTCTAGTATCTGTGTCTGAGTCTGTCCGACAGTATCTGTCTAGTATCTGTGTCTGAGTCTGTCCGACAGTATCTGTCTAGTATCTTGTCTGAGTCTGTCCGACAGTATCTGTCTAGTATCTGTGTCTGAGTCTGTCCGACAGTATCTGTCTAGTATCTTGTCTGAGTCTGTCCGACAGTATCTGTCTAGTATCTTGTCTGAGTCTGTCCGACAGTATCTGTCTAGTATCTGTGTCTTAGTCTGTCCGACAGTATCTGTCTAGTATCTTGTCTGAGTCTGTCCAACAGTATCTGTCTAGTATCTTGTCTTAGTCTGTCCGACAGTACCTGTCTAGTATCTTGTCTGAGTCTGTCCGACAGTATCTGTCTAGTATCTTGTCTGAGTCTGTCCAACAGTATCTGTCTAGTATCTGTGTCTTAGTCTGTCCGACAGTATCTGTCTAGTATCTGTGTCTGAGTCTGTCTAGTATCTTGTTTGAGTCCGTGTCTGTATATGTTTTTTGTCTTGGTTTGTCTCTGTTTGAATATTTCATTGTCCGGGACAGAACCACAGATGGTCACCAGGAGGACAGACTTTTGTGTGTGTCTCTGTCTACCAACAGTATCTGTCTGAGTCTGCGTATGTTTATCTATGTCTGAGTCTGGGTATGTTTATCTATGTCTGAGTCTGTGTATGTGTATCTATATCTGAGTCTGTGTATGTTTATCTATGTCTGAGTCTGTGTATGTTTATCTATGTCTGAGTCTGTGTATGTGTATCTATGTCTGAGTCTGTGTATGTTTATCTATGTCTGAGTCTGTGTATGTTTATCTATGTCTGTGTATGTTTATCTATGTCTGAGTCTGTGTATGTTTATCTATGTCTGAGTCTGTGTATGTTTATCTATGTCTGAGTCTGTGTATGTTTATCTATGTCTAAATCTTGTGTTTCAAGTGTGGTGTGTGTCTTTACCTGTTTGGCGGCGCTATATCCTATCTAGTCTAAACTCTGTTTGGCAGGGTGTGTGGGGTGTTTTTTTTAATTATTTTATTTATTTATCCTTTTTTATTATTATTATATATATATATTTTTAGTCATTTAGCAGACGCTCTTATCCAGAGCGACTTACAGTTAGTGAGTGCATACATTTTTCCTACTGGCCCCCCGTGGGAATCGAACCCACAACCCTGCCGTTGCAAGCGCCATGCTCTACCAACTGACCTACAGGAGGGCCTAGTTCCACTTCAAACAGAATAAAAGTCTGGATTACCTTAATCACTGTTTGCGCCCTCAATTATTTATTTATATTTTTAGGAAGGATTAATAACGCTTTTAGAAAAAGACTTCCTCTCTTCTTTACGCTCTGAGGAACAGACAGCATCACTAGAGCCTGTCACACCTGACTCACCTTCTGAGTGCAAACTGAGGTTTAAAAATAACCTTTACTAGAATAGATGCGTCACTTAAAAGACTCCAAGCCGCCTTGTTATCCCAAAGTCACAACTCGTTATAATCTCAACATCAAACCCGCTCAGCTCCAGGCCACTGAGAAATGTTCTGTCACTGTGTCAGGTTCCATTTAATCTACACAAATACTTTCATTATTAAAACCATTATGTGGATTTTTTCAAAAGGCATTTGTTATTCCACTTATTCCCCATCATTTTGTTAATTTAAGATGGATGGCGTGTGTGTGTGTGTGTGTGTGTGTGTGTGTGTGTGTGTGTGAGCGCCGACTTACGGCCTTGTATTCATGAATACATAATTAACCTTAGACGGTTGTAGCACTCTGAGATTGTAAATTATCTTCTTATTTACCCAGGCCCTAATGGTTTAGAGAGAGAGAGAGAGAGAGAGAGAGAGCATATCATAATGGCAACAGGACAGGAAATGGCGGGCACTTGGATGGGTTGCCCTTTCAGAGCTGTTACAGAGAAAGGCTTTACTTTGTTGTCATAAGGCTAGGTCGTGGTGGTTAAGACGATGTTAATGTGCTTTGGGAATATGAGAATATGGACATAAGGCGGTAGTAAACATTGTAGAAACAAAGAGTGTGTGAACCCTTTGAGATATGACATGGGAGTTGACCTGACCACTGCTGTACTGTAATAGGGAATCAGCATTCTAGCAGTGAGTCAGTCATTATTGAGGTACTCTAACATCGCCTGGCTGTTAAGAACTCTGAAAAACACTTTGTAGTATCTGCCTGGCTGTGCATACTGGGCTGGGATTGGTGGGATAGCTGGGCGCTCACGTTACAGAAACACTTATACAATGCTGACCTTCTGTGTGAACTTAGATTGGACCTGTTGCACACACAAACACACATAAACAGTACACACACACACACACACGCATACAGTGGGGGGGAAAAAGTATTTAGTCAGCCACCAATTGTGCAAGTTCTCCCACTTAAAAAGATGAGAGAGGCCTGTAATTTTCATCATAGGTACACGTCAACTATGACAGACAAAATGAGGAAAAACAATCCAGAAAATCACATTGTAGGATTTTTAATGAATTTATTTGCAAATTATGGTGGAAAATAAGTATTTGGTCAATAACAAAAGTTTCTCAATACATTTACATTTACATTTACGTCATTTAGCAGACGCTCTTATCCAGAGCGACTTACAAATAGGTGCATTCACCTTATAGCCAGTGGGATAACCACTTTACAATGTTTTTTTTTTTTGAAGATGAATACTTTGTTATATACCCTTTGTTGGCAATGACACAGGTCAAACGTTTTCTGTAAGTCTTCACAAGGTTTTCACACACTGTTGCTGGTATTTAGGCCCATTCCTCCATGCAGATCTCCTCTAGAGCAGTGATGTTTTGGGGCTGTCGCTGGGCAACACAGACTTTCAACTCCCTCCAAAGATTTTCTATGGGGTTGAGATCTGGAGACTGGCTAGGCCACTCCAGGACCTTGAAATGCTTCTTACGAAGCCACTCCTTCGTTGCCCGGGCGGTGTGTTTGGGATCATTGTCATGCTGAAAGACCCAGCCACGTTTCATCTTCAATGCCCTTGTTGATGGAAGGAGGTTTTCACTCAAAATCTCACGATACATGGCCCAATTCATTCTTTCCTTTACACGGATCAGTCGTCCTGGTCCCTTTGCAGAAAAACAGCCCCAAAGCATGATGTTTCCACCCCCATGCTTCACAGTAGGTATGGTGTTCTTTGGATGCAACTCAGCATTCTTTGTCCTCCAAACACGACGAGTTGAGTTTTTACCAAAAAAGTTCTATTTTGGTTTCATCTGACCATATGACATTCTTCCAATCCTCTTCTGGATCATCCAAATGCACTCTAGCAAACTTCAGACGGGCCTGGACATGTACTGGCTTAAGCAGGGGGACACGTCTGGCACTGCAGGATTTGAGTCCCTGGCGGCGTAGTGTGTTACTGATGGTAGGCTTTGTTACTTTGGTCCCAGCTCTCTGCAGGTCATTCACTAGGTCCCCCGTGTGGTTCTGGGATTTTTGCTCACCGTTCTTGTGATCATTTTGACCCCACGGGGTGAGATCTTGCGTGGAGCCCCAGATCGAGGGAGATTATCAGTGGTCTTGTATGTCTTCCATTTCCTAATAATTGCTCCCACAGTTGATTTCTTCAAACCAAGCTGCTTACCTATTGCAGATTCAGTTCTTCCCAGCCTGGTGCAGGTCTACAATTTTGTTTCTGGTGTCCTTTGACAGCTCTTTGGTCTTGGCCATAGTGGAGTTTGGAGTGTGACTGTTTGAGGTTGTGGACAGGTGTCTTTTATACTGATAACAAGTTCAAACAGGTGCCATTAATACAGGTAACGAGTGGAGGACAGAGGAGCCTCTTAAAGAAGAAGTTACAGGTCTGTGAGAGCCAGAAATCTTGCTTGTTTGTAGGTGACCAAATACTTATTTTCCACCATAATCTGCAAATAAATTCATAAAAAATCCTACAATGTGATTTTCTGGATATTTTTTTCTCTATTTGTCTGTCATAGTTGACGTGTACCTATGATGAAAATTACAGGCTTCTCTCATCTTTTTAAGTGGGAGAACTTGCACAATTGATGGCTGACTAAATACTTTTTTTCCCCACTGTACATACACACACATATACACAAACACACATACATACACACATACACTCACACACACACACACATACACATATACACACACTCACTCACACACACATACATTCACACACACAAACACACACATACACACACTCACACACACATACACTCACACACACACACACAAACACATACAGTACACACACATACAGTACACACACACATACACATACACACATATACACACACTCAAACACACACACATCAAGTACACACACACACACACATACACACTCACACACACACACACACACACACACACACACACACACACACACACACACACGGCCTGTGTATGGCGTCATACACTGTAAATGGTGCAACTCATGTTCCTCCTGGCATGTGTGTGTGTATGGGAGGGAGAAGTCAAGCCTGTCCAGCCTGTCCACACACCATCAGGTAACGTCAGTCTTTCCCCTCTGATCTGACCGTATCTCCCCTCCCCTCCTCCCCCAAACTCTCCCCATAGACCTCCCACCCTGTCTGTGAGAAAGGCATGGAGATGATATCATTGCATGAAAGCCTGAAGCCTATTGGCTTCTCTGCTTCCCCTGTCTACCTGCCTCCGCCATAACTCCCTCCGTCAGACAAAAAGACAGCCAAGACTGGAAGACGTGGCTGAATGGAAGACAGAGAGACAGTAAGAGAAAGAGAGCTAGAGAGGCAGACAGACACAGGTATTTAGTCAGAGATCGAGTGGGCGAAGAGACCTAGCTAGACAGACAGACATAGCTGAACGCTGGTCAGGAGAGAGAATAAGTTCAGAAGCTCCAGAGAGCCCTCTCTCTGGCAGCGATGCAGCCCCAGTCAGAGCACCTGATTTCCCCATCAGCCCTCCTCCGTGGTCCCCACGGTGTGGAGCGATCTCTGCTCGCTGTTCCACGGCCCACTGACTTCAAACATGAGCTACTTCAGGAATGATAATGACAGAAACACGCCTGGAAAAATATATTTATCTTCCAAAATACTCTGTCCTTACTCTCTCTGTCTCTTTTACTTTTTCTTGCAACTGTTTTTCAGATAGCATTGTGATTTATGACTGTTCTCTCCTACCTGTTTACCACCGTACCAATCTGATTGGCTGGGTTTGGTGGCCACGGGGAGGAGGTGTTAAATGGCTTGGTGGTGATTGGCAGGGAATGTTCCATCCCGTCCCATCCTGAGCAGAGCAGCACACCTGTCTGATGCCAAAGAGGAGTAGAGAGCAGTACACCGGGAGCCCAGCCCGCCAGCCTTTCCCACAGTGCTCCACTCAACTCTTACATTCCTGTCCTGTGACAGCATGTCTGCTTTTATATGCTCCTCAGACTTTTTACTGAAAATACTCAGTGTCAGAAAGTCTAACTCATATTCATCTGATGTAGTATTTCATGTCCCAATATTTCCCTCTAATTAGTATTTTCAGAATGGTTTATGTGTTCAATACTCTTGCACAGTTTTCCAGTGGGCCTCAGTAGCTAGTAGCTACACATCCCTTTAAGACATCAACAGTACATCATCACTAACTACACATCCCCTTTAAGAAACTTCTGGCATTGATATTTTCATTTGTGTTATAGCGCAATGTATACTGAGAAAAAATATAAACACAACATGCAACAATTTCAAAGATTTTACTGAGTTAATCAGGAAATCAGTCAATTGAAATAAATTCATTAGGCCCTAATCTATGGATTTCACATAACTGGGAATACAGATATCCATCTGTTGGTCACAGATACCTTAATGGGCCTCAGGATCTCGCCATGGTATGTTTGTGCATTCAAATTGCTATCGATAAAATACAATTGTGTTCGTTGTCCGTAGCTTATGCCTGCCCATACCATAACCCCACCACCAGCACTCTGTTCACAATGTTAACATCAGCAAACCGCTCACCTACATGACGCAATACACATGGTCTGCGGTTGTGAGGCTGATTGGATGTACTGCCAAATTCTCTAAAATGACATTGGAGGCGGCTTATGGTAGAGAAATAAACATTAAATTCTCTGGCAACAGCTCTGGTGGACATTCCTGCAGTCAGCATGCCAATTGCATGCTCCCTCAAAACTTGAGACATATGTGGTATTGTATTGTGTGACAAAACTGCACATTTTAGAGTGGCCTTTTATTGTCCCCAGCACAAGGTGCACCTGTGTAGTGATAATGCTGTTTAATCAGCTTCTTGGTATGCCACACCTGTCAGGTGGATGGATTATCTTGACAAAGGATAAATGTTCACTAACAGGGATGTAAAGAGATTTGTGCACAACATTTGAGAGAAATAAGCTTTTTGTGCATATGGACAATTTCTGGGATCTTTTATTTCATCTCATGAAACATGGGACCAACACTTTACATGTTCCGTTTATATTTTTGTTAAATGTAGTTTGATCATGATTGTTTAGCCACACAGTCAGGACGCTCTAGTTTATTGGTGTTAAAACATCCCAAGGTGCCTCAGGGCCTCTGTCAGGTGACCAGCAGGATGACATCAGTCCATTCCATTCCAGGTCTTAAATCATCTTGATAGATGTGCTGCGGCACACTCCAGAAAGAGACCCACAAAAAGTCGGAATGCCATGCACTTCCGAGCCGGAATATTGCCGGCATCCAGTTCTCCGCAGGAATGTCCCCCAGATCCCTTAGCCACCAGTATCGCCTGCTTGGTCCCAGCTTGGGACATGACTCAACCCTCTATCTTCATAATCCCCGTGGGGCACCCCCTTCTAACTAACGTCCACTAGATTGATTGACCATGTGGAATGGCTGACCAGGGTACGGAGTACAGTAACCACCAGAAGGTCTCCATAACTGAAGGATAAGGTCATGTGGTGTAGATGACTGCTCAGATGGTTATTTACTAGTGACCACATAACTAAACTAGATGGATTTACCGTGGTGAATAGGTGATAAGGGTGACCCTAGCACAGGTCCGTTTAAGAGAGGAGTGCCACCAAGTCTCCATCCCTGGGAGATGATGTGTGGACGACTGCTCAGATGATTATTTACTAGTGACCACAGAACCACAACTGGGGTCAACCACAGAAAGGCAAAACAAGTATCTTTGTAATGCTGCCCTTAGTTATGATACCTGATATGGTGCCCTCTGCCATGTTGCCATGTCTGACCATCAGTGGCATATTATTCACCATTTGTTATAATAGTTTGTTCACAATGTTGCTTCGTAAAAGCTTCATTCCCAACTACATAGTCAGGTTTGATTGTTTCCTCACTTTGGTTAGAGTGTGCGTGTGTGTGTGCGTGTGTGTGATAAGTCTTTGTTTGTTTGAGTTGTCCTTGGTAATGAAAGTGCTATTTTCTTCCTCTGCAATTTCAATTCCCACTCAAGGACAATGGGAATTGGAACATAAAATATTCAACGTCTTGAGATTGTTTCTGAATAGAGACAGGCATTCTGCATGCCACTCACTCCTCTATCCTCCCTCTCAATTCAATCATTAAAATGTTTTTCTAAAGCCCTTTTTACCTCAGCAGTTATCACAAGTGCTTATACAGAAAAACAGGCTACAACCCCAAAGAGCAAGCAATGCAGATGTAGAAGCACGGTGGCTAGGAAAAACTCCCAAGAAATGCAGTAACCTAGGAAGAAACCTAGAGAGGAACCAGGCTCTGAGGGGTGGCCAGTCCTCTTCTGGCTCTGCCGGGTGGAGATTATAAGAGTACATAAGATGTTCAAATGTTCATAGATGACCAGCAGGGTCAAATAATAATCACAGTGGTTGTAGAGGGTGCAACATTTCAGCACCTCAGGAGTAAATGTCAGTTGGCTTTTCATAGCCGAGCATTCAGAGGTCGAGAAGGAGAGGGGGTCAAAACAGCAGGTCCAGGACAAGGTAGCACATCCAGTGAACAGGTCAGGGTTCAATAGCCACAGATAGAACAGCAGAAACTGGATCAGCAGCACGACCAGGTGAACTCGGGATGCCTCCGAGAGGGGAGAAAGATAAACATTTTAATCTATAGTTGACTTCTGAAAAACTCAAATGGGGGTAAAAACAAGTGGAGAGGGGAACTGCTTACAGGGGATCCACCAAAAGGGCAACACAGAGTTTAGGAACGGGAGCGAGAGCGGCTATGGCGAGGAGAGTAGTGAGGAGATCCTCTGCCACCACGGAGAGAGAGAGAGAGAGAGAGGATAATTAGAGGGAGCATACTTAAGATCACACAGGACACCAGATAAGACAGGAGAATTACACCAGATAGGACAGACTAACCCTAGCCCCCCGGCACATAGACTATTGCAGGGGGGTCGGGGGACACTGGCACCATCCAAAGTTACCCCCGGACAGGGCCAACCAGGCAGGATATACAGTGCCTTGCAAAAGTATTCATCCCCCTTGGCATTTTTCCTATTTTGTTGCATTACAACCTGTAATTAAAATGGATTTCATGTAATGGACATACACAAAATAGTCCAAATTGGTGAAGTGAAATGAAAAAAATTACTTGTTTCAAAACATTCTAAAAAATAAATCACGGAAAAGTGGTGCGTGCATATGTATTCACCCCCTTTGCTATGAAGCCCCTAAATAAGATCTGGTGCAACCAATTACCTTCAGAAATCACATAATTAGTTAAATAAAGTCCACCTGTGTGCAATCTAAGTGTCACATGATCTCAGTATATATACACCTGTTCTGAAAGGCCCAAGAGTCTGCAACACCACTAAGCAAGGGGCACCACCAAGCAAGCGGCACCATGAAGACCAAGGAGCTCTCCAAATAGGTCAGGGACAAAGTTGTAGAGAAGCACAGATCAGGGTTGGGTTATAAAAAAAATTACAGAAACTTTTAACATCCTACGGAGCACCATTTAAATCCATTATAAAACATTTGAAAGAATATGGCACCACAACAAACCTGCCAAGAGAGGGCCGCCCACAAAAACTCACGGACCAGGCAAGGAGAGCATTAATCAGAGAGGCAACAAAGAGACCAAAGATAACCCCGAAGGAGCTGCAAAGCTCCACAGCGGAGATTGGAGTATCTGTCCATAGGACCACTTTAAGCCGTACACTCCACAGAGCTGGGCTTTACGGAAGAGTGGCCAGAAAAAAGCCATTGCTTTAAGAAAGAAATAAGCAAACACGTTTGGTGTTCGCCAAAAGGCATGTGGGAGACGCCCCAAACATATAGAAGAAGGTACTCTGGTCAGATGAGACTAAAATTGAGCTTTTTGGCCATCAAGGAACACTATGTCTGGCGTAAACCCAACACCTCTCATCACCCCGAGAACACCATCCCCACAGTGAAGCATGGTGGTGGCAGCATCATGCTGTGGGGATGTTTTAATCGGCAGGGACTGGGAAACTGGTCAGAATTGAAGGAATGATGGATGGCGCTAAATACAGGGAAATTCTTGAGGGAAACCTGTTTCAGTCTTCCAGAGATTTGCATATTCAAAGTGGTAGGCATGTTGTGTAATTCAAATGATACAAACCCCCAAAAAATCTATTTTAATTCCAGGTTGTAAGGCAACAAAATAGGAAAAATGAAAAGGGGGGTGAATACTTTCGCAAGCCACTGTAACCCCACCCACTTTGCCAAATCACAGGCCCCCACACCACCAAAGGGATATCAACAGACCACTAACTTACTACCCTGAGACAAGGCCGAGTATAGCCCACGAAGATCTCCCCCACCGCAAGAGCCGAGGCAGTGCAAATCTGGACAGGAAGATCACGTCAGTGACTCAACCCAATCAAATCGAGTAAAAAGCCTGGCATGACGTGATGCACCTCTCCTAGGGACAACATGGGAGAGCGTGAGCAAGCCAGTAACTCAGCCCATGTAATAGAGTCAGCGGTAGAGAACCGCAGTGGAGAGAGGGGAGCCGGCCAGGCAGAGACAGCAAGGGCGGTTCATCACTCCAGTGCCTTGCCGTTCACCTTTGTACCCCTGGGCCAGAGTACACTCAATCATAGGACCCACTGAAGAGACGAGTCTTCAGAAAATACTTAAAGGTTGAGACCGAGTCTGCGTCTCTCACATGGAACGGCAGACCATTCCATAAAATGTAGCTCTATAGGAGAAAGCTCTGCCTCCAGCTGTTTGCTTAGAAATTCTAGGAACAATAAGGAGGCCTGCGTCTTGTGACCGTAGCATACATGTAGGTATGTACGGCAGGACCAAATCGAAATCCATGTAATGCTTTGTAGGTTAACAGTAAACCCTTGAAATCAGCCCTAGCCTTAACCATTCAAACCAGTTATTTCTACAGTCATTTCCTACGTCCCCTGAAAAGGAAATGTTTTCGATTATAGCTATACATTCGCAAATCGTGACACTCGGGAAAGACTTTTGTAATGGGATTTTTCATTTATTTTTTATTTGGAGAAGGTTTGAATAGGAGGAAGAGTTAAATCATTACAGACTCATTTCTGGTCATTCTTCGCTCATCTCTGGCAGAGAAATCCACATTTTCCTTCAACTAATGTTCCGCTCAGCTCAGTGTTCCTTCCATGAGGGGAGTCCTCCAATCGTGTTCCTATGACATCATTGGGTGATAACAGGGAAAATTCCTGAATCAAATCAGCCAAAACTCATAACAAAGTTTAAGGGGGATTAGAAATAGTTTTGCCTTGATGTGTAAACTGAGGAAGGAGAACGATGCTGTCAGAGCTTCTCTCCACTCTGTGGCCAGTGAGTGTATCTACTTAGTTGTTAGAGCTGGTCATGCTCTCTTGGCACAGTAACTCACATCAGATCTGTGTCCCAAATAGCACCTTATTCCCATAAGGCTCTGGTCAAAAGTAGTGCACTATATGGAATAGGGTGCCATTTGGGACACAACCCAGAAGTTCATGTAGGGTCCTTTGTGAATGAAGAACAGTTTGTCTCCAGCCCTCCAGCCCTCCTCACCCCCCCAGTCTCCCTCCTCTCAACCCAACTAGATGGTACTGTAACTAAAACCAGGAGGAGCGTGGTTAAATACATTCCTCCTTCACTTGTAATCACCACTGAATACTGAGTTAAATTTGTTATGAATTTCACTGCATTAGAATGCTTAAATAACCATGTTTATGTCATGTGATTCTGTTTCCACAGTTCTTTTTTTGCATTTCACAAGTTTATTATAAAGCCGTTCTGTGTAGATGGACTCGTTCTTTATTGGTTGGTTTTTGGCATCATGGTATCACTGATCGAGATGCTGATTGGATGATGTCATATTAGCAAGCTGCTGCAGTGCGGTCACAGCCTCCAAGGATGGAGTGGTTGAGAGTGGTCGATGGCAGCTGGTCCATGTCTACATCATGATGGTTTATGACCACAAGCCCTTAGCATGTGAGCTAAGAATAGTCTTACAGAGACCAGACCCTGACCATTGTCATGTGATCTGATCTGTGTGCCTGTGCTGTGACCTTTGTTTGGCATACGAGACATTGGCTAGTGGTGACATCACACGAGACATTGGCTAGTGGTGACATCACACGAGACATTGGCTAGTGGTGACATCACACAATACATTGGCAAGGGGTGTGTGTGTCTAGGGGTGACAGAGTGCAACAGCAGTGTAACTGAAGTGGGAGGCCTTACTCTTATCAAAGACGTTAACCACAGACCTCGTCTACCGTATGTGTAGATTAAATGGCCGTGAGCCTCTTTAGGATGTGCTGTATGGAGAGAGCATCTCTTATCTCTGCCTTTTGTATGTGTGTTGTGTGTGTGTGTGTGACCTTGTGTGTGTCTGTTTCTGTGTCTGTGTATGTGTGGGTGTGTGTTGCGTGTTATTGCGTGTGTCCATATGACATATCAGTAACAGAAGTTGACTGCTCCACAGTAGATGGCTGCCTCACCCCTACATGGTAAAGAATTTAGACAATTCAGAGCAAAACAAATGCCTGCCCTTCCTATTCGAATAGTAAGCAGCTGATTAATGTGTCAGTGTGTGTATATTAGTACAGGATCTCCACTTCAACCATGCCACTGCACTGACCTGACCTGCGTTCCAGCACAGGTGCTCAGAGTTTCAGTTTGCTATCATGAAGGTGCACAGAGATCACATCACTGGCTTTTCTATAGACTCATAATGATTGTGTGTGTGTGTGTGTGTGTGTGTGTGTGTGTGTGTGTGTGTGTGTGTGTGTGTGTGTGTGAGGGAGGGCAGGAGGGGGGGGGGACTCTGAAAAGCATGTCGCAAAACACGCAATTACAAGAATATTACTTTCACAGATTATATAAAATTGGGTGTCCATTGAAAGCTAAGAGTTTATCTTTTTGGGAAATGAAGTTATATTTTCTAATTTCTCTCCCTCTTGAGGAGGGAGGATAGTGAAAGTTCACAGAAGTTACAAGTAATGGTAGACCTACCAATTAGTTATAGTGATTTTACTGATATCAATTTTGTTTATGAATTATTAAGTGATTCAAATTCGGAATTACCAAAAAATCTGTATTGGAATTACTTCAACTGAATTGGCTACAATGGGAAATCATAATAGTCACAAACCACAGTTGGGTCACCTGCTACTGTCCTCTCGTCCACTGGCATAGTGTTATGTTCAGCTCATAACTGTTTCTTTGTCTTTCTGTTGTCTGGTGGTCAAACCAAGAGTGTTAAAACAGTCTGAGTCTGGACAACCCCCCTCTCTCTCTCTCTTTCTCTCTCTCTCTCTCTCTCTCTCTCTCGCTCTCTCTCTCTCTCTCTCTCTCTCTCTCTCGCTCGCTCGCTCTCTCTCTCGCTCTCTTTCTCTCTCTCTCTCTCGCTCGCTCTCTCTCTCTCTCTCTCTCTCTCTCTCTCTCTCTCTCTCTCTCTCTCACTCACTCACTCACTCACTCACTCACTCACTCACTCACTCACTCACTCACTCACTCACTCACTCACTCACTCACTCACTCACTCACTCACTCACTCACTCACTCTCTAGTTAATGTCACCTCTCCCAGCTCTTACTGACACCTACCCATGAGCCCCATCTCTTTCCATTTACTGTAACCAGCATCCTCACCCACTGAGCACCGACCGACACCGAATGTTCATGGACTTTGAAAATGTTGTCAGTCCACCCTGTCCTTGATGTTAACGTCCACAGACGGACCAGACTGGACCAAATCTGAACCTATCACAGATGTATGTTTCACAAGTTTGGATAGCACAGTACAGGACAGTACTGAGTACTGTACAGTGAGTAGAGCACATTAGAGTACAGTACAATACAGTAAAGAAAAGTAGAGTATAGTACAGTAAAGTAGAGTACAGTATATTGTACTGTACTGTACTGAACTGTACTGTACTGTACTGAACTCTACTTTACGGTACTGTACTCGACTGCACTGCACTGTCCTGAACTCTACTCTGCTCTGCTGTGCTGCGCTGTGATGTCCAAACTTGTGAAACATGACGAGAATGACATTCACATCCATAATTATGCATTTCTGTGTAGTACAGATCAGGGACGCATGATGTAATTCCGTTACCGTAATTCCATTACCGAGTGTAAATCCACTTTGCTTACTGTTGATCAATAACCAAAGTAGATTTTTTCAAACTAAAGGTGCCATGTCATAGCTGAAACCTAATTCTTTCTGCTGACATCTTTGAATCTTAATTCGGAGCAGATATTTAACTTTATTTATTTTGGAAAACGTGGTCGCATAAAAACCTGAGGGAGATTTTCCACAATTCCATTACCAAAGTTTGCATCTGCACAATTCTTCCACATAATTAATTTTTGTAAATGTTTCAGTGGAAATTGTTGAAAGTAGTCCCGTGTAGCGCAGTTGGTAGACCATGGCGCTTGCAACGCCAGGGTTGTGGGTTCGATTCCCACGGGGGACCAGTATAAAAATGTATGCACTCACTAACTGTAAGTCACTCTGGATAAGAGCGTCTGCTAAATGACTAAAATGTAAATGCCATTGTGCATAGAGTTGTATGGTTTGTTAAACTTTGAAATCAATGTACTTTTTTGGGCATATACAGTATTTGAAAGTGAAAAATAAGTGAGTCAAAGCATAATTCTGTTACCGTGGCAGCATGCAGATCATCTGTCTTCCTGACGTTTATTTCCTTTTCTCTGTAATTGAGATTCATTAGGCCGTCACTTTGAGAAGGACTCAAAGCACAGCGCCCAAATACTTTCTTCCTCCCACGAAAGAACTGGAGCTGTTCCTACCTTCCTCTTCTTTTTCTCTTTCTCAGCTGTAGAAAATAAAATGATTTATCTCCTCCTCCTTTCCTCCTCTTTCCTCAGCATCACTTAACATGCTGAGCCAGCCAGAGAACATAGCTTAACATGCTGAGCCAGCCAGAGAACATGGCTTAACATGCTGAGCTAGCCAGAGAACATGGCTTAACATGCTGAGCCAGCCAGAGAACATAGCTTAACATGCTGAGCCAGCCAGAGAACATGGCTTAACATGCTGAGCTAGCCAGAGAACATGGCTTAACATGCTGAGCTAGCCAGAGAACATGGCTTAACATGCTGAGCCAGCCAGAGAACATGGCTTAACATGCTGAGCCAGCCAGAGAACATGGCTTAACATGCTGAGCCAGCCAGAGAACATGGCTTAACATGCTGAGCTAGCCAGAGAACATGGCTTAACATGCTGAGCCAGCCAGAGAACATAGCTTAACATGCTGAGCCAGCCAGAGAACATGGCTTAACATGCTGAGCCAGCCAGAGAACATGGCTTAACATGCTGAGCCAGCCAGAGAACATGGCTTAACATGCTGAGCCAGCCAGAGAACATGGCTTAACATGCTGAGCCAGCCAGAGAACATAGCTTAACATGCTGAGCCAGCCAGAGAACATAGCTTAACATGCTGAGCCAGCCAGAGAACATAGCTTAACATGCTGAGTCAGCCAGAGAACATGGCTTAACATGCTGAGCCAGCCAGAGAACATGGCTTAACATGCTGAGCCAGCCAGAGAACATGGCTTAACATGCTGAGCCAGCCGGAGAACATGGCTTAACATGCTGAGCCAGCCAGAGAACATAGCTTAACATGCTGAGCCAGCCAGAGAACATGGCTTAACATGCTGAGCCAGCCAGAGAACATGGCTTAACATGCTGAGCCAGCCAGAGAACATGGCTTAACATGCTGAGCCAGCCAGAGAACATGGCTTAACATGCTGAGCCAGCCAGAGAACATGGCTTAACATGCTGAGCCAGCCAGAGAACATGGCTTAACATGCTGAGCCAGCCGGAGAACATAGCTTAACATGCTGAGCCAGCCAGAGAACATGGCTTAACATGCTGAGCCAGCCAGAGAACATAGCTTAACATGCTGAGCCAGCCAGAGAACATGGCTTAACATGCTGAGCCAGCCAGAGAACATGGCTTAACATGCTGAGCCAGCCGGAGAACATGGCTTCTGAGATGTTGGAACTTGGAATGGTTGAGGAGATTCTAGAACACAAGAGACAAACAACATCAGATCTCCCAGAGAAAGAGAGAGAGATGGCCCTGCAGGGGGGAGTCAGTCTAATGTGTTTAAGACCTTCAGCAACCAGCTGCTCTCTAAGCCACATAGAGAGGAGAGGGTTTAGACCACTACTTTAGAATTCCAGCAATGTTCCAGAACCCACCAGGAGATACATTTTCCCTTCTCTGTATGTGGCTGATGGAATGGGAGGAGGGATGCTGCCTGGAATTAGATGCTGGGATGTCTACTTTCTAAACCAGTGGCGATTAGAGAGGTACCATTCCTGGAAGATAAAACAGCTTCATCAGCTGGTAGAGGTATGCTGCCCTATGTCCACCCAGGTTCACCCCCTGAACATCCTCTCAGCCCTTATAAGGTCAAATCACAGGTCGGCCGAGAGCGAAAGTGAATCTGTTTTGCAGCATTGAGACGAACTGAGGTATTCGTGGCTGGGAAAAGCATCAAGTATGTAGAAGACATCCTCCAGTGTTTGTTTTCTCTAATTCCCTGTATGCATCCTGGAATTCTGAACTGGTCGCTGGCGTTGCGTAAAAATACAGACTTGGGGCTATATTGTTTTTCCAGCTCAGTCTTTGGTAAATACATCAGGAAAGCCTGACAAAATTTGTGTTTTCAGTTTTCAGTTATAAGCATAAACAACCCTCCATTTCTTTTGGCCCTCCTCCTGAAATATGTGCCGATCCTTCCAAGGTTTTGCTATATCTGTGGGTGTTCTGGGCTTCTTCATTTTGTAATATCTATTTTTGTCCAGTGTTTGTGTTCTCTTATGCACCATTTGTGTGTTGTGTTCAATGTGTTCCAGAACTTCTGGCCCTGGCCTGTGTGTGTGTGTGTTCTGTTCTGTGTGTTCCAGAACTTCTGGCCCTGGCCTGTGTGTGTGTGTTCTGTTCTGTGTGTTCCAAAACTTCTGGCCCTGGCTTGTGTGTGTGTGTTCTGTTCTGTGTGTTCCAGAACTTCTGGCCCTGGCCTGTGTGTGTGTGTTCTGTTCTGTGTGTTCCAGAATTTCTGGCACTGGCCTGTGTGTGTGTGTTCTGTTCTGTGTGTTCCAGAACTTCTGGCCCTGGCCTGTGTGTGTGTGTTGTGTTCTGTGTGTTCCAGAACTTCTGGCCCTGGCCTGTGTGTGTGTGTTGTGTTCTGTGTGTTCCAGAACTTCTGGCCCTGGCCTGTGTGTGTGTGTTGTGTTCTGTGTGTTCCAGAACTTCTGGCCCTGGCCTGTGTGTGTGTGTTCTGTTCTGTGTGTTCCAAAACTTCTGGCCCTGGCTTGTGTGTGTGTGTTGTGTTCTGTGTGTTCCAGAACTTCTGGCCCTGGCTTGTGTGTGTGTGTGTTCTGTTCTGTGTGTTCCAGAACTTCTGGCCCTGGCCTGTGTGTGTGTGTTCTGTTCTGTGTGTTCCAAAACTTCTGGCCCTGGCTTGTGTGTTCTGTTCTGTGTGTTCCAGAACTTCTGGCCCTGGCCTGTGTGTGTGTGTTCTGTTCTGTGTGTTCCAGAATTTCTGGCACTGGCCTGTGTGTGTGTGTTCTGTTCTGTGTGTTCCAGAACTTCTGGCCCTGGCCTGTGTGTGTGTGTTGTGTTCTGTGTGTTCCAGAACTTCTGGCCCTGGCCTGTGTGTGTGTGTGTTCTGTTCTGTGTGTGGCAGTGTGTGTGTGGCAGGGTTTCCGTTAGCCGGTAATAGCCGGATTTTGGCCGATTTTTTTGTTGTTGAAAAGCCGATAAATAAAATTGGTACCGGCCAATTGTCCAGGAGAAGAAGAAAAAATCCCATTGTGAAATGATGCTTTTTAGCCTCTTCATTGATGAAAAATACCAGGCTGAGGAAAAGTAAATGTGGACTGTTATTCTAACATCTTCAATGTGCTCATCAGAATTCTGTAAGAAGGACTGCACATCCTTGCATCCTCGACTTGCATGTTCTGTTAATATGAATTACCATAATCAAAATGTGATTTCTGTCATTCTGAGCACTGTGAGTAGACGCCCTAATCAGGTTGCGCACCCAATGCATATGGGTCCAGTAAATTTCTCAAATGTCCGGTAAATTGAAATGCTGCCTGTCAAATGCCCGGTGCCACATTTTCCTAATGGAAACCTTGGTGTGTGTGTGTGTGTGTGTGGCAGTGCATACCTCAGGTCCCTGCTGTGTAGTTAATTATGTCCAGTCATTCAATTAGCCCCTGGAGGAGACATAGCCGCCCGCTGCCCACACCCCCACTGTTCTCTCTCTCTCTCTCTCTCTCTCTCTCTCTCTCTCTCTCTCTCTCTCTCTCTCTCTCTCTCTCTCTCTCTCTCTCTCTCTCTCTCTCTCGCTCTCTCGCTCTCTCGCTCTCTCTCTCTGCTTTTTTTATCATCAGCCAGTAATTATCCAATAAGTGGAATGCAAGTCCTCAGTCTCTGAGACACACAGAGTGGTTGATTACAGAGCCTAATGAATTCCCTTTCCTGTATTCCAGGAACATTGCATAATGCAGATGCCATATAATTGCTTTCTGCAGTATTGCAGGCATTGTGAAAAGCAATGTTCCCCACGCTCTCATCCATACCTCCTTTCTCATTCTCTCCTTCCATAACGCAAATCATTCTCAGATGTCAATTAAGCCTCTGTGTTCTAGCTTTAACTCAACTAAGTTGTACATCTCCCTCAGAATGACTCAGCAGACTGACTCAGCAATGTTGGGACTACTAGGCTAGTATGACTCCACTGTGGACTGTTAGCTTTGTCTCTGTACTCTGACATGACCTGTCCTGTCACTATCAGTCCCAGGCTAAATCCTGACCTGTCCTGTCACTATCAGTCCCAGGCTAAATCCTGACCTGTCCTGTCACTATCAGTCCCAGGCTAAATCCTGACCTGTCCTGTCACTATCAGTCCCAGGCTAAATCCTGACCTGTCCTGTCACTATCAGTCCCAGGCTAAATCCTGACCTGTCCTGTCACTATCAGTCCCAGGCTAAATCCTGACCTGTCCTGTCACTGTCAGCCCCAGGCTAAATCCTGACCTGTCCTGTCACTGTCAGCCCCAGGCTAAATCCTGACCTGTCCTGTCACTGTCAGCCCCAGGCTAAATCCACAGCAGCGCCCTGAAAGTTGCAGAAAAGCAACTGTATGTGTTTGTGCGTGTGTGTGTTTGGGGCCATGCATCCACACACACACTGGGATGCTAACAGCCCATATGGATTCTTATATGTTCTAACTGGAACTTGTAAGTAATGCAAATGGCAGCAAATACACTTACAAGATTCATAGAATATTCTTGTAATATATGACTTACATGGGTGGTTAACATTTAGACATAACAGAAATGTTGCATGTATTATATAAAAAACATACAAGAGACATGTAAACTAAACCTTGTAAGGTCTCACATACAGTGCATTCGGAAAGCATTCAGACCCCTTGACTTTTTCCACATTTTGTTACGTTACAGCCTTATTCTAAAATGGATTAAATCGTTTTTTCCCCTCATCAATCTACACACAATACCCCATAATGACAAGGCAAAAACAGGTAAAAAAAATAAATAAAAAAATAACATGTATGAAATATCACATTTACATAAGTATTCAGACCCTTTACTCAGTACTTTGTTGAAGCACCTTTGGCAGCGATTACAGCGATTACAGTCTTGAGTCTTCTTGGGTATGACGCTACAAGCTTGGCACACCTGTATTTGGGGAGTTCCTCCCATTCTTCTCTGCAGATCCTCTCAAGCTCTGTCAGGTTGATTGGGGAGCGTCGCTATGTCTCCTCGCGTCGATTGGATTCAAGTCTGGGCTCTGGCTGGGCCACTCAAGGACATTCAGAGACTTGTCCCAAGGCTGTCTTGGCTGTGTGCTTAGGGTCCGTGTCCTGTTGGAAGGTGAACCTTCGCCCCAGTCTGAGGTCCCTCGATCCTGACTAGTCTCCCAGTCCCTACCGGCTGAAAAACATCCCCACAGCATGATGCTGCCACCATCATGCTTCACTGTAGGAATGGTGCCAGGTTTCCTCCAGACGTGACGCTTGGCATTCAGGCCAAATAGTTAAATCTTGGTTTCATCAGACCAGAGAATCTTGTTTCTCATTGTCTGAGAGTCCTTTTGGTGCCTTTTGGCAAAGTCCAAGCGGGCTGTCGTGCCTTTTACTGAGGAGTGGCTTACGTCTGGCCACTCTACCATAAAGGCCTGATTGGTGGAGTGGTGCAGAGATGGTTGTCCTTCTGGAAGGTTCTTCCATCTCCACAGAGGAACTCTGGAGCTCTGTCAGAGTGACCATCGGGTTCTTGGTCACCTCCCTGACCAGGGCCTTCTCCCCCGATTGCTCAGGTTGACCGGCCGGCCAGCTCTATGAAGAGTCTTGGTGGTTCCGAACTTCTTCCATTTTAGAATGATGGAGGCCACTGTGTTCTTGGGGACAATCCTGTCTCAGAGACCTCATGGCTTGGTTTTTGTTCTGAAATGGACTTTCAACTGTGGGACCTTATATAGACAGGTGTGTGCATTTCCAAATAATGTCCAATCAATTGAATTTACCACAGGTGGACTCCAATCAAGTTGTAGAAACATCTCAAGGATGATCAATGGAAACAGGATGCACCTGAGCTCAATGTCGAATCTCAAATCAAATCAAATCAAATTGTATTTGTCACATACACGTGTTTAGCAGATGTTATAGCGGGTGTAGCGAAATGCTTGTGCTTCTCATAGCAAAGGGTCTGAATACTTATGTAAATAAGGTATTTCTGTTTTTTATTTTTAATACAAAAATGTCTAAAAACCTGTTTTCGCATTGTCATTATGGGGTATTGTGTGTAGATTGATGAGAAAAATGTTTTATTTAATCAATTTTAGAATAAGGCTGTAACGTAACAAAATGTGGAAAAAGTGAAGGGGAACGAAAACTTTCCGAATGCACTGTACATGGGACATACACATTTCAAAACACTTGCATACCACTGTCTGACATCATTGATGCATGCAATGTGACACTTACTGAAAAAAGAAGCAAAGTCTGCCGTGAGGAGGATTAGGAGGAGCAGGTGGACCAGGATGAGAGAGGGGGAAAGCAGAAGGAGGAGAAGAGGAGGAGGAGGAGAAGAGGAGAGGAGAGGAGAGAGGAGGGGCAGGAGGAGCAGGTGGAGGAAGGGGAGAAAGCAGATGGATGGGGGAGAGGAGGAAGAGAGGAGAGGAGAGGAGGAGGACAGGAGGAGGGGTATGGGGAGGAGGAGGAGCAGGGAGGAGTGGAGGGGGAGGAGGAGAGAAGAGGAGGAAGAGGAGAGAAGGAGGACAGGAAGAGGAGGAGGGGTATGGAGAGGAGGAGAGAGGAGGGGGAGGACAGGAGGAGGGGTATGGGGAGAGAGGAGGATAGGAGGAGGAACAGAGAAGGGGGAGGAGGAAGAGGAGAAAAGAGAAGAGGAGAGAAGAGAAGAGGAGGAGGACAGAAGGGGGGGGGGAGAAGGAATGACTTTGATAGCAGCAGTGAATCTATTTAGTTATTAAGTGGTGATCTTTCAACAATCGTTTTCACAATAGCACATTCAAATCGAATCAAATCAAATGTATTTGTCACATGTGCCGACTACAACAGGTGTATACCTTACTGTGAAGTGCTTACTCACAAGCACTTAACCAACAATGCAGTTAAAAAAAAATATAATACATTTTAGTCATTTAGCAAATAGAGTTAAGAAAATATTTACTAATTAAACTAAAAAGTAACACAATAAAATTACATGACAATAAGGAGGCTATATACAGGGGGTACCGGTACCGAGTCAATGTTAGTCGAGGTTATTTGTACATGTAAGTGACTATGCATAGATAATAAACAGCTGTAGATAAATCAACTGTCCAGTAGGAGGTGCTGCCCAGCCTTAACCATGGAAACTTATACATGAACATTTATATAAAAATATAGTATTTTTTTTATAGTAATTGTCATGGTTTTTCATATGTTGACTTATAAAAAATACTGTGTGAAACCTATAAGGAATTTCTTTGTAGAGGTTACATTCTCAGAACATACACTTTTCTTATAATATTCATTGATGACTCATATAATTCATATATTTTGTCTCAAATATGTCATACCATATCTTTGTATGAAATGCACCACAATCATGTATTAAATTGTGTATGTCATATAAGGCATATAAGTTAAAACGTATACAAATATCGCACTGACATATAAGAAAAAATATACAAAATCTTACCAGATCCTTATTAGATTTATTTTTTTATTTTTTTGCCATACAAGATTCTTATTTGATGTTCATAATTCTTTTCCATATGGGAGATGCGCTCAAACACAACACAGATATGCACAATCGCCCATACACACAAACAATGATGTATGCAGACATACAGTGGCTTGCGAAAGTATTCACCCCCCTTGGCATTTTTCCTTACAACCTGGAATTAAAATTGATTTTTTGGGGGGGTTGTATCATTTGATTTACACAACATGCCTACCACTTTGAAGATGCAAAATATTTTTTATTGTGAAACAAACAATAAATAAGACAAAAAACAGAAAACATGAGTGTGCATAACTATTCACCCCTCCAAAGTCAATACTTTGTAGAGCCACCTTTTGCAGCAATTACAGCTGCAAGTCTCTTGGAGTATGTCTCTATAAGCTTGGCACATCTAGCCACTGGGACTTTTGCCCATTCTTCAAGGCAAAACTGCTCCAGCTCCTTCAAGTTAGATGGGTTCTGCTGGTGTACAGAAATCTTTAAGTCATTCCACATATTCTCAATTGGATTGAGGTCTGGGCTTTGACTAGGCCATTCCAAGACATTTAAATGTTTCCCCTTAAACCACTCAAGTGTTGCTTTAGCAGTATGCTTAGGGTAATTGTCCTGCTGGAAGGTGAACCTCTGATTAATGCCCTCCTTGCCTGGTCTGTGAGTTTTGGTGGGCGGCCCTCTCTTGGCAGGTTTGTTGTGGTGCCATATTCTTTCCATTTTTTATAATGGATTTAATGGTGCTCCGTGGGATGTTCAAAGTTTCTGATATTTTTTTATAACCCAACCATGATCTGAACTTCTCCACAACTTTGTCCCTGACCTGTTTGGAGAGCTCCTTGGTCTTCATGGTGCCGCTTGCTTGGTGGTGCCCCATGCTTAGTGGTGTTGCAGACTCTGGGGCCTTTCAGAACAGATGTATAGAGTGAGGGGAAAAAGTATTTATCCCCTGCTGATTTTGTACGTTTGCCCACTGACAAAGACATGATCAGTCCATAATTTTAATGGTAGGTTTATTTGAACAGTGAGAGAAAGGATAACAACAAAAAAATCCAGAAAAACGCATGTCAAAAATGTTATAAATTGATTTGCATTTTAATGAGAGAAATAAGTATTTGACCCCTCTGCAAAACATGACTTAGTACTTGGTGACAAAACCCTTGTTGACAATCACAGAGGTCAGACGTTTCTTGTAGTTGGCCAACAGGTTTGCACACATCTCAGGAGGGATTTTGTCCAACTCCTCTTTGCAGATCTTCTCCAAGTCATTAAGGTTTCGAGGCTGACGTTTGGCAACTCAAACCATCAGCTCCCTCCACAGATTTTCTATGGGATTAAGGTCTGAAGACTGGCTAGGCCACTCCAGGACCTTAATGTGTTTCTTCTTGAGCCACTCCTTTGTTGCCTTGGCCGTGTGTTTTGGGTCATTGTCATGCTGGAATACCCATCCACGACCCATTTTCAATGCCCTGTCTGAGGGAAGGAGGCCCCGTCCATCGTCCCTTTGATGCGGTGAAGTTGTCCTGTCCCCTTAGCAGAAAAACACCCCCAAAGCATAATGTTTCCACCTCCATGTTTGACGGTGGGGATGGTGTTCTTGGGGTTTTAGGCAGCATTCCTCCTCCTCCAAACACGGCGAGTTGAGTTGATGCCAAAGAGCTCGATTTTGGTCTCATCTGACCACAACACTTTCACCCAGTTGAATCATTCACCTCTGAATCATTCAGATGTTCATTGGCAAACTTCAGACAGGCCTGTATATGTGCTTTCTTGAGCAGGGGGACCTTGCGGGCACTGCAGGATTTCAGTCCTTCACGGCGTAGTGTGTTACCAATTGTTTTCTTGGTGACTATGGTCCCAGCTGCCTTGAGATCATTGACAAGATCCTCCCGTGTAGTTCTGGGCTGATTCCTCACCGTTCTCATGATCATTGCAACTCCACGAGGTGAGATCTTGCATGGAGCCCGATTGACAGTTATTTTGTGTTTCTTCCATTTGCGAATAATCGCACCAACTGTTGTCACCTTCTCACCAAGCTGCTTGGCGATGGTCTTGTAGCCCATTCCAGCCTTGTGTAGGTCTACAATCTTGTCCCAGACATCCTTGGAGAGCTCTTTGGTCTTGGCCATGGTGGAGAGTTTGGAATCTGATTGATTGATTGCTTCTGTGGACAGGTGTCTTTTATACAGGTAACAAGCTGAGATTAGGGGCACTCCCTTTAAGAGTGTGCTCCTAATCTCAGCTCGTTACCTGTATAAAAGACACCTGGGAGCCAGAAATCTTTCTGATTGAGAGGGGGTCAAATATGTATTTCCCTCATTAAAATGCAAATCAATTTATAACATTTTTGACATGCGTTTTTCTGGATTTTGTTGTTGTTATTCTGTCTCTCACTGTTCAAATAAACCTACCATTAAAATTATAGACTGATCATTTCTTTGTCAGTGGGCAAACGTACAAAATCAGCAGGGGATCAAATACTTTTTTCCCTCACTGTATATACTGAGATCATGTGACAGATGATGTGACACTTAGATTGCACACATGTGGACTTTATTTAACTAATTATGTGACTTCTGAAGGTAATTGGTTGCACCAGATCTTATTTAGGGGCTTCATAGCAAAGGGGGTGAATACATATGCACGTACCACTTTTCCGTTATTTATTTTTTGAATTTTTTGAAACAAGTTATTTTTTTCATTTCACTTCACCCATTTGGACTATTTTGTGTATGTCCATTACATGAAATCCAAATAAAAATCAATTTAAATTACAGATTGTAATGCAACAAAATAGGAAAAACGCCATGGGGGATGAATACTTTTGCAAGGCACTGTACAGTATGTGCACACAACTGCACGTAGACACATGGAATGCACACAGTCACATAGCAAAACATATGCTTACACAAAAGCACATGCTTGCATAGCATGAGAAAGTTTCCATGTTGAAGCATAAGCCCTAGGCTATTTTCCTATTCCTTATCCAATGAAGTCAAACCTTTCAGAATTCTGAGAATCCCAGGAATGGGTTATTTTAAGAGCTTCTGAACAACTCTGTGTGTTATCAGATTAAGAAGCAGTTTAAAGAGAGGGGTGGGAGGGAGTTCAAAATCTGATCCACTTTCATAACCGTTAAATGAAGGGAGAGAGCGACGCTCTCCGTCACCATAAACACTGAGTATACAAAACATTAAGAACACCTTCCTAATATTGAATTGGACAGCCTCAATTCATCGAAAAGCGTTCCACAGGGTTGTTGGTCCATGTTGACTCCAATGCTTCTCACAGTTGTGTCAAGTTCGCTGGATGTCCTTTAGGTGGTTGACCATTCTTGATACACATGAGAAACTGTTGCGTGTGAAAAACCCAGCAGCGTTGCAGTTCTAGACACAAACTGGTGTGCCTGGCACCTACTACCATACCCCATTCAAAGGCACTTAAATATTTTGTCTTTCCCATTTACCCTCTGAATGGCACACATACACAATCCATGTCTCAATTGTCTCAAGGTTTAAAAATCCATCTTTAACCAGTCTGCTCCCCTTAATCTACACTGATTGAAGTAGATTTAACAAGTGACGTCAATAAGGGATCATAACTTTCACCTGGATTCACCTGGTCAGTCTATGTCATGGAAAGAGCAGGTGTTCTTAATGTTTTGTATACTCGGTGTATAAACAACTTTTGGAAAGCTCATATTCTGAGCTAGCAATTCAAAAAGCATAGTCCACAGATCTAATTGAATCTGAACAACCCTTTACCTGGAACAGAATATTGAAAAATATGACCTTGGCATACGTAATCCAAACCATTAATTTATGCATTTTAGGTTTGTTCACAGACTGTATTTATACCAAGGAAACGTTTTACGATAAAATTGTCCCCAACTCCCAACTGTTCACTGTGTCCCCTAAATCGTATGCACATTCCTTCATATGATGTCGGAGTGCCCTGCAGTTAAATGCTTCTGGGGCAAAGCTACAAACAAAAATCCTGAAGTGCATGAATATTCAATTCTTTGCATATATTATGTTACTTAACCCCGTGAATCTCTCAATCAATCAGAGAAGTTTGCTGCTGGCAGGCAGCACTGGTGCTGAAAAAATCTTGTCTCTAAGATGCCAACCACCACGCTCTCTGCATGGTTTCCGCGTGGGGACGGAGGATGCGGGCGGGTGGATGGGGACTGAGGGTGGGAATTGGTTGGGGTTATCTTTGTGTGCATTTCTTTGATTGCTTTTTTGTTCCTGTAACCCCCCCTGAAAAAAAAAAGGACAAAGCGAAATAGAGCTGCTGTTGTGCCTTCTTCACGATGCTGCCGTGTGAAGAAACCATTACAGGTCCTCAGTGATGTGCACGTAGACGAACTTGAAGCTTTTAACCCTCTCCACATTAACAGTTGGTCCTGAGAGGACAGTTGTATGGTCAGTTACTCATTTAAAACAGATTTGTTTTGTTCTCCCGTTTCCCTTCACAGACGTCACAGCAGCAAATGTCTGTAGGAGTGGAAACTATCAGTCACTTAAAGCTACTGGCTATCTGAGTCAGTCCCCCTCGCCAAGCACACAGAATTAGAGTACGGCACAGTCAGTCCCCCTCGCCAAGCACACAGAATTAGAGTAAGGCACAGTCAGTCCCCCTCGCCAAGCACACAGAATTAGAGTAAGGCACAGTCAGTCCCCCTCGCCAAGCACACAGAATTAGAGTACAGCATCGTCAGTCCCCCTCGCCAAGCACACAGAATTAGAGTAAGGCATAGTCAGTCCCCCTCGCCAAGCACACAGAATTAGAGTAAGGCACAGTCAGTCCCCCTGACGCTGTTTTCCCCCTCTTCTTTCTTTCTTCTCTCCCTCTCTTTTATCTGTTCTAAATCATCGGCATGACTCGAGGCTCTATTATCTGTAATGTATGCTAATCATTCAAACATTCAAGGAGATGGGCCGTTTTACGGAGGGGGGGGGCTGAGAAGTGGGGAACAGCAAGGCAGAGGAGTGGGGACTGTGTTTTTGGGGATGGGGCTCAGGGTAGGGATGCTTGCTATTCCCTTAAGTGTCTGGAAAGTGTGTGTTTCCATTACGCCATCTCGTTTCGCTGCAGTGCATGGCGTTGGTTGTTTTTGCACTGAGGCCAGGGGGGTAGACAGTAGAGGCAGGCCTGAGGTCCTTTGTGGCCAGGCCCAGGGCAGGCAGCCCCTGGTATGGTGTGGTGTGGCCAGGCTCCCCTCCGACGGTGGGCACACATCTGCTGGAATGGTTGGCTCTTCTGCTGCCTGGCAGGCTGCTATCACAAAGAGAGGATAAATCAGAAGCAGTCTGTGGGGGATTGGTTTGAGGCTAGCTGGCTGTTTAGCTGTTTGGCTGCTGGCTGGCTCACTGGCTGGGCTGGCTGTCTGGAGAGATGGCTGGCTGGAGAGATGGCTGGCTGGAGAGATGGCTGACTGGAGAGATGGCTGACTGGAGATATGGCTGGCTGGAGAGATGGCTGGCTGGAGAGATGGCTGACTGGAGAGATGGCTGGCTGGAGATATGGCTGGCTGGAGAGATGGCTGACTGGAGATATGGCTGACTGGAGATATGGCTGGCTGGAGAGATGGCTGGCTGGAGAGATGGCTGACTGGAGAGATGGCTGACTGGAGAGATGGCTGACTGGAGAGATGGCTGACTGGAGAGATGGCTGACTGGAGAGATGGCTGGCTGGAGAGATGGCTGACTGGAGAGATGGCTGACTGGAGAGATGGCTGACTGGAGAGATGGCTGGCTGGAGATATGGCTGGCTGGAGAGATGGCTGACTGGAGAGATGGCTGACTGGAGAGATGGCTGGCTGGAGAGATGGCTGACTGGAGAGATGGCTGACTGGAGAGATGGCTGACTGGTGAGGTGCCTGGTGTGTGTCCTTCTGAGTCAGTCTGGGATGGTTTGTTTTGAGCAGACTGTGGATAAGTAAGTGACTTTTTCAAGTGTTTACAGTATGGTTATGTAAGGTCTTCCTGATTATGTCTTCACAGCAATAACTCATTTAACATACATTTCCTGAGGATTCATTGTAGAGGCATTTTAGCATAGCTGCTTCAGCCAAAATAATAATGCACAATTGTGATGAACACCAAAAGACCTGTAACCCTGAGGGGAAACTAAAAACATTGTTCCATTTCTCTTCAACTTTTTCTGTAAACACTGATCTGCCCTGACATTAGCCCTGAGCCAGAAGATGATGACCGTTATGACCCTGTTTTAATGGGCTGAGACTGGAGAGTCATGCATTGAGCAAAACATTTTATATTTTAGTCATTTAGCAGACGCTCTTATCCAGAGCGACTTACAGTTAGTGAGTGCATACATTATTATAAAAATTTTAAAAATCATATACTGGCCCCCCGTGGGAATCGAACCCACAACCCTGGCGTTGCAAACGCCATGCTCTACCAACTGAGCTACATCCCTGCCGGCCATTCCCTCCCCTACCCTGGACGACTTGTGCGCCGCCCCATGGGTCTCCCGGTCGTGGCCGGCTATGACAGAGCCTGGATTCGAACCAGGATCTCTAGTGGCACAGCTAGCACTGCATCCTTAGACCACTGCGCCACTCGGGAGAGAAAAAAACACCCACCCAATCAAGGGAAAGAACCTGGGAGGCGGCTGGTGAGAAGCCAGTCACACACACACACACACACACATATTGGCTTATCTAGTAGGAAATCCTACAGCAGTCTTCACTCTCTATCTATAAACACAGAAGGCTCACCTCATGCTCCGGCTTTTCAATACATAGAATTAATCTAACGGCTATAGCCACATAAATGTAACAAAATAATGGGACTGGTTTTACCCCATTTCGACCTAAAGAAAAAGTCCTAAATCCTTATTGGTAATGTGAGAGAGTTTTATGAGGACAAAGAGTGTCCATGAACTGAGAGAGTATTTGAAAGGAACTGATTTACGAGGAAGAATGCAGTGATTATAGTGTCTGTACACTGTAAAGGGATTTAGTTTGAGAAACCGGGGAACTCACGCTCAACTTTAAAGTTGTTCCTTGCTCCTTGCAGAGGACTTATGCTTATCCTGTTGATGAGAAGACACTGTGTGCTTCCGAAGTGGCACCCAATTGGCTAGCGCAATATTTTTGACCATAATCCTATGCGACCTTATAGTAGTGCACTATATAGGGAATAACGTGTCATTTCAGACACAACCACTTTCATTCTATGGGGGTTCCAGTGTGAACTAGCTGTCCCTAGTAAAGCCTTAAGACCTATTTATAGCCCAGTCCCTTCTATTGTACTTCCACTCCTCTCTGCCTCCTTTAGGTGGACCCCTGGTCCCTGGCTCCCTGGTCCCTACTGGTCTACATCAGCGTCTGTCTGACCCCTTGTTTCATACTGCAGGAAAAAAAGAAACTCCTTCTTCTGGAAAAGCCCTTCATTATCATTTATGGGAAACCTCATGGCCCACTCTCGCTTTTTTCCTTTTCCCGCTCCCATTAAAATAATAAAAAAAGAACATACTTTCCTTGTTTCCTTATGTTTCTATCCATACTCCCATAGTCTGTGTATACATGACTGCTGTGTTGGGAAATCTCCCCATAATAGGTCGTTAGTTTGTACTATGGCTGGTTGGCAGAAAACTCCCCTTTTTCCCTCTGGGAACACATCCATCACATTCTTTGGAAAGTCTGGGTGTTGCCGTATGGTATGGTATTCTCTTACTGCAAAAGCACGGCTGTGTGCGTGTGCGTGTGTGTGCGAGCTCGTGTGTGTGTTTTCAAAACCATTTAATTGTTCTGGAGCAGAGCAGAGAACAAATCGCTGGGAACACCTACAAAATGTAATTAAATGGAAAAATAAGGATTATACAGTCAAAGGGTAACTTTAGTGAGTGTATGGATTATGGACCCATGTTATTTGATGTTGAATTGATGATTTTCGGTACTTCTGAACAGGACCGTGTGTGCCACTTACCACTGGTGTAAGGTGACTGCCAATATGACTACAATGTCTTGTTATTTGGTCGCCTTCTTCAAACTTCAAGCTCAACAAAACAGCAAACATCCCACTGTGCAAAAACTGGTTGAATAAACTTTGTTTCCATGTAATTTCAACCCAAAACATCTGTGATGACGTTGAATCAAGGTGGAAACTGATTAGATTTGCAAAAATCATCAACGTATTTTTTTCACCCAACTCTCAACCTAAATCCAATGACGTGATTTGTATTTTTACCAAATGTAAATCAAAACTAGACCTTGAACTGTGGCATGAGTCTTTAACCTGAAGCCAGCGTTTTCCTTCTCTGTTTTATGTTTTTTATAAAGCGTCACACCTACAGTAGGGTTGACATTTCCTCTGAATGACTCACAGTCAGTATCCTCTGAAGCCTGGTGGTTCCTCTGACCTCCATGGAGGGGGTTCCTCTCTCCCTCAGAGGCCCAGAGCAGGGTAACCCTGCGTGGGCTGAGCTCCCCCACCTTCAGCCTCCCTCTTCCAGGCTTGGGAGGATGAGAGAGGAGAGGGGGATTCCTTTAGCGATAGCATTAGTATCACCCTTCTCCTCACCCGTGACTCATCTCTCTCTCTTCCCCCTCTCCCCCTCTCTCTCGCTCTCTCTCTTCCCCCTCTCCCCCTCTCTCTCTCTCTCTCTCTCTCTCTCTCTTCCCCCTCTCTTCTACCCCCTCTCTCTTCCCCCTCTCACCCCCCCTCTCTCTTTTCCCCCTTTCCCCATCTCCAGCTCTCTCTCTCTCTCTCTCTTCCCCCCTCCCCCTCTCTCTCTCTGCCTAGTTTAACTACCAGTCTCCTTTTCTTCTCCCGTCTCAAAGCATCAAAACAGATTTGTTTATTTCCCTCTCTGGAAGGGTCATCTGGGGTCACGCTCTGGGAGACATAAGTTCAGGAGAAGTGTTTGTTTGGACATTCCTTGCATTCACCGCACGCCTTCTCGCATGAGACGGCCGGGAGCTCTATGATTCAAATCAAATCAAATCTAATCTAATTTTATTGGCCACATGTGCCGAATACAACAGGTGCAGACATTACAGTGAAATGCTTACTTACAGCCCTTAACCAACAGTGCATTTATTTTTTATAAAAAAGTAAAATAAAACAACAACAAAAAAGTGTTGAGAAAAAAGAGCAGAAGTAAAATAAAATAACAGTAGGGAGGCTATATATACAGGGGGGTACCGGTGCAGAGTCAATGTGCGGGGGCACCGGCTAGTTGAGGTAGTTGAAGTAATATGTACATGTGGGTAGAGTTAAAGTGACTATGCATAAATAATTAACAGAGTAGCAGCAGCGTAAAAAGATGGGGTGGGGGGGCAGTGCAAATAGTCTGGGTAGCCATGATTAGCTGTTCAGGAGTCTTATGGCTTGGGGGTAGAAGCTGTTGAGAAGTCTTTTGGACCTAGACTTTGTGTGTGTGTGTGTGTGTGTGTGTGTGTGTGTGTGTGTGTATGCCTACATTTTACGTATGGGTGGTCCCAGGAATCAAACCCATTATCCTGGCATTGCTAGTGCCATGCTCTACCAACTGAGCTACAAGGACCATAGTGTTGAGTGTTTGGTATGGTGGAGCCAGTTAGGTCAGTGTTAAGTCATTCACTGCTCCACTACAGATGTGGGTGGTCCTGTGTACCTGCCCAGGTAGGCCAAAGGTGGGCTTGGTGTAGAGTTTCCCTCCACTTTAGCTAGAGAAAGGAAAAGTAACCATACAGCAGCTATAAGCGAGAGACTGAGTGGGACCACCTCTCGTTAAGTGCCTAGTAGGGCTGTGACGGTCATGGAATTTTGGATGACGGTTATTGGCCAGCAAAATGACCGCGTCTCCTTAATAACCTTTCGAATGGCAAAATATATACACTGAATAAAAATATAAACGCAACATGTAAAGAGTTGGTCCCATGTTTCAGGAGGTGAAATAAAAAATCTCTGAAATGTTCCATATGCACAAAAAGCTTATTTCTCTCAAATTGTGTCCACAAATTTGTTTACATCCCTGTAAAAAAATTGTTTTAAACATTTTGGTCATTTATTTTGGTCAGTATGATAATGTATGCACTCACTAACTGTAAGTCGCTCTGGATAAGAGTGTCTGCTAAATGACTAAAATGTAAAAGAGTTGAAGAGGTAGGGTTTCAGATGTTTTCGGAAGATGGGCAGGGACTCTGCTGTCCTAGCTTCAGGGGGAAGCTGGTTCCACCATTGGGGTGAGGACTGGGCTGAGTGGGAGCTGCCCTCCCGTAGGGGTGGGAGGACCAAGAGACCTGAGGTGGCAGAACGGAGTGCTCGGTTTGGGGTATGGGGTTTGAGCATAGCCTGAAGGTAGGGAGAGGCAGTTCCTCTTGTTGTTCCGTAGGTAAGCACCATGGTCTTGTAGTGGATGCGAGCTTCAACTGGAAGCCAGTGGAGTGTGCGGAGGAGCGGGGTGACATGAGAGAACTTGGTAAGGTTGAAAACCAGGTGGGCTGCTGCATTCTGGATAAGTTGCAGGGGTTTGATGGCGGGGAGCCCAGCCAACAGCGAGTTGCAGTAGTCCAGACGGGAGAGGACAAGTGCCTGGATTAGGACCTGCGCCGCTTCCTGTATGAGGTAGGGCCGTACTCTACGGATTTTGTAGAGCATGAACCTGCAGGAGAGGGTCACTGCTTTGATGTTTGCAGAGAACGACAGGGTGTTGTCCAGGTTCACGCCAAGGTTCTTTGCACTCTGGGAGGGTGACACTGTGGAATTGTCAACCGTGATGGAGAGGTCATTGAGTGAGCATTTCTCCTTTGCCAAGATAATCAAGAAGCTGATTAAACAGCATGATCATTACACAGGTGCACCTTGTGCTGGGGACAATAAAAGGCACTTGTGTAGTTTTGTCACACAACACAATGCCACAGATGTCTCAAGTTGAGGGAGCGTGCAATTGGTATGCTGACTGCAGGAATGTCCACCAGAGCTGTTGCCAGAAAATGTAATGTTCATTTCTCTACCATAAGCTGCCTGTCGTTTTAGAGAATTTGGCAGTACATCCAACCGGCCTCACAACCGCAGACCACGTGTAACCCCGCCAGCCCAGGACCTCCACATCCGGCTTCTTCACCTGCGGGATCATCTGAGGTGGGGTTTGGGGGGGTGCTGAGGATTATTTATGTCTGTAATGAAGCCCTTTTGTGGGGAAAAACTCATTCTGATTGGCTGGGCCTGGCTCCCCACTGGGTGGGCCTAGCTTCCAAGTGGAGGGCCTATGATCATAGGCCAAAATGAATTTATTTAAATTGACTGATTTCCTTATATGAACTGTAACTCAGTCAAATCTTTGAAATTGTTGCGTTTATATTTTTTGTTCAGTATATATATATGTTGTTGTTTTTTACACAAATGTTTTCCTCTCCTCCACTCCTGACTGCATGTGCTACCATATATTGTATTTCTGTGTGCTGCTGCTGCACTTTGCCTGCACCTTTCTATGTGTGCTCTTTTGCTAGAATGCCTTGCTTGTTTCAGCAAGGATTAACAAAGTTTCATCACATTTTTTTTATTTTTTGGTCATTTAGCAGACGCTCTTAACCAGAGCGACTTACAGGAGCAATTAGGGTTAAGTGCCTTGCTCAAGGGCACATCGACAGATTTTTCACCTAGTCAGCTCGGGGATTAGAACCAGCGACCTTTCGGTTACTGGCACAACGCTCTTAACCACTAAGCTACCTGCCGCCCCATAAAATATACTTTGATTTGTTTAACACTTTTTTGGTTACTACATGATTCCATATGTGTTATTTCATAGTTTTGATGTCTTCACTATTATTCTACAATGTAAAAAATAGTAAAAATAAAGAAAAACCCTTGAATGAGTAGGTGTGTCCAAACTTTTTGACTGGTAGTATACAGTTGAAGTCAGAAGCTTACATACACTTAGGTTGGAGTCATTAAAACTCGTTTTTCAACCACTCCACAAATTTCTTTTTAACAAACTATAGTTTTGGCAAGTCAGTTAGGACATCTACTTTGTGCATGACACAAGTATTTTTCCAACAATTGTTTACAGACAGATTATTTCACTTATAATTCACTGTATCACAATAACAGTGGGTCAGAAGTTTACATACACTAAGTTGACTGTGCCTTTAAACAGCTTGGAAAATTCCAGAAAATGATGTCATGGCTTTAGAAGCTTCTGATAGGCTAATTGACATCATTTGAGTAAATTGAAGGTGTACCTGTGGATGTATTTCAAGGCCTACCTTCAAACTCAGTGCCTCTTTGCTTGACATCATAGGAAAATCTAAAGAAATCAGCCAAGACCTCAGTCTGGTTCATCCTTGGGAGCAATTTCCAAACGCCTGAAGGTACCACGTTCATCTGTACAAACAATAGTATGCATGTATAAACACCATGGGACCACGCAGCCGTCATACCGCTCAAGAAGGAGAGGCGTTCTGTCTCCTAGAGATGAACGTACTTTAGTGCGAAAAGTGCAAATCAATCCCAGAACAACAGCAAAGGACCTTGTGAAGATGCTGGAGGAAACAGGTACAAAACTATCTATATCCACAGTAAAACGAGTCCTATATCGACATAACCTGAAAGGCCGCCCAGCAAGGAAGAAGCCACTGGTGTAACTGAGTCAGGTTTGTAGGCCTTCTTGCTCGCACACACTTTTTCAGTTCTGCCCACAGATTTTCTATAGGATTGAGGTCAGGGCTTTGTGATGGCCACTCCAATACCTTGACTTTGTTGTCCTTAAGCCATTTTGCCACAACGGCCAGGTAGGCGTCCACTGTAATCCTCCGTGGGGGGGTTTATTGCTTCAGCCCTAGAGGGGCAAAGGGGTGTAGGAGGGGTAGAGGGGTGTAGGAGGGGTAGAGAGGTGTAGGAGGAGTGTAGGAGAGGTAGAGGGGTGTATGAGGGGTAGAGGGGTGTATGAGGAGTGTAGGGGTACAGTCCCTGGTGGTCAAGGCAAAACAGGAAGGAATCCAACAGACTAAAACGTCTTTGTTCCGTCTGAGTTGGAGTAGAGTTACAGAAAGACAACCCATACCCCCTCCCACACACACACACACACCTTCAACAAACCCTGTTGCCATCCGGCTCTACTCTCTATATTTGTGGAGCCGTCAGAGCACAGTAGAAGTAGGGATCAGACACATTCTTCACACACACACAGCTACTACAACACCATACACAGGTATGTCTGCCTGGCTCTGCTGCTGATATAAGGAGGGAGATTGGAGGATTGGTAGGAGAAGCTTTATTTTCCCTGGGACTGGAACTGGGCCTTACCTTGGCAGGGTCGGCTATGCTGTCACCTGTGTTTGTTGTTGTAGTAGAGCTGTGTGTGTGTGGCTTAGGCTTGGGCGGTATACCGTAAATACCGGATAGCACGGACCTTGCCCTCTGGCCTCTAGCTAGGCTACATAAGAGAGTAGAGTAGAGAGTAGGTGTGTTTACTACAGTGCTAGGTCTATACAGCACTAACGCTCCCATCCTACGAGGCTTCCCTTGTGAGTTTACTGTATACTGAAACACGCCTATAAGAATAAGACGCTACTGCTTAAGATGCTATTGCACAGCTACTGTGCCGACGTTTCTTTAAACTCATCTTTAAAATGGATAGTGATAGAGTGCTTATTACTATAAGTAGTTACTAGTTTGTTAGAAATACTCAATTGGGACTCGTTCCCAGTGTGGAAGGGTAGTTGACTCGTTCCCAGTGTGGGAGGGTAGTTGACTCGTTCCCAGTGTGGGAGGGTAGTTGACTCGTTCCCAGTGTGGGAGGGTAGTTTACATTTACATTTTAGTCATTTAGCAGACGCTCTTATCCAGAGCGACTTACAGGAGCATTTTAGGGTTAAGTGCCTTGCTTAAGGGCACATCGACAGATTTTTCACCTAGTCGGCTCGGGGATTAGAACCAGCGACCTTTCGGTTACTGGCACAACGCTCTTACCCACTAAGCTACCTGCCGCCCGCTAAGCTACCTGCCGCAGTTGACTCGTTCCCAGTGTGGAAGGGTAGTTGACTCGTTCCCAGTGTGGAAGGGTAGTTGACTCGTTCCCAGTGTGGAAGGGTAGTTGACTCGTTCCCAGTGTGGGAGGGTAGTTGACTCGTTCCCAGTGTGGGAGGGTAGTTGACTCGTTCCCAGTGTGGGAGGGTAGTTGACTCGTTCCCAGTGTGGAAGGGTAGTTGACTCGTTCCCAGTGTGGGAGGGTAGTTGACTCGTTCCCAGTGTGGGAGGGTAGTTGACTAGTTCCCAGTGTGGGAGGGTAGTTGACTCGTTCCCAGTGTGGGAGGGTAGTTGACTCGTTCCCAGTGTGGAAGGGTAGTTGACTCGTTCCCAGTGTGGGAGGGTAGTTGACTCGTTCCCAGTGTGGGAGGGTAGTTGACTCGTTCCCAGTGTGGGAGGGTAGTTGACTCGTTCCCAGTGTGGAAGGGTAGTTGACTCGTTCCCAGTGTGGAAGGGTAGTTGACTCGTTCCCAGTGTGGGAGGGTAGTTGACTCGTTCCCAGTGTGGGAGGGTAGTTGACTCGTCCCCAAGAGGGAGGGGTAGCGAGGGAGGGTGTGAGTGAATCACTTTGAAAGAAAACAAACTGAAAGTGAACGTCCTTATTGTGGAGTCCTTAACAAAGCCAGTTTTCAACATGACACGGTGTATCTAATGATAGTGACAGAAAAACAGCCTTTCTCTCTCAACGCTCTGAATGCCAGGGCAGATGCCTGAGCTGGTATAGCAGCTGCCTTGATACAGCTGAAAACAAACTCTGTTTGACTAACAAGAGATATAATGGTCCCCTTCTTGCCTAACACCCCAGGGGGTTGGAGGGTTTAGGGCACGGTAACACCAAGGGGATGGGACTGTAATGTACCCCCAGCAGGGTGAGAGGGGTGGGGGTGGGAGGGGGAGGGGGGCTACCTGGCTGTTCACTCTGGCTCGCTTGGGTAACAGGGCGGAGGGTGGAACATAACAGAATAGAAGAGAACATAGTGTGGCACAGAGAACCCTACCTTGCCAAGTCTCTCTCTCTCGCTCTCTCTCTCTCTCTGAGGGTTTTCTATGTGAGGTTCATCAGACCTAAATTCAGTGTCCAGCACAACAATCCACACTCAGACCATAATGTACCCTGCCGCACCCTCCATAATACCCTGACCTTACATCTCCCCTCTATAGTGAAGCCATAAATGTGTCTGGCAGCGGTTGGCTCTAGTCTGCCTCCTAAATGGCACCCTTTTCCCTTTGTACTGCACTACTTTTGACCAAAGCCCTGCACTCTGCACTATATAGGAAAATGGAATGCTATTTTGGACAAAGCCTCAGTCTGGCAGTGGTTGGATCTAGGTCTCTGGCTCTAGCTTCCTCTCCTTTCCTCTGCTGTTGAGACAGGCGGCCAGATCTCCTGTGGATGTTGCTCTGCTCTGCTGTGAGGTTCTAGATGAAAATACTGTAACTGCTTTACTTTGGCCTACTTCTCAAAGATTGATGTAATCCCTAAGCAGATGGTTGTGTGTTATGCGAGAGAACGAGAGAGAGAGAAGTAGGGAGAGAAAAGAGAGAATGAATGTCTTGGTTAACTTAGCCGCAGGTATCTTTCCAATGTATTCCCCTGGGATTTGTATGGATACCGCCTGCCTGGTCTGGATGAGGCTTTGAGAGGTTATTTTCATTAGACTGTTGCACAACTGAGTTGTTGTTTTTTCATCGTTCCTCTGTTAACTGGTCGTGTGCTGTAACCCAGTTCACTGCAGGAATGGGACATTTGACTATAGTTACAGAAGCAGGGCATATAGTATGCTATTTATGCAACAGAAAGCAGGGCATAAAGAATGCTATGTATGCAACACAAAGATAATTGACACAGTACTGTGTGTGTGCATGTGGCGTGCGTGAGTGACCAAGCGTGTGCGCATGTATTTCGGTTTGTGTGAGAGAAAGTGAGATAGAGAGCATAATCTCTCTCTCGGCAGCTGTGTTGGTTTACTGGAGAGTTAGATGTTAGAGGAGACTGTTCAGAGCTGTGTTGGTGTAATGGAGAGTTAGATGTTAGAGGAGACTGTTCAGAGCTGTGTTGGTGTAATGGAGAGTTAGATGTTAGAGGGGACTGTTCAGAGCTGTGTTGGTGTAATGGAGAGTTAGATGTTAGAGGAGACTGTTCAGAGCTGTGTTGGTTTACTGGAGAGTTAGATGTTAGAGGGGACTGTTCAGAGCTGTGTTGGTGTAATGGAGAGTTAGATGTTAGACGAGACTGTTCAGAGCTGTGTTGGTGTAATAGAGAGTTAGATGTTAGAGGAGACTGTTCAAAGCTGTGTTGGTGTAATAGAGAGTTAGATGTTAGAGGAGACTGTTCAAAGCTGTGTTGGTGTAATGGAGAGTTAGATGTTAGAGGAGACTGTTCAAAGCTGTGTTGGTGTAATGGAGAGTTAGATGTTAGAGGAGACTGTTCAGAGCTGTGTTGGTGTAATAGAGAGTTAGATGTTAGAGGAGACTGTTCAAAGCTGTGTTGGTGTAATGGAGAGTTAGATGTTAGAGGAGACTGTTCAGAGCTGTGTTGGTGTAATAGAGAGTTAGATGTTAGAGGAGACTGTTCAAAGCTGTGTTGGTGTAATGGAGAGTTAGATGTTAGAGGAGACTGTTCAAAGCTGTGTTGGTGTAATGGAGAGTTAGATGTTAGAGGAGACTGTTCAAAGCTGTGTTGGTGTAATGGAGAGTTAGATGTTAGAGGAGACTGTTCAGAGCTGTGTTGGTGTAATAGAGAGTTAGATGTTAGAGGAGACTGTTCAAAGCTGTGTTGGTGTAATGGAGAGTTAGATGTTAGAGGAGACTGTTCAGAGCTGTGTTGGTGTAATAGAGAGTTAGATGTTAGAGGAGACTGTTCAAAGCTGTGTTGGTGTAATGGAGAGTTAGATGTTAGAGGAGACTGTTCAAAGCTGTGTTGGTGTAATGGAGAGTTAGATGTTAGAGGAGACTGTTCAGAGCTGTGTTGGTGTAATGGAGAGTTAGATGTTAGAGGAGACTGTTCAAAGCTGTGTTGGTGTAATGGAGAGTTAGATGTTAGAGGAGACTGTTCAGAGCTGTGTTGGTGTAATAGAGAGTTAGATGTTAGAGGAGACTGTTCAAAGCTGTGTTGGTGTAATGGAGAGTTAGATGTTAGAGGAGACTGTTCAAAGCTGTGTTGGTGTAATGGAGAGTTAGATGTTAGAGGAGACTGTTCAGAGCTGTGTTGGTGTAATAGAGAGTTAGATGTTAGAGGAGACTGTTCAAAGCTGTGTTGGTGTAATGGAGAGTTAGATGTTAGAGGAGACTGTTCAAAGCTGTGTTGGTGTAATGGAGAGTTAGATGTTAGAGGAGACTGTTCAAAGCTGTGTTGGTGTAATGGAGAGTTAGATGTTAGAGGAGACTGTTCAAAGCTGTGTTGGTGTAATGGAGAGTTAGATTGGCATCAAGGTAACAATAGCCCTGCCAGGGTCCTATTAGCCCTCACAAACACACTCTCCCAAGCTGCTGCTGCTGCGTGTATGCGTTCGTGCGCGAGTGTGTTATCCTCAAGGCCAGGTATGCAAATCCCGAGGGAATCACTCAGTGAGAATCATCGACCATAGCAAACCTCTGGACAAACGGTGATTGAGTCCTTAAAGAGTGACTGCCTTTAAAAAGCAACGGATCCCTTTGAAAACAGTCTATGTGGCATCGATATGAGTCAGAAACAGTTGTTCTAGTGTCAAAATTGACTACAAAGTGTAAATAGGATCATTTTGGTCATAAAGTCAGTCTTGTCTAATATGGAGTTTGGAACATCTGTGCGTCACAACGGGTAAATAAAGGTTGGGTTTTGATTTGATGATGTCCATTTGCCCACTAACATCGGATGAACAGCTGCAGTGATTTATCTCTATCCAAAGGCATAGACAGTGAGAAAGACCTGCCCAGTAGCTCCGACTTTGTTTACATAAGACAACACGTCACACATTTTTTTACTTGAGAAATACTGCACCAAACACATTAGTTAGATGTAAAATTGCACAACTAAAACATCCTCTGCAAAAAAGTAAAAATTAATGACAGATTTCTTGAGTTATCTTAGATTCATTCTGGGAATTTTGAGGAAGTAAAAGACTTCAGCGTCTCATGAGGGACAAACATCATTAACCAAATGCAGAATGGTCAGGAAACACACCTCCAAGACTGAAATCATTTTTTTTTAATGAGCAACAGAGAAACACTTGCCAATTGGCGTGTTCAGTGGGCTCTTTAAGGCTCTCAGTTACTCCTATCATCACTGAACAGAGTCCAGTCGTCTCTCTGGTTCTTCCATGACGTCAAAGATACACTAAAAAGATCTGATAACGTTATCCTGATGGATGTTTTACGTTTATTCACATTCCTTCTCTGGGGTAGATAGCTTTGAAAGGTAGCTTTGTCATTAGCGTTTTCCTACTCCGATCGGCATTCCCATTCCATTCTTTGAACTTCCTTCTTTGCATTAGTCCTATATGTTCATCCTCATCTGTGCTCTGGGATGGAGAAGGATGCAATTGCTGCCAGCAATTTGGGGCGTTCCTGCCTGTGGGCAGTCCTGCATCTGCAGGAACCCCTCTTTATCCTTCTATTGGTCCGTTTTTAAGCGAGTCCAGGCGGGAGGCGGGGACGCTCCAGTACAGTAGGTGGTGGTAATGCACCATAATGTTGGGGGGAATGCCCACATGCAGGAGCGCCCCAAATTGCAGGCCACAATCACACACTATTGCTGGGATGTCCAGCAAAAGCTCCAGTGACCATTGATGACACATGAACTTGACTTTTCCCAACTCATATTGCCCAATGGCCGTGGAATATAAGTGACGCTATTTTATTCTCTATACATGTTCCGACTATTAATAGCCTGGTCCCACATCTGTTTGTGATGTCTTGCATGACAGTGACCATAGGAGTTGTCAAGGCAGCACAAACAGATCTGGGACCAAACTACTTAGGGCCTCAACCCAAAATACCATGCTGTTAATACTAGCTGTCATACTAGCTGTCAAGCCAATCACAGAGTACAATCTCAGTGACCTCATGCGTACAGTACATACATATATGAGTCCAGTTAAAGACAGCCCAAGAATGTCATAATAAGTAGCCGTTGTAACCACCCCCCTTTTCTTCTCTCTCTGAGACACTCCAAGCAGTGACTTGGGGAATCCTGTCATTGACCCATCTACCAACACTGTTGAGTAAAGTGTAACTTACTTGCAGGAGTAAACTTCATTACATGAGACTGTGTGGAGTGTTTTGTTGGCCCCATGGAGCGTGGGACACTGTTACTGGGGGTAGAATGGGTTAGGATGACTGGGGGAAGAGGGGCTCTGGAATACCGGCCAAGGCTCTGGAATGTCATTGTGTTCTTCGTTCCTATTCGGAATGTTCCAAGTTCTATCTGGCTGATGGTTCTTTTTAGCAATTAGATGCGATATCACTGCTGGGTCCAGATTGTTCCAGGCAAGCAGGACAAGAGCGGGGTCTATACAAGCCCAGAGAAAAGGCTCTACTGTCCTTTCTGCGCTGCCCAGGAACGGGAGGAATGTGGGCAGGCGGGGCCCAGAACAGAACAGCTAAAACCCCCTCATGAATTTTTAAAGGCCTTTCTCATTCAAAGCAGGGTCTGGCTCTCAGCGTGTGGCCCTGGGCAGGGCGGGCCGGGAGGTGTAGCAGAAGAGTGGGTAGCGGCCGGTTGGAGAGCGGAGCTGGCACCCTCTTTACATAACAGCCAGGGTGGGGGGATATTGGGTATCCCGGGTCTGGGAGATAATGGCCACTCACTCCGTCCGTGCGGCTAGACTATCCAGGTGCATTCTTGGCGCTGCCGTGCGTGTCTGGAGAGAATGGGGGGAACAAGAGAGAGGGAGAAAAAGAGAGACGGTACATTATAGAAGACGGTTCCATTAGTTAGGCCAACAGTTGACCTTGTGCAGTTTCATGGGACTTATGAATGAACAAACAAATAACCTAGTCATATACAGGTATACAGTTTAAATAACCCACTCATTTCTTTATTTTTGTTATTTTTTTATTTAACCTTTATTTAACTAGGCAAGTCAGTTAAGAACTAATTCTTATTTACAATGACAGCCTACCAAAAGGCAAAAGGCCTCCTGCGGGGACGGGGGCTGGGATTAAAAATAAAAATATAGGACAAAACACACATGACAAGAGAGACACCACAACACTACATAAAGAGAGACCTAAGACAACAACATAGCATGGCAGCAACACATGACAACACAGCATGGTAGCAACACCACATGACAACAACATGGTAGCAACACAACATGGCAGCAGCACAACATGGTAGCAGAACAAAACATGGTACAAACATTATTGGGCACAGACAACAGCACAAAGGCAAGAAGGTAGAGACAACAATACATCACGCGAAGCAGCCACAACTGTCAGTAAGAGTGTCCATGATTGAGTCTTTGAATGAAGAGATGGAGATAAAACTGTCCAGTTTGAGTATTTTTTGCAGCTCTTTCCAGTCGCTAGCTGCAGCGAACTGAAAAGAGGAGCGACCCAGGGATGTGTGTGCTTTCGGTAGCCTCTTTAATTCAGCCAGAGCGTTATTGTGAATGCATCAGGGTGTACGAGCTGGGAAGAGAAGTGGTCTATTGGAACAGAGCAGAGGCATTGTTAGCCTCAAGGTTGATTTATTATAATTAGCACCATGTCTGTTGAGCCTTGCAGAGGCCTAGTGGAGGCTTAGCAACATGCTAATTGTTTTAGGCCCTGTACCAAATAGCACCCTATTCCCTATGTAGTGCACTGCTTTTGACAAGGGCCCATAGGGAATAGGGTGCCATTTGGGACGCATCCTTAGCCCCGTCTGCATGCTGATAGGCGCGCTACATCAATCACCATTAGTTACAGCACCAACAGGTCTGTCTGCTGGAACGCCCATAGATAACTATGACACACTGTGTGTGTGTGTGTGTCAAAACAAGTAATTCTGCTCCAGGCCTTCTGCTATCTGCCAGAGAAACAGCATCCATTTAGCAGAATGAATGACTATACGTCAATCATTTCTCTGATTTGTTGCCGTGTTATAAGGATTTGAGATGCATTCCGAGCTGAGGCCTAGTTAGAGAGGTGGGTGGATGCTCAAGGCTCACACAATGGAGGTGTTTCCAGCTTTCCTGGCAAGAGGAGACCAAGGAAAGACTTAATAGAATCTACTTTTATTAACACTCATTTAACGATTATCTCATGAATTATTTGCAACTATTGCTAGGTTTCCATCCAATTGGTGACTGATTTTCATGCGAATATTCTACAATCTGCATATAGAAAATATGCACATTTTCCCACCAGTGGTGTGTTTCCACCAAACTGACTTGTTGCGGATAAAAATCAGTGTGTGATGACGTAGTGCTCACAAAATGTACTTTTTCACTTAAGTTTTCATGTACCGAATAAAAATCTGTTGCGTTAAACAGCAAATGTGCCTACTCTGGTCTCGACAGGTGCGCTCAACAGCTCGTAGGTACAGTGCGGGTATGTGCGGGAAGTCTAGTCTACATTATGAGATTATTAGGGATAAGACAATAATTGTATTTATCAAATGGCAGTCAAGCATCTATCATCATGTCAGCAGAATAAGACCATCGATATTTATTGGAAAGGAGCAAAAAGGTCACAGTGCACTTTCCCCACCCTGTAAAGTTCATCATAAGTTATTTCATCTGTAGCCTAATAAACTGCCTGGTTTCCCGAGTCGTAGTGGGAGGACCACACACCATATCATCGTGTGACTAAGTTTACTTCCATATCAATATTTGCGCATAAAGGAGTTTCCACCTCCATTTCTCGCATAATACATTTTACTGACACAAAAAGAACCATGTCGAATGAACAAGTGATCTGTCGGCAGTTATAAAATTGTACCAAAACTTCCTGTTTCCATCACAGCTATCGTGATTTTTTTTAAATATACGGTATGACTTTACTCGCATAAAAACTGTGGATGGAAATGTGGTTATAGTCAGTAGCATTAGTCCAATAGGAACTGCTATTAAAGGGATACTTCATTCTGGGAACTCGTGGATACCATTTTTATGTCTCTGTGTTCAGTATGAAGTAAGTTAGAGGTATTCACGAGCCAATGCTAACTAGCGTTAGCACAATGACTGGAAGTCTACAGGTACAGGAGCATACGCTAGTGTACCTGTAGACTTCCAGTCATTGCGCTAACTTTAGTTAGCATTGGCTCTAGGAACTATGTCTAACTTCCTTCATACTGCACACAGGGACATAAAAAGGTTATCCATGAGTTCATCTGACTCTGGGTAAGTAGAAAAACTTAATTGCCAGAATCTTGCAGTATCCCTTGAAGCATATTAAGTACATTTTAGACAATAGCCTTTCTGTGAGCCATTCAAAATGATGAGGAGATTGTTATGTTTAATAGATTCCAAGAAACACAAACTGTGTACACTGTGCAGTCTTAGTTATCCAGGCTGCATTATGGGTAAAGGACATACTGTGCAGTCTTAGTTATCCAGGCTGCATTATGGGTAAAGGACATACTGTACAGTCTTACGTTATCCATGCTGCATTATGGGTAAAGGACATACTGTACAGTCTTACGTTATCCATGCTGCATTATGGGTAAAGGACATACTGTACAGTCTTACGTTATCCATGCTGCATTATGGGTAAAGGACATACTGTACAGTCTTACGTTATCCAGGCTGCATTATGGGTAAAGGACATACTGTACAGTCTTACGTTATCCATGCTGCATTATGGGTAAAGGACATACTGTACAGTCTTACGTTATCCATGCTGCATTATGGGTAAAGGACATACTGTGCAGTCTTACGTTATCCATGCTGCATTATGGGTAAAGGACATACTGTGCAGTCTTACGTTATCCATGCTGCATTATGGGTAAAGGACATACTGTGCAGTCTTACGTTATCCATGCTGCATTATGGGTAAAGGACATACTGTGCAGTCTTATTTACATTTACGTAATTTAGCAGACGCTCTTATCCAGAGTGACTTAAAAATTGGTGCATTCACCTTATGATAGCCAGTGGGACAACCACTTTACGGCAACACTTTGCCGAATGGTGGAGTAGCTGGTCAGCTGTGGGGGAATGGTGGAGTAGGTTGGTCAACTTTGGGGGAATGGTGGAGTAGGCTGGTCAGCTGTGGGGGAATGGTGGAGTAGGTTGGTCAGCTGTGGGGGAATGGTGGAGTAGGTTGGGGAACTGTGGGGGAATGGTGGAGTAGGTTGGTCAGCTGTTGGGGAATGGTGGAGTAGGTTGGTCAGCTGTTGGGGAATGGTGGAGTAGGTTGGTCAGCTGTTGGGGAATGGTGGAGTAGGTTGGTCAGCTGTTGGGGAATGGAGGAGTAGGTTGGTCAACTGTGGGGGAATGGTGGAGTAGGTTGGTCAGCTGTGGGGGAATGGTGGAGTAGGCCAGGGTGGGTAACTGGCTTTTTTTTTTGTCATTTAGCAGACGCTCTTATCCAGAGCAATTAGGGTTAAGTGTCTTGCTCAAGGACACATTGACAGATTTTTCACCTAGTCGGCTCGGGGATTAGAACCAGCGACCTTTCGGTTACTGGCCCAACGCACAACGCTCTTAACCACTAAGCTACCTGCCGGGTAGCTTTGCAGGGTGACTAAGGGGTGGGCACTCATTATGAAGTTGAATCTTAACCCCTTGTTGCGCTTTCTCCATCCTTAAACCGCAATGAAGGGAAGAGCAGTGAGAAGTATAGAGAAATGGAGATGAAACTGAATAAAGGGAAATGTTGACTTGATTTATAAAATAAAATATATTGTGCCTCATTCAATACAACTTTATTTGTCCCTTTAGGGCAATTACTATTCATCTCAATTGGAGTGCTGAAGGTGTTGCCACTGATAACAATGTCTGGTCCAATTCCAATAGCTATTTTCCTTGCTGATCATTAAGAATTTACTTCATAGTATCTACCTATAGGGAGGTACAAGGGATGTGTGTGTGTGTGTGTGTGTGTGTGTGTGTGTGTGTGTGTGTGTGTGTGTGTGTGTGTGTGTGTGTGTGTGTGTGTGTGTGTGTGTGTGTGTGTGTGTGTGAGTAAGAAACTGTAAGTGTGTGTGTTATCTGTGCCGTGACCTGCATGGCAGTCTACCTGGATGACCTCATGGCTTGGCCCAGGTGACTGGTGTGAGGAGAAGCAGAAGCCTTCGATCAGCGAACAGCTAGGCTGAGGTCATGGTGAGATAGGGGCCTGTGGAAAAACTGATGCTACACTAACATCTCATCGGTCCCGGGCCCCACAGCAGTCATAGCTCCCTGGGGAAACCCAAAAACGTGGGAGTAAAAAACAGACTGGGTGGTCAGAGCCCTCACGGCCAGACGATACTGACCCAGTCCACCCCCACCAAACAACTGGTCTTCTTCTACGGAGACACACATACACACACACACATACACACAGACATACAGGTACAGCTGACCCAGAGAATGGCCCAGGAACATTTAGACTTAGATGGATCGTTTTTGAATCTTCCAACCCTTTTTAGGTTAATGTTGGTCTCCTCTCCCTGTACCCCTCTTTCCAGAGCCGCGGCCTCGTAAAAACTTTAACATACTTCCTCTGTTATGACCTTGTGGATCGCTAAGATGATGTCATGATGATCTCTTGGACAGTCTGTTTTGGTTTTATTGTCGTGCTTCATAGCTAGAACCTGGCTCTACTGTCTGATCATCTGCCTTTTAACGCTGGTGTTTTGCAGTGATGATATCATCAGAATTTAATTACATTTTTATTTCACCTTTATTTAACCAGATAAGCCAGTTGAGAACAATTTCTCATTTACAACTGCGACCTGGCCAAGATAAAGCAAAGCAGTGCGATTTAAAAACAACAACAACACAGTTACACATGGGATGAAACAAAACATACAGTCAATAACACAATATAAAATCTATATACAGTGTGTGCAAATGTAGTAAATGATGGAGGTAAGGCAATAAATAGGCCATAGTGCAAAATAATTACAATTTAGTATTAACACTGGAGTGATAGATGTGCAGAAGAAGATGTGCAAATAGAGATACTGGGGTGCAAATTAGCAAAATAAATAACAATGTGGGGATGAGGTAGTTGGGTGGGCTAATTACAGATGGGCTGTGCACAGGTGCAGTGATCGGTAAGCTGCTCTGACAACTGATGCTTAAAGTTAGTGAGGGAGATAAGAGTCTCCAGCTTCAGAGATTTTTGCAGTTCGTTCCAGTCATTAGCAGCAGAGAACTGGAAGGAATGGCGGCCAAAGGAGGTGTTGGCTTTGGGGATGACCAGTGAGATATACCTGCTGGAGTGCATGCTACGGGTGGGTGTTGCTATGGTGACCAATGAGCTAAGATAAGGCGGGGATTTGCCTAGCAGTGATTTATAGATGACCTGGAGCCGGTGGGTTTGGCGACGAATATGTAGTGAGGGCCAGCCAACGAGAGCGTACAGGTCACAATGGTGGGTAGTATATGGGGCTTTGGTGACAAAACGGATGGCACTGTGATAGACTACATCCCATTTGCTGAGTAGAGTGTTGGAGGCTATTTTGTAAATGACATCGCCGAAGTCAAGGATCGGTATAATAGTCAGTTTTACGAGGGCATGTTTGGCAGCATGAGTGAAGGAGGCTTTGTTGCGAAATAGGAAGCCGATTCTAGATTTAACTTTGGATTGGAGATGCTTAATGTGAGTCTAGAAGGAGAGTTTACGGTCTAACCAGACACCTAGGTATTTGTAGTTGTCAACATATTCTAAGTCAGACCCGCCGAAAGTAGTGATTCTAGTCGGGCAGGCGGGTGCAAGCAGCGTTCGATTGATGAGCATGCATTTAGTTTTACTAGCGTTTAAGAGCAGTTGGAGGCTACGGAAGGAGTGTTGTATGGCATTGAAGCTCGTTTGTAGGTTTGTTAACACAGTGTCCCATGAAGGGCCAGATGTATACAAAATGGTGTCGTCTGCGTATAGGTGGATCTGAGAGTCACCGGCAGCAAGAGCGACATGATATGATATACACAGAGATGGTGGCTGGGGTAGGGGTAGCCAGGTGGAAAGCATGGCCAGCCGTAGCAAAATGCTTATTGAAATTCTCGATTATCGTACATTTATCGGTGGTGACAGTGTTTCCTAGCCTCAGTGCAGTGGGCAGCTGGGAGGAGGTGCTCTTATTCTCCATGGACACATCGACAGTACAGTGTCCCAAAACATTTTGGAGTTAGTGCTACAGGATGCACATTTCTGTTTGATAAAGCTAGCCTTTGCTTTCCTAACTGATTGTGTATATTGGTTCCTGACTTCCCTGAAAAGTTGCATATCGCGGGGGCTGTTTGATGCTAATGCAGTACGCCACAGGATGTTTTTGTGCTGGTCAAGGGCAGTCAAGTCTGGGGTGAACCAGGGGCTATATCTGTTCTTAGTTCTGAATTTTTTTGAATGGGGCATGCTTATTTAAGATGGAGAGGAAAGCACTTTTAAAGAACAACCAGGCATCCTCTACTGACGGAATGAGGTCGATATCCATCCAGGATACCCGGGCCAGGTAATTAGAAAGGCCTGCTTGTTGAAGTGTTTTAGGGAGCGTTTGACAGTGATGAGGGGTGGTCGTTTGACCGCGGACCCATTACGGACGCAGGCAATGAGGCAGTGATCACTGAGATCCTGGTTGAAGACAGCGGAGGTGTATTTAGAGGGTAAATTAGTCAGGATGATATCTATGAGGGTGCCCATGTTTACGGATTTAGGGTTGTACCTGGTAGGTTCCTTGATAATTTGTGTGAGATTGAGGGCATCTAGTTTAGATTGTAGGACGGCCGGGGTGTTAAGCATATCCCAGTTTAGGTCACCAAGCAGTACGAACTCTGAGGATAGATGGGGGGCAATCAATTCACATATGGTGTCCAGGGCACAGCTGGGGGCTAAGTGGGGGTCTGTAGCAAGCGGCAACAGTGATAGACTTATTTCTGGAGAGGTGGATTTTTAGAAGTAGAACTGTTTGGGCACAGACCTGGATAGTATGATAGAGCTCTGCAGGCTATCTCTACAGTAGATTGCAACTCCGTCCCCCCGTGTACCTGTGTCTTAACCATGTCTCTCTGTGTCTTAACCATATGTCTCTCTGTGTCTTAACCGTATGTCTCTCTGTGTCTTAACCATGTCTCTCTGTGTCTTAACCATATGTCTCTCTGTGTCTTAACCGTATGTCTCTCTGTGTCTTAACCGTATGTCTCTCTGTGTCTTAACCATATGTCTCTCTGTTTCTGAACCATATGTCTCTCTGTGTCTTAACCATATGTCTCTCTGTGTCTTAACCGTATGTCTCTCTGTGTCTTAACCGTATGTCTCTCTGTGTCTTAACCGTATGTCTCTCTGTGTCTTAACCGTATGTCTCTCTGTGTCTTAACCGTATGTCTCTCTGTGTCTTAACCGTATGTCTCTCTGTGTCTTAACTGTATGTCTCTCTGTGTCTTAACCGTATGTCTCTATGTGTCTTAACCGTATGTCTCTCTGTGTCTTAACCGTATGTCTCTCTGTGTCTTAACCGTATGTCTCTCTGTGTCTTAACCGTATGTCTCTCTGTGTCTTAACCGTATGTCTCTCTGTCTCTTAACCGTATGTCTCTCTGTCTCTTAACTGTATGTATATGTGTCTTAACCGTATGTATCTGTGTATTAACCATATGTCTCTCTGTGTATTAACCATATGTTTAATATAATAATATTAATTAATATTAATATTTAATAATATAATATAATCTTAACCATATGTCTCTCTGTGTCTTAACTATATGTCTCTGTGTCTTAACCATATGTCTCTGTGTCTTAACCATATGTCTCTCTGTCTTAACCATATGTCTCTCTGTTTCTTTGTGTTTTCTAGACGGAGGCCATGCGGCGGGCCCTGAAGGAGCTGGGCCTGAACATCGTTGAGATGTCTGATGAGAACGCCACTCTGGACGGAGGGGACGTCCTCTTTACAGGTACACCACAACATCCCTCCAACCACATGTCAGTACACACACATCCCACCAATCACATGTGACATGCCCTTATCACAGGTACACCACAACATCCCTCCAACCACATGTCAGTACACACACATCCCACCAATCACATGTGACATGCCCTTATCACAGGTACACCACCACATCCCACCAATCACATGTCGGTACACACACATCCCACCAATCACATGTGACATGCCCTTATCACAGGTACACCACCACATCCCACCAATCACATGTCGGTACACACACATCCCACCAATCACATGTGACATGCCCTTATCACAGGTACACCACCACATCCCACCAATCACATGTCGGTACACACACATCCCACCAATCACATGTGACATGCCCTTATCACAGGTACACCACCACATCCCACCAATCAAACACCATTATCACCATTACCTGCCAAGGCCACTGCCACCACCATCATTGATCACTATGGAAACTGCTATATTCAGTGAACTAAACTGTTATATCATGCAAATGATATGACCTATCACCACAGGGGTGTGAGTAAACATTGTTCAGAATAATTGTAACTCTGAATAGTCAAGTAGTTGATTTGACCTGAACTAAAATGGCAAATTACAAACTGACTGACTGCTGGTATCATTTCTATGCATGATTGAAAATGATTTGCTCAAATGGAAACGTAACCTCCCCCCACACAAACACAAACACGCACATGCACAAACACACCACCTCATTTCATCAGCTGCCTTGTTCCACATCAGGCATCTCACAATAAACCTGATGGGAGCAGAGGTAGAGAAATCGAGTCGAGGTCTTTATTATGTTCCCTCTCTGTTCATTCTGTACGCTGTGCAGGGCTTGGAAAAAGCCCTAGAACACTTAATTGAGTTTCTAGACGTTGGCTCTCTCTCCGTGGTGTGTTCCTCCCATCTCATCCAGCTGAAATGGGTTTCACATGGCAGGCAGGGCTAGAAACATTTCCTCTTGGCAACGTCGTCGCTAATGGCTAATTTGTAAAAGCTCAGCAGCTACGCCCATTCGCTCTGCTCTGGAGCGGTGAGCAAAACGTTCAGGCCACTCTCTGTTTCTATCTTTCTATTTATCTCCCTCTGTCTATGCCTCTCTTCTCTCTCTCCATCTCTCTCTCTCCATACTGACCACAGTTTGTCGTCTGTTTCTCCTCAGGTAGAGAATTCTTTGTGGGCCTTTCCAAACGGACCAATCAGAGAGGAGCTGAGATCCTGGCGGACGCGTTCAAGGTGAGTGAGAGCAGACTAGAGCAGTGCACCCTGGGAATATTCAGACTGACTTCCTGTGTCATCAAGCCACCATTAGTGAGGTAATCCTGGTCTCATTCAGGGGTCTCAAGGGCTACAGTGCATTCTAATCAGCTATTGATTAGGACATTGATTAGTTGGCAAACCTGGTGTATCTGGAATCTATGGCCAGTTAATGAGATTAATTGATTGAATTAGTACCAAAGAGAAACCAGAGAAAGCCTGCACATACTGTACTGAGATGATAGAGGACTGGAAGATGGCCTTGGCTTTCAGATCAGTGCATATACTGTAGGTAGATAGAGCTCTGGAGAAGAGGGTCATTCCAGAGGTCTTGGATTCAACCCCAGTCACCTTAACACTTACACACACGCACACACAGTCAGAAGGCCTTTTCTGACTTGTAAGGTCATGGGGTCCTGGAGAGTTCAACCCCCAACAATAATCTGACCGTTTCTCACTGCTCCTGTCTGTGACTAATTTAAATTCCACCATCGTATCTCTCTCAGCCTCTCACTTTTCTTCGTTATCCTTGCTAAGTCGGGTCTTGATGATGCAGCTTTTTCCCCTCCTACTGTTTTTCCCTCCTTCCTTTATCAAATGTAGGACCATTGTACAGCCTGTTGTGGTCAGACCAGGATTAACCACAGATGTGAGTGAGGGGTTGGATGTGGAAAAGGAAATACTCTGATGTGATTGAGGGGTTGGATGTGGAAAAGGAAATTATCTTCTCCTTTATGATCCTTGTTGAGTGGGGGAAACGGAGGGAAGGGAGGAGGTCAAAGTGCAGGGGAGATGTCTGTACCAGGCTATTGTCTCACATTCAGGGTCACAACACTGTACAGCTTGTCAGACACCATAAAGAAAACTTCCCCTGTAAATTAAGGAACATACAGAACAATCAGGATAGCGGAACTTCTCACTCAAAACTTATATCAAAGCTGAACACATCTCTGGGATTCCCCACAATATGATAAGTTGTTATCATGTCTCTCACAATAAGCTCAGGGGAAGGCATTTGCCTGCTGCTATCCCTTTGAATCACTGTTTGGGCTAAACTGTCTTTCCACTGATAAGGAATGACGACAGTTTGATTAAGTGGCCCACTTTGCTTTGATTCATTCAAAGGAACTCTGAGGGTTGAGTTAAGAGAGCAGGAAAGACTTTGGTGATGAGGGGAAGAGAACAATTTCACACATGATAAACTGTCAGGAAATGCCGTTCCTTGTTCCAGTCAGAGAGGAGATTTGCTTTGATCTAGGCCGACTCTTAAGCAAAAGTAAGTTAAATTAAGTAACATTTAGCAAGTAAGTTAAATTAACTTTTCCCTTAATATGGACCAGGCCAGAGAAACAGGGGCAGGAATTATGTTTCAGATATGGGTCAGCTATGACAGAGGAGAGTGAATTGACACTCCAAATAACATGTCCATTCCTGCCACAGTGGACCTGGGAATCGAACCCAGTGGACCTGGGAATCGAACCCATGTCACAAGAAGACAACGTACTCCAGAAGCTCACCACTAGCCCACCAAAACCATGGAACAGGGGACAATGTACTGCAACCATGGGGTAGTTTTGGTATGACAGAGCAGAGCAAGATGCCACTCCACATCATCAGTCTCTGTCTGAGCAGCAGCCAGGAAGCCATATAGGAGTGTCTGGCACGTGAGGCCAGAGGAACAGGTAGCTAGCTCCCAGTAAGAACGGTCCTAAAACCACCGCTGTAATTACAGACAGAGGGGAGGGGCTAGTGGCCTGGGGCTCTGGTGACCTCACCTCTCAGACCCTCAACTAAATCAGTGGCCTAGGGCTTTGGTGAACTCATCTGTCAAACTCTCAACCAATGCCGGTTAGGTTACCTTTCCCACTGGGGCCTGTTTAGTCCAATAACATTAGTGTGTGTAATGCAGTAGGGTTATTGTGTGTCTGCAGGACTATGTCCAGGGTCCCTGTAATGCAGTAGGGTTATTGTGTGTCTGCAGGACTATGTCCAGGGTCCCTGTAATGCAGTAGGGTTAATGTGTGTCTGCAGGACTTTGTCCAGGGTCCCTGTAATGCAGTAGGGTTATTGTGTGTCTGCAGGACTATGTCCAGGGTCCCTGTAATGCAGTAGGGTTATTGTGTGTTTGCAGGACTACGCTGTGTCCACCGTTCCCGTCACTGATGGTCTACATCTGAAGAGCTTCTGCAGCATGGGAGGACCAGGCCTCATCGTGATTGGCTCCAGCGAACCGGCCCAGAAAGCCCTGAAGGTATGGGTCACCAATGAGTGTATGGGTCATGCAAGATAGGACTATGTTCTTACTTTCCTTTGCGGCATCTCTTGTTAATTACGTTTAGTTTAATAGTGTTTGCAGAAAACATAACTGAAATATACTTTCCCATCCCATCCTCATTTATTTTTAAGCACGACCAATAGATATTCTTTCCATTCTTATACAAGCACAAAATGATGAAAACATTACAGTGCTTACTATCTTTCTCCTTTCAGGAGCTGTTGCAATTTACCCATCATCATGGCTCGACATTTGCCCAATCATTTTGTGCTTGTGTTACAATTTACATTTCAATAAAATATAAATGGAACACATAAACAGCTCTTAATGCACAGTTAAGTTTGCAAACCTAAACTTTTGATATATTTTCTTCAAGTTCTTAGTGGTAAAATGAGGTCTTTGTATTGAGGGATCATTTCGCCCTTGGCCATCATGTTGAGATTATCTCGGAGATCATATTGCCCGATCTCACCTCAACTCTGATTCATATAGAACAAACAAGTGAGGTAAGCACACTGCATTGAGAAGATGGCTTCTTCAGTGAAAAGCAACAGTATAGTTGACAGTTGACTGGGCAATGCATGGTTCACTTCTAGGTCACTTTTCATTTTGGAGGAGCTTCCATAAATCCAAAGCCCCGAAGCATTACATTAGCCTGAAGCACCAGAGAGTGACCTAGGAGAGGCATGATTGGATCTTTGGGGGATTTGGAATGTTGTCATTGCCTTTCCCCAGGTACTCCCAAATTTAACTTTGACTGGGACTGTAGTCATGTAAACCTATCAAGTTTAAAGAGTATTTATTTTACATTGACGCAGGTTTTTTCTGTTAATATTTTGGTTTTTGGCTCTGTCTCTAGATACTGTAACTGTACCACACTGTGCTCCTTCCTTCCTTCCTTCCTTCCTTCCTTCCTTCCTTCCTTCCTTCCTTCCTTCCTTCCTTCCTTCCTTCCTTCCTTCCTTCCTTCCTTCCTTCCTTCCTTCCTTCCTTCCTTCCTTCCTTCCTTCCTTCCTTCCTTCCCCCTCTGTCAGGTATTCACCGTGCTGCGTAACACAGCAAGACAGGACATCACACGTGTTGACTCAGTACCCCCCACCACCACCTCACACACACCTCCAGATCACGGAGGCATGTTGTTACCTCCTGCCTTTCATGGAGGCATGTTGCTACCTCCTGCCTTTCACGGAGGCTGTTGCTACCTCCTGCCTTTCATGGAGGCTGTTGCAATAAATCTCTGCCTGTTCTTTTCTGATGGACAGATACACAGAATTCCCTGTCACCAAGGCAGAAGACTGACATGCACACACCAAACCACACTACAGACAGTAGTGGTGTACACACGCCTGGCACGCAGCTCTGTGTCAATACACAGTACACGGTACAGACACGCAGCTCTGTGTCAATACACAGTACACGGTACAGACACGCAGCTCTGTGTCAATACACAGTACACGGTACAGACACGCAGCTCTGTGTCAATACACAGTACACGGTACAGACACGCAGCTCTGTGTCAATACACAGTACACGGTACAGACACGCAGCTCTGTGTCAATACACAGTACACGGTACAGACATGCAGATCTGTGTCAATACACAGTACACGGTACAGACACGCAACAGAATGTTACACATTTGAAACCTCACAGACAAGACAACTCACACACCTGAGACACACACACACACCCGAGACACACACACACCCGAGACACACACACACCCGAGACACACACACCCGAGACACACACACCCGAGACACACACACACACCTGAGAGTTAACAGCCAGGCGTTCTCAGTCGTAGGGTTCCTCCTCATCTGCCTCTTCAGGGAGACGTCGCCCCCTACTGGCCCAGGGCTGCAGAGGGTTGTAACACTGTCAGTAGGTTGAGAGGAACCATCTACACACTTCAACCACAGACAGACAGACACAATCCAAGTACACATCTCTTTATGTGGATCCCCATTAGCAGCTACAATTGCATCAGCTACTCTTCCTGTGGTCCACAAGTATCCTTATCAGTGAGATGTGTAAAGACTGCATAGATTTGTCCCCTATGTTATCCTCATTTAACACACTAAGGCAAACATATCCACATACTAGTTAAATACACTGCTAATTAATTATTAGGTCATGGTGATAGCTAACTAATACAACACACTTTTATTTGATACACACTGGAGCCCCATTAAGATGTCATACTATTAGCAAGCCTGTTAATTAGCTACTGGAGAGAAAGAGAGAGAAGGCCATTAGCATGAGTTAATGACAGAGTGTCTCACAGCATTGTAATTACAGATTACATCACCCCCTCTCCAACATGCAATTACCTGTGGTTATAAAATACTTTAATGAATGTCTGAGATCACATTTCCAATTAGGTAATGTTCTGCTCAGGGTGAAAGTGACTGGGGTCTTGTGAATGTAGCTGTAATGAACGTAAAGGGGTGGTTGTGAATGCTATTCTAACGAATGCAAATGGGTTGCTGTTGTTGTGAATATACACTACCGGTCAAAAGTTTTAGAACACCTACTCATTCAGGGGTTTTTCTTTATTTTTACTATTTTCTACATTGTAGAATAATAGTGAAGACATCAAAACTATGAAATAACACATATGGAATCATGTAGTAACCAAAAAAGTATTAAAGAAAATATATTTTATATTTGAGATTCTTCAAATAACCACCCTTTGCCTTGATGACAGCTTTGCACACTCTTGGCATTCTCTCAACCAGCTTCATGAGGAAGTCACCTGGAATGCATTTCAATTAACAGGTGTGCCTTGTTAAAAGTTAATTTGTGCAATGTCTTTCCTTCTTAATGTGTTTGAGTCAATCAGTTGTGTTGTGACAAGGTAGGGGACATGGGGCGGCAGGTAGCTTAGTGGGTAAGAGCGTTGTGCCAGTAACCGAAAGGTCACTGGTTCTAATCCCCGAGCCGACTAGGTGAAAAATCTGTCGATGTGCCCTTAAGCAAGGCACTTAACCCTAATTGCTCCTGTAAGTCGCTCTGGATAAGAGCGTCTGCTAAATGGCGTAAATGTAAATGTAAATGTAGGGGGGTATACTGAAGATAGCCCTATTTGGTAAAAGACCAAGTCCATATTATGGCAAGAACAGCTCAAATAAGCAAAGAGAAACGACAGTCCATCATTACTTTAAGACATGAAGGTCAGTCAATACGGAACATTTCAAGAACTTTGAACGTTTTTTCAAGTGCAGTCGCAAAAACCATCAAGCGCTATGATGAAACTGGCTCTCCTGAGGACCATCGCAGGAATGGAAGACCCAGAGTTACCTCTGCTGCAGATGATAAGTTCATTAGAGTTACCAGCCTCAAAAATTGCAGCCCAAATAAATATTTTACAGAGTTCAAGTAGCAGACACATCAACTGTTCAGAGGAGACTGTGTGAATCAGGCCTTCATTGTCGAATTGCTGCAAAGAAACCACTACTAAAGGACAACAATAAGAAGAAGATACTTGCTTGGGCCAAGAAACACGAGCAATGGACATTATGTGTCCTTTGATCTGGAGTCCAAATTGGAGATTTTTGGTTCCAACCGCCGTGTCTTTGTGAGACACGGTGTGGGTGAACGGATGATCTCCGCATCAAATCAAATCCAATTGTATTTGCCACATGTGCCGAATACAACAGGTGTAGACATTACAGTGAAATGCTTACTTACAAGCCCTTAACCAACAATGCATTTTTTTTTTAAATACAAAAAAAAAAAAGTGTTAAGTAAAACAATTAAAGCAAATAACTAAAGAGCAGCAGTAAAATAAAATAACAGTATGGAGGATATATATAGGGGGGTACCGGTACAGAGTCAATGTGCGGGGGCACCAGCTAGTCGAGGTAATTGAGGTAATATGTACATGTGGGTAGAGTTAAAGTGACTATGCATGAATAATAAACAGAGTAGCAGCAGCGTAAAAGAGGGGGATGGGGTGGGGTGGGATGGGGGGGCAGTGCAAATAGTCCGGGTAGCCATGATTAGCTGTTCAGGAGTCTTATGGCTTGGGGGTAGAAGCTGTTGAGAAGCCTTTTGGACCTAGACTTGGCGCTCCGGTACCGCTTGCCGTGCGGTAGCAGAGAGAACAGTCTATGACTAGGGTGGCTGGAGTCTTTGACAATTTTTAGGGCCTTCCTTTTTTTTTTTTTTTTTTTTTTTTATTTCACCTTTATTTAACCAGGTAAGCCAGTTGAGAACAGGTTCTCATTTACAACTGCGACCTGGCCAAGATAAAGCAAAGTAGTGCAATAAAAACAACACAGAGTTACATATGGGGTAAAGAAAAAAACATAAAGTCAGAAAATACAACAGAAAATATATATACAGTGTGTGCAAATGTAGCAAGTTATGGAGGTAAGGCAATAAATGGGCTATAGTGCAGAATAATTACAATAGTATTAACACTGGAATGCTAGATGTGCAAGAGATTATGTGCAAATAGAGATACTGGGGTGCAAAAGAGCAAATTAAATAACAATATAGGGATGAGGTAGTTGGGTGGGCTAATTTCAGATGGGCTGTGTACAGGTGCAGTGATCGGTAAGGTGCTCTGACAACTGATGCTTAAAGTTATTGGGGAGATAAGAGTCTCCAGCTTCAGAGATTTTTGCAATTCGTTCCAGTCATTGGCAGCAGAGAACTGGAAGGAATGGCGGCCAAAGGAGGTGTTGGCTTTGGGAATGACCAGTGAGATATACCTGCTGGAGCGCAGACTACGGGTGGGTGCTGCTATGGTGACCAATGAGCTAAGATAGGGCGGGGATTTGCCTAGCAGTGATTTATAGATGGCCTGGAGCCAGTGGGTTTGACGACGAACATGTAGTGAGGACCAGCCAACAAGAGCGTACAGGTCACAGTGGTGGGTAGTGTATGGGGCTTTGGAGACAAAACGGATGGCACTGTGATAGACTACATCCAATTTGCTGAGTAGAGTGTTGGAGGCTATTTTGTAAATGACATCGCCGAAGTCAAGGATCGGTAGGATAGTCAGTTTTACGAGGGCATGTTTGGCAGCATGAGTGAAGGAGGCTTTGTTGCGAAATAGGAAGCCGATTCTAGATTTAACTTTGGATTGGAGATTCTTTATGTGAGTCTGGAAGTTGAGTTTACAGTCTAACCAGACACCTAGATATTTGTAGTTGTCCACATACTCTAGGTCAGACCCGTCGAGAGTGGTGATTCTAGTCGGGTGGGCGGGTGCTAGCAGCGTTCGATTGAAAAGCATGCATTTAGTTTTACTAGTGTTTAAGAGCAGTTGAAGGCTACTGAAGGATTGTTGTATGGCATTGAAGCTCGTTTGGAGGTTTGTTAACACAGTGTCCAATGAAGGGCCAGATGTATACAAAATGGTGTCGTCTGCGTAGAGGTGGATCTGAGAGTCACCAGCAGCAAGAGCGACATCATTGATATACACGGAGAAAAGTGTCGGCCCAAGAATTGAACCCTGTGGCACCCCCATAGAGACTGCCATAGGTCCAGACAACAGGCCCTCCGATTTGACACACTGAACTCTATCTGAGAAGTAGTTGGTGAACCAGGCGAGGCAGTCATTTGAGAAACCAAGGCTATTCCTCTGACACCGCCTGGTATAGAGGTCCTGGATGGCAGAAAGCTTGGCCCCAGTGATGTACTGGGCCGTACGCACTACCCTCTGTAGTGCCTTGCGGTCGGAGGCCGAGCAGTTGCCATACCAGGCAGTGATGCAACCAGTCAGGATGCTCTCGATGGTGCAGCTGTATAACTTTTTGAGGATCTGAGGACCCAAGCTAAATCTTTTCAGTCTCCTGGGGGGGAATAGGCTTTGTCGTGCCCTCTTCACGACTGTCTTGGTGTGTTTGGACCATGATAGTTTGTTGGTGATGTGGACACCAAGGAACTTGAAGCTCTCAACCTGTTCCACTACAGCCCCGTCGATGAGAATGGGGGCGTGCTCAGTCCTCTTTTTTTTTTCCTGTAGTCCACAATCATCTCCTTTGTCTTGATCACGTTGAGGGAGAGTTTGTTAACCTGGCACCACACGGCCAGGTCTCTGACCTCCTCCCTATAGGCTGTCTCATCGTTGTCGGTGATCAGGTCTACCACTGTTGTGTCGTCGGCAAACTTAATGATGGTGTTGATGGGCCCCCGTGTTGAGGATCAGCGTGGCAGATGTGTTGTTACCTACCCTTACTACCTGGGGGCGGCCCTTCAGGAAGTCCAGGATCCAGTTGCAGAGGGAGGTGTTTAGTCCCAGGGTCCTTAGCGTAGTGATGAGCTTTGAGGGCACTATGGTGCTGAGCTGTAGTCAATGAATAGCATTCTCAAGTAGGTGTTCCTCTTGTCCAGGTGGGAAAGGGCAGTGTGGCGTGCATTAGAGATTGCATCATCTGTGGATCTGTTGGGGCGGTATGCAAATTGGAGTGGGTCTAGGGTTTCTGGGATAATGGTGTTGATGTGAGCCATGACCAGCCTTTCAAAGCACTTCATGGCTACAGACGTGAGTGCTACGGGTCAGTAGTCATTTAGGCAGGTTATCTTAGTGTCCTTAGGCACAAGTACTTTGGTGGTGTGCTTGAAACATGTTGGTATTACAGACTCAGTCAGGGACATGTTGAATATGTCAGTGAAGACACTTGCCAGCTGGTCAGCGCATGCTCGGAGTACACATCCTGGTAATCCGTCTGGCCCTGCGGGCTTGTGAATGTTGACCTGCTTAAAAGTCTTACTCACATCGGCTATGGAGAGCGTGATCACATAGTCATCCGGAACAGCTGATGCTCTCATGCATGCTTCAATGTTGCTTGCCTCGAAGCGAGCATAGAAGTGATTTAGCTCGTCTGGTAGGCTTGTGCCACTGGGCAGCTCGCGGCTGTGCTTCCCGTTGTAGTCTGTAATAGTTTTCAAGCCCTGCCACATCCGACAAGCATCAGAGCCGGTGTAGTACGATTCAATCTTAGTCCTGTATTGACTCTTTGCCTGTTTGATTGTTCGTCGGAGGGCATAGCGGGATTTCTTATAAGCGTCCGGGTTAGAGTCCCACTCCTTGAAAGCGGCAGCTCTACCCTTTAGCTCAGAGCGGATGTTGCCTGTAATCCATGGCTTCTGGTTAGGGTATGTACGTACGGTCACTGTGGGGACGACGTCATCGATGCACTTATTGATGAAGCCAGTGACTGATGTGGTGTACTCCTCAATGCTATCGGAAGAATCCCGGAACATATTCCAGTCTGTGCTAGCAAAACAGTCCTGCAGCTTAGCATCTGCGTCATCTGACCACTTTTTTATTAACAGAGTCACTAGTGCTTCCTGCTTTAGTTTTTGCTTATAAGCAGGAATCAGGAGGATAGAGTTATGGTCAGATTTGCCAAATGTAGGGCGAGGGAGAGCTTTGTATGCGTCTCTGTGTGTGGAGTAAAGGTGGTCTAGAGTTTTTTTTCCTCTGGTTGCACATTACGTAGAATGGATTTAAGTTTCCCTGCATTAAAGTCCCCGGCCGCTAGGAGCGCTGCCTCTGGATGAGTGTTTTCCTGTTTACTTATGGCCTTATACAGCTCATTGAGTGCAATCTTAGTGCCAGCATCGGTTTGTGGTGGTAGATAGACAGCTACGTAAAATATAGATGAAAACTCTCTTGGTAAATAGTGCGGTCTACAGCTTATCATGAGATACTCTACCTCCGGCGAGCAAAACCTTGAGACTTCCGTAGTATTAGATTTTATGCACCAGCTGTTGTTTACAAATATACACAGACCGCCACCCCTTGTCTTACCGGAGTCAGCCATTCTATCCTGCCGATGTAGCGTATATCCCGACAGCTGTATGTTATCCATGTCGTTGTTCAGCCACGACTCGGTGAAACATAAGATATTACAGTTTTTAATGTCCCGTTGGTAGGATAACCTTAATCTTAGGTCGTCCAATTTTTTTTCAAATGATTGAACATTGGCTAATAGGATTGATGGAAGAGGCAGTTTACTCGCTCACCGTCGGATCCTTACAAGGCACCCTGACCTACGTCCACGATATCTCTTTCTCATGCGAATGACGGGGATTTGGGCCTAGTCAGGTGTCTGTAGGATATCCTTTGCGTCCGACTCATTGAAGAAAAAATCTTTGTCCAATACGAGGTGAGTAATCGCTGTCCTGATATCCAGAAGCTCTTTTTGGTCATAAGAGACAGTGGCAGAAACATTATGTACAGAATAAATTACAAATAATGCGAAAAAACACACATAATAGTACAATTGGTTAGAGGGCTGTATATTTCCCACCGTAAAGCATGGAGGAGGAGGTGTTATGGGGTGGGGTAGCTTTGCTGGTGACACTGTCTGTGATTTATTTAGAATTCAAGGCACACTTAACCAGCATGGCTACCACAGCATTCTGCAGCGATACACCATCCCATCTGGTTTGGGCTTAGTGGGACTATAATTTGTTTTTCAACAGGACAATGACCCAACACACCTCCAGGCTGTGTAAGGGCTATTTTACCAAGAAGGAGAGTGATGGAGTGCTGCATCAGATGAGCTGGCCTCCACAATCCCCCGATCTCAACCCAATTGAGATGGTTTGGGATGAGTCGGACAGCAGAGTGAAGGAAAAGCAGCCAACAAGTGCTCAGCATATGTGGAAAAGCATTCTGTTGGAAAAGCATTCCAGGTGAAGCTGGTTGAGAGAATGCCAAGAGTGTGCAAAGCTGTCATCAATGCAAAGGGTGGCTATTTTAAGAATCTCAAATATAAAATATATTTTCAAATCAAATCAAATTGTATTGGCCACATGCGCCAAATACAACAGGTGCAGACATTACAGTGAAATGCTTACTTACAGCCCTTAACCAACAGTGCATTTATTTTTAATCAAAAAAGTGTTGAGAAAAAAAGTAGGGAGGCTATATATACAGGGGGGTACCGGTGCAGAGTCAATGTGCGGGGGCACCGGCTAGTTGAGGTATTTTGATTTGTTGAACACTTTTTTGGTTACTACATACAGTTGAAGTCAGAAGTTTATATGCACTTAGGTTGGAGTCATTAAAACTCGTTTTTCAACCACATTTCTTGTTAACAAACTATAGTTTTGGCAAGTCGGTTAAGACATCTACTTTTTGCATGACACAAGTAATTTTTCCAACAATTGTTTACAGACAGATTATTTCACTTATAATTCACTGTATCACAATTACAGTGGGTCAGAAGTTTACATACACTAAGTTGACTGTGCCTTTAAACAGCTTGGAACATTCCAGAAAATGATGTCATTGCTTTAGAAGCTTCTGATAGGCTAATTGACATCATTTGAGTCAATTGGAGGTGTACCTGTGGATGTATTTCAAGACCTACCTTCAAACTCAGTGCCTCTTTGCTTGACATCATGGGAAAATCCAAAGAAATCAGCCAAGACCTCAGAATTTTTTTTTTTAGACCTCCACAAGTCTGTTTCATCCTTGGGAGCAATTTCCAAATGCCTGAAGGTACCACGTTCATCTGTACAAACAATAGTACGCAAGTATAAACACCATGGGACCACGCAGCCATCATACCACTCAGGAAGGAGACGCGTTATGTCTCCTAGAGATGAACGTACTTTGGTGTGAAAAGTGCAAATCAATTCCAGAACAACAGCAAAGGACCTTGTGAAGATGCTGGAGGAAACGAGGGTAACTTGCAAGCCGAAGAACACCATCCCAACCGTGAAGCATAGGGGTGGCAGCATCATGCTGTGGGGGTGCTTTGCTGCAGGAGGGACTGGTGTACTTCACAAAATAGATGGCAAAATGATGTGGATATATTGAAGCAACATCTCAAGACATCAGTCAGGAAGTTAAAGCTTGGTTGCAAATGGGTCTTCCAAATGGACAATGACCCCAAGCATACTTCCAAAGTTGTGGCAAATGGCTTAAGGACAACAAAGTCAAGGTATTGGAGTGGCCATCACAAAGCCCTGACCTCAATCCTATAGAACATTTGTGGGCAGAACTGAAAAAGCGTGTGCGAGCAAGGAGGCCTACAAACCTGACTCAGTTACACCAGCTCTGTCAGGAGGAAAAAATTCACCCGACTTATTGTGGGAAGCTTGTGGAAGGCTACCCGAAACGTTTGACCCAAGTTAAACAATTTAACGGCAATGCTACCAAATACTAATTGAGTGTATGTAAACTTCTGATGTGATGAGGTGGTGATGAAGGAGTCAGGCACAGGAGGGTAAATCACAGAATAACAGGCTTTAATCCGCAAAATACAGGTTTACACAGAAATGCGTCAAACACACTCCAGGGCACAAACCAGGCGCACTGGAGAATACAGGGCACACGGGAAAAATACTTCCGTCGATACACATTACACGAGCTCCACCGAGCTTCACTAACCTCCACAAACACAAACAATCACCCACACAGACAAGGAAGCAGAGGGAACACTTATACCATGACTAATGAGGGAATAAGGACCATGTGTTTGTGATTGAAGACAAGACAAGTGGAGTGATGATAAATGGATCGGCAGTAGCTAGTAAGCCGGTGACGCCGAACGCCGAAACCTGCCCGAACAAGGAGGGGAGGCAGCCTCGGCGGAAGTCGTGACATCTGACCCCCTGGCAATGTGATGAAAGAAATAAAAGCTGAAATAAATCATTCTCTCTACTATTATTCTGACATTTCACATTCTTAAAATAAAGTGGTGATCCTAACTGACCTAAGACAGGGAATTTTTACTAGGATTAAATGTCAGGAATTGTGAAAAACTGAGTTTAAATGTATTTGGCTAAGGTGTATGTAAACATCTGACTTCAAATGTATGTGTTATTTCATAGTTTTGATGTCTTCACTATTATTCTACAATGTAGAAAATAGTAAAAATAAAGAAAAACCCTTGAATGAGTAGGTGTTCTAAAACTGTAGCTGTAATGAACGTAAAGGTGTTGTTGTTGTGAATGTAGCTCTAATCTAATGATATTACATGCCTGCTGGCTGGATTCCCTTGGGGTGAGCTTTTGTGAATGCACCCCTAATCTTAATAGTGAAGTAGTGGGGATGAGATGAGCAGGGATAAGGTTGGTATGTTGTGTTGTGTTGTCAACAGACCAAACTGGGACTTTATTATTAGAGCAGGCTATGACTATATTGTCATGTCACCATGTCTGGCCTGATACTGAGTCATGGTTTGGATACGGTATGTTGACGGCACCCGAATGTGGCAGCCAGTGTGTGTTTGTGCGTGTTTGCATGCGTGAGTGTGTGTGTGTCTGTGTGCGAGTGTCTGTGTGTGTGCCTTGCATAGTCTGCAGTCATATAATGATCAGCCCTCCCAAGCTGAGGACTGAGGACGTGGACCGGATGAATTCCATCATCTGAACGCACTCACAACAATCGTGGCTCTCCACTGCTATCACTGCCAATCCTCAGCCGTGAAGTCATCTCCCGCAAATACTCCCTCTCTTACTTATACTGAAATGCTCCTTCTCTCTCACCACATTCTACCTTTCCAGCAGGCTAGGGCTCCTGGTCGACTCACGCTTCCAGGACTCCCTGACTGACTGGCCCACCACTGACCCCCCTAGGCCCCAGCCCTATACCCCAGACCTATACCTCAGGCCCAATACCCCAGCACTTTACCAAGCCTCAGGTCCAGCCCCAGTCTCAGGTCCAGCCCCAGTCTCAGGTCTAGCCCCAGCCTCAGGTCTAGCCCCAGCCTTAGGTCCAGCCTCATGTCTAGCCCCAGCCTAAGGTCCAGCCTCATGTCTAGCCCCAGCCTCAGGTCCAGCCTCATGTCTAGCCCCAGCCTCAGGTCTACCCCAGCCTCAGGTCTAGTCCCAGCCTCAGGTCTAGCCCCAGCCTCAGGTCTAGCCCCAGCCTCAGGTCTAGCCCCAGCCTCAGGTCTAGCCCCAGCCTCAGGTCCAGCCCCAGGCTCAGGTCTAGCCCCAGCCTCAGGTCCAGCCTCATGTCTAGCCCCAGCCTCAGGTCCAGCCCCAGCCTCAGGTCTACCCCAGTTTCAGGTCCAGCCCCAGCCTCAGGTCTACCCCAACCTCAGGTCTAGCCCCAGCCTCAGGACCAGCCCCAGTCTCAGGTCTAGCCCCAGCCTCAGGTCCAGCCCCAGCCTCAGGTCCAGCCCCAGCCTCATGTCTAGCCCCAGGCCTAAACAGATCATGAGGAGCAGCAGAACCCTGAACACACACACACCACCACTTGTGCCCCCGCATTCAGCTTCCTGATTAGACGCCGGCCTAAGGGGACAGGAATAAACACGGAACATTAGCCAATAAGTCTGTTGTCTGGGAAGAAATGTGTGTCAAGGACCAATCAAAAATAATGACATCAACAGGAAACTATTACAGTCTAATAACCATTCCCCTGATCCCTGGTCCATTAGGATTTGGAAGCCTTTTGGATAGGAACTGTTTTATTTGTGTGTTTTTGAAAACAGCCAATTTAACAACTTCCCTCTCTCCCTTATCAGTGTCCGATATGGATTTGAGAGAAGAGAAAATTACTATTTTAAAACTGACTGAGTGAAGGCTGATCAGTATGGTGTGATAGTCTCTCTCTCTGTCTGTCTCTCCCTCCAGACAGACAGCTAATCCTCCTGTGTGTGAAGGAGAGCGTTCGCGGTCACGCACATGGACAGTGTTTTCATTTAGGACCACACATACTCACACACACATGCTCTCTCTCTCTCTCTCTCACACACACACACACACACAGCAGTCAAACCCAGGGTAGAGTGGAATGTGTGAACAGGCCGAGCCACAAAGCTCATTGTTCACATTATAAAGCACAGAGACACATGGAGCACTGTGAGGGGTTGAGAGATTTATCATCATGGATCAACACCACAAACACTCACAACCACACATCTAACCCTAACCCTCCTCACACACACACACACACACACACACACACACACACCCTTCTAACCCTAACTCTCCTCAAGCACACACACACCAGCTCAACCTTTCTCCCTCTGCATTATTTAAAAAGGAGAGCAGAGCAGAAGGGGTGAGAGGAGGGGGAAGAGGAGTGAGAAGAGGAGGGGGAAGAGGAGGGGGAAGAGGAGGGGGAAGAGGAGTGAGAAGAGGAGGGGGAAGAGGAGGGGGGAAGAGGAGTGAGAAGACAAGGAGGGAGAAGACAAGGAGGGAGAAGACAAGGAGGGATAAGAGGAGGGGGAAGAGGAGGGAGAAGAGGGAGAAGAGGAGGGGGAAGAGGAGGGGGAAGACGAGGGGGAAGACGAGGGGGAAGACGAGGGTGAAGAGGAGGGGGAAGAGGAGGGAGAAGACGAGGGGGAAGAGGAGGGGGAAGAGGAGGGAGAAGAGGAGGGAGAAGACGAGGGGGAAGACGAGGGTGAAGAGGAGGGGGAAGAGCAGGGAGAAGACGAGGGATAAGACGAGGGGGAAGAGGAGGGGGAAGAGGAGGGGGAAGAGGAGGGGGAAGAGGAGGGAGAAGAGGAGGGGGAAGAGGAGGGAGAAGAGGAGAAGAGATGACAGGATGGACAAAAAAGTAGAGTGGAAAGGAGAGGATGACAGGAGGAGGATCTGACCCAGGCTAAATCAACAGTCCTTATCCTGGGGGAGATCTCATGCTCCACTTGTGAAAATACCTTTTTAATGTTGTTTGGTTTACTTTCATTCTCCTTCCTCCTTCTCCTCTAAGGCATCTACAGATGTTCAGGTCGTAAACATTTTGGAGACACACACACCTGCTCTGCATTCAGGTCATAACATCCTCATTGCTTCTCGTCCCCCCAGCCTCAGCCCGACTCGGCAGATTACATACATTACATGACATCTGCTGTGAAAGAATGTCAGTCAGTCTGTCTGCCCCTGTCTGTGTTCTCCATTAAGGCCCAGCCGCCCAAATAGAGGTTTGGAGGTTAGGACTTGAGCAGGCAGCAACAGCAGGGTCTGGTTCTTTTTTGCCCGGCACCAATATGCTCCCTACCCCTCCTCCTTGGACCTTACCCTTCAATGATTGCCTGGAAAGGTATAGCAGTGTAGTAGTGAAGCTCCCACCATATTCCTTACACCTTACAGATCTACAAACACCAGAGGGTTTTGGCCAATGTCCAAGGAGTTTAGGAGGGAATTTGAACCGTGGTGCTGTGTGTCCCTCACAGCTTACCATTCATCTGTCTGTCTGTCTTCCTTTGTGTCTATAGATCATGCAGCAGATGAGTGACCATCGTTATGACAAGCTGACGGTGCCTGATGACATTGCAGCCAACACCATCTATATGAACCTCCCTGGCAAAGGCCATGTACTGTTACATTGCACCCCAGAGGAGTTCCCAGAGAGTGCCAAGGTGAGCACACACACACACACACACATTATACACGCATATTCACATGCAGACATACACTAACACACACACCCTGTGACTCTTAGATGTCAGCTCGTATGGGAGCAGTGAATGACATGTTATTGTCTCTGAAGCGGTTAGGCATGGCATGTCATTTAGATTCCTCAGTGTCACTACACATCACAGTATCTTACTATGGGCCCCTGGGTACCACATCACCAACACCCTGCAATCTGCACAGACAGCCCCAAGACCTCAAATGTACTCTGTGGTTAAAACCCAAACTTGAACATTTATTTTTAGTACAAAGCATTTATTGAAATATGTCTCTTTGGATTTGGAACTGTTGTCCAATTTCCAAAGGGTTACTATTATATTTTCCTTGAGGATTGGCTGAAAGGGAATTCAACCCAAACATTATAAAATCAGAGTGACTGCCTCTCTTTCCTGTATCAGACCACTGTGGTGACGTGTGTATTCATATGGGACCTGGATGGAAGCTTGGGACACTTTCTGCCTCTGAGCACCAGCTGTGTGATGAAGAATCATTCATGTAGAGGTGTTGGAATCCCAATCATCAGGGATGTCAGACCATAGGGATACATCTCTATGTGTCAGACACAGTTCCATGTAAACACACACACACACATACAAATACACTCACTCACTCTCTCTCTCTCTTTCTCTCTATATTTCAAAAGCAGCATGATTGAACCTTACATCTATATAACAGTAATCACGACAGAAAGACAGACAGACAGAGAGACAGTGGTTGGTTCTTGGTTGTGTGAAGTTTTTCCTCTGAGAGCTGCAACCATGCAGTCCCCTGATCCCATTTTCAGATGGGGAGAGAGAGAGAGAGAGAGAGAGAGAGAGAGAGAGAGAGAGAGAGAGAGGAAGAGGAGAGAGAGATTTATCAACACACTCACTCTGCCTGCAAAGCCGCTCTACTGCTCTGTTTTCTAACACTATAAACACTAAACATTCTTGTCCCAAAAACTCTGGCTCCAGCTATTTTTAGCAACGTTACATAACAAAGGCAGAAGGTCATGGGAGAGGGTGGGGGGTTGACGGGGGGGCAAAGGAGGGCGACTTTAGGGTCTGGAGTGGTGACTGCCACAGAAGCTGAGCAGAGAGATAAAGTAGTCAACTAGAAAAATGTTTCAGTGAAATATAGCCAGCCCCCACAGTGAAGTTCTCCTGGCCTGACATAATACATTTCAACCACAGTAATAAGAACCCAGCTGGAAAGCACCGATTCACTGCCATAAAAACAGAAACACTTGAGAGAGCACAAATGTAGAAAAGGGAACCGATTTAGTGATGTTGTGGAGGAGTTTGGCTAAAGTGCTTTGCCCCTCTGACCTCATGACCCCCCTCCCATGGTTGATGGGCTTTATCCCTGTTCTACGTAGACCTGTTGCATCATGGCTGGAGAATCTGATAGCCAGAGTTGGGTGGGTTGCTTGTGGCCCCTATGGTAGAGCAAGCCCAGGCTTTTAGTATGGCAGAGAGAAGGGGGGAAATATTTTGAAACTTTTGTTTCAGAGAGAGAGAGAGAGAGAGAGAGAGAGAGAGAGAGAGAGAGAGAGAGAGAGAGAGAGAGAGAGAGAGAGAGAGAGAGAGAGAGAGAGAGAGAGAGAGAGAGAGAGAGAGAGAGAGAGAGAGAGAGAGAGAGAGAGAGAGAGAGAGAGAGAGAGAGAGAGAGAGAGAGAGAGAGAGAGAGAGAGAGAGAGAGAGAGAGAGAGAGAGAGAGAGAGAGAGAGAGAGAGAGAGAGAGAGAGAGAGAGAGAGAGAGAGAGAGAGAGAGAGAGAGAGAGAGAGAGAGAGAGAGAGAGAGAGAGAGAGAGAGAGAGAGAGATATTCTGGCTTGGAAGGCTCTTAGGAAAACAGTGGTTTTCTTCTGGAGGGGCTCCACAGGATGACATATTGCTTTATGAGGGTTTTTGGAGATTACGTAATATTTCTCACTCTGTTTTTGAGACCTCTTCTCTACCTAAATGTTCATTCTTAATGCCTTAGATTTCTATCCCTCGTAAGTGCTCCCAAATCATTGTAAAATAAACAAAGCCTGTAAACTAAAGTTACGTAAGGTGAAGTCTCCTACCTTCTCTAGTGGGTAGTGTTGTTCAAACTATTGTCTGAGGAGGGACCATCATTTGTTATTGTCCTGGAGAGGCTGAGCTGAGGTGTATATCAATATTCTCTCTCTCTCTCTCACAGGTGTTTGAGAAGCTGAAGGATCACATGTTGATCCCAGTGTCCAACATGGAGAAGGTGAAGGTGGACGGAGCCCTCACCTGCTGCTCCGTTCTCATCAACATGAAAGCCAAAGTCTGATCTGAGCATGCTCCGTTAGGGGTCTCTCAGACAGACCTGGCTTCAAATACTACTTGAAATCTTTGACATACTTTGATGTGCCAGGTTTGCCGTTTTTGGACTATACTATTGGGCAATTATTAAGCCAGGCAAGCTCAATCAAGCACAGACACAAAGTATTTGACATGATTTCGAATAGTATTTTAACCCAGGTCTGCTCTCAGGGCAGGGTCGGCCCACTGCTGCCACATTGCCCTGTTGAGAAGCTCAACTACCTAGCCTGGGTGCAAGTCTGTTTCTGGCCAGTCTGTTTCTGCTGTCTTGCCCCTGAAAACAAACTGGTATCCAGGTTACCAACCCCCCTCCCCTTCTGAAAGTGCTCATGTGTCAATCAATCCCTCTGCTTACTGGTCAATGTTTACAACCCTTTAAAACAACCCCTTATAATACCACTGGAGAGGCAAAAAGGACAGTCTGTTTGATAGAATAGTTTTAAGGAGGAGCTATATAATGTTGCGGTATAGTTAGGACAGGATATGCATGGTGCAGTAGCCAGTTTATAAAGAATATAAAACGCTAATATATTTACAATCAACTGCTGATTACTCTCTATACATATTTGTAATGATTTATTTTTACATTCAATTCATCATGATTCATGCCACATAACAAGTAGAAGTTCTTATTGAGGGGGAGAAAGGAATTAAATCAAATCCACCTAGTTATGGGCAATTCCATGGTAACGGAATGACGCTGAGACTCAGATTTTTCACTTTAAAATGTATATCAAACAAAAACCATTGATTTAAAAGTTTAACAAACCACATAACTCTATACACAAGGACTACTTTTAAAAATTTCCACAGACTATTTTACAAAAACACATTTACAGGTAAAACTGTGCAGATACAAAGTTTAGTAACAGAATAAAACTGAGGGAGATTTTACCGTAATTCTGTCCAAACGTTGCATTTTTTTTTTTTACTAAATTGTTCAAAGTAGTCATTGTGCATAGAGTTCTATGGTTTGTTAAACTTTGAAATCAATGGTTTTTGTTTGGCATACATTTTAAAGTGAAAAATCGGAGTCTCAGCGTAATTCCGTAACCGTGGAATTGCCCTTATCTTAATAATCTAGAAATGGTCATAGTGAGCTTGTCCTCTCTGTTTGCCATGGAGACCTGAGTTCTCTTACTTTACATAATTGTTGATAAAAAATGAATTATTATTGATTATTGGACATGAATGTTGATGATCCCTAGCAGTGAGGGTGGTGCTAGTTATTCCATCCGGCTGATCAAGGGGTTAATTCCTCTTATTATTAAACTGTGATTCTGAAGTCTAAACCCAGGGTAGGAAATTAACTACAAAATTCCCCTGAAAATAAAATGTCAAAGGATGCTAAATAAAAGTTAATTTCCTACCCTGTCTTAAACTAAGCTGTGCCCACTTTATAAAGGACTGAGCACACTTCCATGCCCTGTGCTGTGTGACGTATGTTTAAGTATGACCAATGCTTGTCGTTACTCATGATATACTCTCATAACTTTTAACATGTCTCAGTGTGCTGTGTGCCTCCATCGAAAACCAAGTGGCTTAAATAACTACTGCTGTATACTCTAGTCAAGAAGCCATTATAGCAGCTTTCAATGGGTTTTTTAAGCCCATTATTGTCTCTGTGTTGACTACTGTACTGATACTGGCCCTGGTACTTCCTTCCTGTTATGCTCTTTTTGTATGAGAGCATGCTGGGAAATCCAAATTGGACCACCAACTGTTCCTCCAGCTGGAAGATGATGGTACACACTTAGTAGGGACTCGCCACTAACCACCTCTAATCTATCCTGCTGTGTTTACATTGCATAGATAGCATTTAATAAGATCTTTGAAGTCTGTTGACGACATAGAAATACATGTATAACTACTAAAACGTGATCTCCCATTCAAGTCAATGGACCGTGATCGTTGGACTGGCGGACATATGGAGTCTACATATGAGGGTGCAGTCTGAGGGGCTTTTCCCCCATTCTAGTAATTCTATTTCTATGGTTAAGGAGCTCTTCCCAACGGCCTTATCTCTGTCATCAGATATGAGTACATACATCTCCAGCGGAGGTTAATGTACATACAGATGGCTACCAGCGTCTACCACCAAGGCCTATTGCAGAGTGGGGCAGATAATGCTGAGCAAGAACCTGAAAAAGTTTGCTTTCGTTTGACTCCATTTCTTTCACTCTTTTTCTTTCTTAATAAGCTGATGCAGATGAAACCTATTTAATCAAAGGAAGTGACGTCTTGCAGTAAGGAGCACAGCTAAAGACTCGTAGCTTGACCTCCAGTGCTCTGGCCTAGAGTGACGTGTAGCCTACTCTGTGGCCGTTTGGGAATGGGCGAGCAGAATCATTGTGATGAAACATGGAAAGAATTCCTTTTGGAAGAGAGGCTTGTAAGCCAGTAAATACTCACTCTCTCTTAAAACTTTCTCTCTATAATTCTCACCCTCTCTTTCTCTCTCTTCTCTATATACTGTATCTATATATATATATATATCCCTCCCTTTCCCTGCTATTGCCTCATACACATTTCTGGGGTAATTTATGACAATGATATCATACAGTCTGGCAAAAGGGCGCAATGACCTGCAGTTAAAAAACATAATTTGTGACACTAGCAGTATATTTTACAGGAGGCCCTTGGCAGGTCCACTGATGATACCATAGTTGCTGTGTATCCAGCGCAGACCAGAGCTGACGCAGTCAGTGGCTGTTTACATCCCAAATTGCACCCTATTCCCTGCATAGTGCACTGCTTTAGACCAGAGCCCTATGTTACCTTGTCAAAAGTAGTGCACTATATAGGGAATAGGGTGCCATTTGGTATGTATAGTGCATGGAGGTTTATGGAGGCCAAATCGCCTGCTGCAGTTGTAGCCTAATGCTGAAAGTTAGAATAATCACATCATCCCACTGGCTTTTGCTTGTGAAAATCTGAATTTTAAATCAGGTCCCCAAAAGACAAATCCATTCAATCTTACTTCAATTTTTGATAATTGTTTTCTTGATCTATTGTTTTTTTCTATTGGTGATGACAACTTTCATTGCTGATAAATGTACTGGCCCCCACTGCCAGCAGAATTATGTGCTGTTCCACATGACAAAGTGTTACACCGGTAGCCTAGATTGAATTCCTCATGAACTACAATAACATTTTAAGATTGACCTTTTGAGTGACCCTGTGAATCCCATAGAAGTGCTGTGAATTGTCCATGTTTTGTCTCAGGTTTCTTGGTTTTAGTGTATTGTGGATGTTTAGGTATGTGCCAGAGTGGTAGCCTAGCTCAGCCATTTAACACTCTTTTTACACATTTTAGCTTTTCATCCACTTTGTACAATAAACGTAATTCTAACATCAAATTGAACGGTTGACTTATTGTGCATTATGTGGTGGTTTATATTGCAGACTAACCAGGTTTCAAATGTATGCACACATGACTAAGTCGCTTTGGATAAAAGCGTCTGCTAAATGGCATATTATTATTATTATTATGTTTCCATCCAACCATTTCATGCGGATGAATTACCTGACGACCGGTCTGATGGAAACAAACAGGATATGCTGGTACAATTGTATAAATAGACAATTTGCTCGTTCGGCATGGTGGGATCTTTTTGTTAATTATGCGAGAAATGGTGGTGGAAACGCCTTTATGCGCAAATATTGATGTGATAACCAACCATCATATCGAAGTAAATTTGGAGTTCACGCGATGATCTGTTGTGTGGTCCTCCCACTACGAATCGGGAAAGCATGCTGTTTATTAGGCTACGTAAATTATGATGAACTTCACATGGTGGTCTTCTGTAGCTCAGCTGGTAGAGCACGGCGCTTGTAACGCCAAGGTAGTGGGTTCGATCCCCGGGACCACCCATACACAAAAAATGTATGCACGCATGACTGTAAGTCGCTTTGGATAAACGCGTCTGCTAAATGGCATATTATATATTATTTATGAGCTTAATGCACATTTCCAATAAATATCGCGAGGGTCTTATACTGGTGACATGATGATTGATGCTTGGCTGCCGTTTGATAAATACAAATATTATCGCTCTTCTCCATAATAATCTCATAATGTAGGTAGCCTTCCCGCACTGTATCTGCTAGCTGTTGGCTGGAGCGCATGTGTCAAAACCAGAGTGGGCACATTTACTATATAGCCTAACCAACAGTTTTTGTGAAAAAAAAACTCTTGTACCGAATGTATTTTTCATTCTGTACATGGGAATTTATCGGCAAAAGTAATTTCTATGTCCAGTATGTCATCACACACAGACTTTTATTCTCAAAAAGTCTGTTTGATGGAAACACATCTCTGGTGGGGAAATGTGCATATTGTTTTATGCAAATTGAATGGAAACCTAGCTAGTGATTGGGCTGTCCTACTAGTCACTCGCCTAAGCTCCCGAGTGGCGCAGCGGTCTAAGGCACTGTATTTCAGCGCTTGAGGCGTCACTACAGACCCCCTGGTTTGATTCCAGGCTGTATCACAACCGGCTGTGATTGGGAGTCCCGTAGGGTGTCGCGCAATTGGCCCAGCGTCGTCCGGTGTAGGCCGTCATTGTAAATAAGAATTTGTTCTTAACTGACTTCCCTAGTTAAATAAATAAGTCACACATTCAAAATGAAGTGTTATATCGCCCCATTGTGGTCGTATATGGGATAATTAAAAGCCTTATTCAACTAAGGGTTGCAAAGAGGAACATGAGCACACATTTTATAGAAAAACTTTTAGGTTTTATTTATATAAAAAACATGTTGAGTATGATAACTAAATCATCAAGGACTTCAGCGACCTGAGCACCGGCCTGTTCACCCCACTACCATCTAGAAGGAGGAGACAGTACAGATGCATCAAAGCTGGGAGCAAGAGACTGATAAACAGCTTCTATCACCAGGCCATCAGACTTTCAACCCTAAAGTCTAAGCCTGAATTGTTTTAAGATGGTAATACCAAGGATCGTTTAGCTATTTGATTTTGAATTTTAGGACCCCTTTAGGCATAAAAATATATACTGAACAAAAATATAAAATGCAACATGCAGCAATTTCATAGATTTTACTGAGTTACAGTTCATATAAGGAAATCAGTCAATTGAAATAAATTAATTAGGTCCTACTCTATGGATTTCACATGACTGGGAATACAGATATGCATCTGTTGGTCACAGATACCTTTAAACAAAAAATGGGCCTCACAATGGGCCTCAGGATCTCGTCACAGTATTTTTGTGCATTCAAATTGCCATCGATAAAATGCAATTGTGTTCGTTGTCCGTAGCTTATGCCTGCCCATACCATAACCCCACCGCCACCATGGGGCACTCTGTTCACAACGTTGACATCAGCAAACCGCTCGCCCACACGACGCCATACACATGGTCTGCGGTTGTGAGGCCGGTTGGACGTAGTGCCAAATTCTCTAAAACGACATTGGAAGTTGGTTTTGAAGTGTCTCTATATCTGAGAGATATAAAAAAAGATCAGGAAATAAATAAAATAAAATGTTGGGCACAAATTGAACCCCTTTTTTTTTTTAGGTACTAAACTACTTCCATATATACTTCGATTCATTTTTTAAACTGGTAATGGGATACCTTCAGATGAGTCTTGTGCGGCTTGTGGGCGTCCTCAGTTGCAACATTGGCATCCTAGAGCAAAACAACTGACATGTACGTGTTTGTGAGAGTCACCTTTCCATAGGTGTGTAGCCCAAACTGTTCGGACGCTACAGACAGAAGTTGGCAGATAGGCAGTACCGACTTCAGACGCATGAAGCTTGTGGGGGTCATGGAGCAAAACGGAAAACCCCATTGTGTTCGTGAGAGTCTCATCTTTCCATAGAGGGGTTTGTCAGCCAAACCGTTCGGAAGCTACAGACGTTGTCGTGAGAAGAAAGATTTTTGGGATGTCTCATGGTCTGACAAACACCGCTGTAGCTCTGCCACCTTTCACCGCAGATGTGGTCCTCTGTAGCTCAATTGGTAGAGCATGGCGCTTGTAACGCCAGGGTAGTGGGTTTGATCCCCGGGACCACCCATACGTAAAAATGTATGCGCACATGACTGTAAGTCGCTTTGGATAAAAGCGTCTGCTAAATGGCATATTATTATTATGTGGAAGACAGACATGGATTGAGACACAGCCCATGCAAAAAAAATGATATCTCTAGCTCAAACAGAGATTTTTATGGGGATTTTGTTATTATGCTAACTAGATTTCCGTGGGGGCACGGACATCGACTCTAGGGGGTTTAAACAGTCACCGCTAGCCGGCCTCCGCCCAATACCCTCAACCTTAGTCACTGTTACTAGCCGGCTACCACCCAGTACTCTACTCTGTACCTTAGAAACTGCTTTGTCCTATGTTCATAGAGTCATTGAACACTGGTCATTTTATTAATGTTTACATACTGTTTTACCCACTTTATATGTACACTGAGAATGAAAAACATTCCATGACATAGCTTTCACCTGGATTCACCTGGTCAGTCTATGATCTCTTATTGATGTCACTTATTAAATCCACTTCAATCAGTGTAGATGAAGGGGAGGTGGTTAAAGAAGGAATTTTAAGCCTTGAGACAATTGAGACATGGATTGTGTATTTTCACACTCAAAGGTTTCCCATGTGTATCAAGAATGGTCCACCAGCCAACTTCACACAACTGTGGGAAGCGTTGGAATCAACATGGGCCAGCATCCCTGTGGAACGCTTTCCACACCTTGTAGAGTCCATGCACTGACAAATTGAGATTGTTTTGAGGGCAAATGGGGGTGCAACTTAATATTAGGAAGGGGTTCCTAATGTTTTGTACGCTCAGTGTATATACTGTATTCTAGTCATGGCTCATCCTATATAACTACTGCTGTACACCTTTTCTATTCATATACTGTCCATACTGTCTATACACACCATTATACATATACAGTGCCGTCGGAAAGTATTCAGATCCCTTGACTTTTTCCACATTTTGTTATGTTACAGCCTTATTCTAAAATGGATTAAATAAAAACAATTCCTTGGTCATCTACACACAATACCCCATAATGACAAAGCAAAAACAGGTCATTCTAAATATTTGCAAATTGATTAAAAATAAAAAACAGAAATACCATAAGTATTCAGACCCTTTGCTATGAGACTCGAAATTGAGCTCAGGTGCATCCTGTTTCCATTGATCATCCTTGAGATCGAACATCTCTGGAGAGACCTGAAAATAGCTGTGCAGCAACGCTCCCCATCCAACCTGACACAGCTTGAGAGGATCTGCAAAGAAGAATGGGAGAAACTCCCCAAATACAGGTGTGCCAAGCTTGTAGCGTCATACCCAAGAAGACTCGAGGCTGTAATCGCTGCCAAAGGTCTGTCAACAAAGTACTGAGTAAAGGGTCTGAATACTTATGTAAATGTGATATTTCCGTTTTTTATTTGTAATAAATTAGCAAAAATGTATAAAAAAACGTTTTTTCTTTGTCATAATGGGGTATTGTGTGTAGATTGATGAGGAAAAATATTAATTTAATCAATTTTAAAATAAGGCTGTAACGTAACAAAATGTGGAAAAAGTAAAGGGGTCTGAATACTTTCCGAAGGCACTGTATGTCTATTCTGGACTCTGACATTGCTCGTTCGGATATTTCTTAATTTCTTTCTTTTTACTTTTGGATTATGTGCGTATTGTTTTGTATTGTTTTCTAGGTATTATTACTGAACTGTTGGAGCTAGCTAGAAGCACAAGCATTTTGCTGCACCTGCGATAACATCTGCTAATCTGTGTACAGGACCAATAAACTTTGATTTGATTTAATGTGTTTCACAAGTGCAGGTCTGAACATTTTCATAACATACAAATTCATTTTGAAATGCCTATTTTAAAATGATTGTAATTTGAAACCTAAGGGACAAATGTCGTCATAATGGTTATGATCCAGGCCTACAGTTATAACATGACAGCCAAGCAACCAGAGCTCAGTCAGTGAACTTTTGACCGAGGTGACAGGTAGGCCTACTCCTTTTGGGTTACTATTACTTTATAGAGTCAATTCGCACCGTGACACTTGAGAGTGGAGTAGAGGAGTACTGGGAGAGAAACGCAAGCAAGCGGAGTGATTGACTGCTCACAGTTTCAGGTAAGAGCTGTAAATGGATGCAAATAGTGCTAAAGCCTAGAATAGATTCAATTCGGACGCGCGGAAGAACCGCTTTATAGCCGTTTGACATTTAATTGCTGATTGAGCTGACAAATGCAGCGTTTCGCGTACTGTGAATGCGGAAACATTGCCTTTAAAATGTGCATCCCGGCCTAAATATTGAGGCATTGCAGGCGGGCTTGATAGGTCTATAACAAAATAGTTTACTCTTGCGTCATTTGAGCGGGGCAACTGCCAATAATGTTGCCGAGCGCGTGCACCAGAGTGTGCCTTGCAGCCTACAGTCGTCCTCTTGACCCCACCAATTAAATGGCCTGTAGGTGTAACATTTGTATTCATGAGACTAGTGTAGAGTAGACCTAGGAGGCTACAGTGATATCACAAATAGGCCGTATATAATCGAGTCTCTCTAAAAATGCCTACCTATTCAGCGCAGGAGGTTGCAAGGTTGATTACCCCCGGACAACACTCTGTAAGTGCAAGCAATCACCAAAATATGCCTGTGTCCCAAATGGCACCCTATTCCCTATAGGCCCTGGTCAAAAGTAGTGCATATGGAGTAGGGTGCCATTTGGGGAGCAGGCATCATCATAAAATAAAGGCCTGAAATTCAAAGGTCACCTAATTTCTGTTGTTTATTCAGTTATGCAGGGCAAGCTCATTCAAGCTGACCTAAAAGTACTTTAGACGTGTCCTCACATCTCCAGTGTGTTCTCTCCTTTGTTTCTCCCGCGATTCCATTCCTATAGGTCCGTGGTAGTGTCAGTCGCACCAGTGTCACAGGGGCTCCTGTAACATTGACAAAAGAGAGCCTGAACCAGGATGCTTCTAATGCCTCCGAGGCCACCAGACCTCCACAGAAGTCAAGGTAGTGCCTTCTGAGGGAGTGGGTGGAGAAGGAGGGAAAGGAGGCAGAGGAAGAGTGGCAAATAAAGATTAAGGAGGTCGAGCTCCGGGCCTCTACGATGGAAAAGGACTTGGAAAGTGAGAAGACCAGGGCCTCCTTGCT